>NC_034598.1:67598908-67627445 GCF_900095145.1 Mus pahari
GAGGAGGAGGAGGAGGAGGAGGAGGAGGAGGAGAGAAGAGTTGAGTTAAAGGTGTGTGCTAAAGGCTGAGGCAAACCACAAGTAAAAACAGGTTTGTTTGTTTGTTTTTCAGTAAATAACACAATCCCAGGGTTCAGAGTGTGATCCAATATCCTGAAACAGACTAACCCTCAAAAGCTATAAGCAAGCCCCAATTAAATGTTTCCTTTTATAAAAGAGTTACCTTGGACAGGGTGTTGCCTCACATCAATAGAACAAACAGTAACTAACAGTAACTAAGCAAACAGTAACTATTAGGAGGTGTGGCCTTGTTGGTATAGGTGTCACTGTGGGCGTGGCCTTTAATACCCTTCATCCTAGCTGCCTGGAAGCAAAAGGTCTGCCTTTGGATAAAGATGTGAAGCCCTCAGTTCTTCTAGCCCCACGCCTGCCTGGATGCTGCCACGCTCCTGCCTTGATGATAACAGACTGAACCTCAGTACCTGTAAGACAGCCCCACTTAAATATTATCCTCATAAGACTAGCCTTGGTCATGGTGTCGGTTCACAGCAGTAAAATCCAAACTAAGACACTAAGACAACTGTTTTGAATTATTATCTCAAGGAAACATCATTTTTAATACCAATAGTGTAAAATGTATTGTTGGGAATGTGAGAAGAGTTATCCCTCTCCTTAGGACCGTAAGTAATGTAACGATTCTATGAAAATATGTCCCATTTTAAAATATATAGCACATATTATATGCCATAACTGTCTCCATTTCTCAGAAGGAATCTCCTTCAGTAACAGCACTGGATATTTAGGTCTAGTTCACAGCTGAAGAAAAAAAAAAATAACTGAAATAGAAGCATAACTCTTATCAACGGGGTAGCCAGGATCCGTAGCTGATCTGCGAGTGGAGCTGATGCTCTTCCTTCAGCTTGCTGTATCTTTAGGTACTTGACTCTAAAGCATATCCTTAGCCTTATTCCAAAGTCAGTTCTCTTCCCATTTTTGAGACTGAGTCACATATAACCCTAGCTGGCCTAGAACTCTCTATATTGCCAAGGAGGATCTTGAACTCCTGACCCTCCTGCCTCTGCCTCCTGAGAGCTAGAATCACAGGTGTGTGCCCGTTTGGCTGTGTTGGCGTGGTAGGCAAGGACTCCAAGGACTGAGCTATAACTATCAGCATGAAAGTCCGTCATCACCATCATCATTGTCATCGTCATCATTTACAGAGGGCTAGGGGTTTATCCCATGCCTCCATGCATGCTAAACATGAACTCAACCACTGAACTGAACTATAAATGGAAATTTATAATTTCATCTCACAGAGTTGCTAACAGCAACCAAAGGAGAAAAGGTTGCCTAGACTTCAACAAGTCCCTTTTATTCTGCTCATAAGCCTACAGAAGATTAACATTCATAGACCATGAGCCCTTGCACTCATAATCAAACTCTTCCTGCCTTTCTCTTTCTTTCTTCATTCCTTTCTTTCTTTCCTTTTTTTAAGATTCACTTATTTATTATGTGCATAACATTCTGTATTCATGTATGCCTGCACACCAAAAGAGGGTACCAGATCTCATCACAGATGGTTGTGAGCCACCATGTAGTTGCTGGGAATTGAACTCAGGACCTCTAGAAGAACAGTCGGTGCTCCTAACCACAGAGCCATCTCTCCAATACCCCCTTGCCTCATCTTTTAACTTAAACCTACATTTAAAATACTCTCCCAGTGGAATCTGTCGAGATTCTCCAAATTGCTCTAGACCTGATACCTTCTCAGAAATCCTATATGTTGAATCAAATCTACAAGCTCCTAAAGGCTAAGGCCCACCTCTCCCTGCCCTAGAGAGATGGTAGTATCGCTTTCATATGAACAGGAACTAAAGAATCATAGACTCATAGTTATCTCATCTAACACATTTTTAGCTCTTGCTGGCACATGGCTTGTCAATGTGTCCAGGCCTGGCCTTAAATGTCTCTTATTTGTCAGCAACTCTGTGGGAAGGATGGCGGTCAACAAGTTTTAGAGGGAAGAGCTCATTATGGCCAAAGAACAAAACTCAGCAGGGTTCAGAAAACGTAAAGCACACTAAATAAGAAACGGGAACGTGCAGTAGGTATGAGAGAGGAGGGGCTCTGTCTCCTGTTGCCCGGCCTGCAAGGTGACTGGATGGGTGGCTGAGACCCGATTCTCACTTGGCATCAGTGACCAGGACTGCTTTTCATCCTGCTGGTCAGAAGATCATGGCCCCCCGGGGGGGGCTTACACTTCACAATAATGATCCATTATTTATTCCAGCCCCAGGACATTTCAAATGAGTGTTTCAACTACTGCTGGTTATTATATTGGATTTAACTCTCCTGATGCATTTATTGACACCACGGGGAATCGCTGAGCTGCAGCTCTCTCTCCACACCACTCTGAAGCTGCATCCTTATTTGATTTTTTTCTTTCATGAATGCTGAAACCTAGCCTAGAGAATCTCTTCTGCAATAATTAATCTAAATAAATACATTTGTGAGTTAGCTAATGAACGCCGTACCAAACTAGCAGAGTAAGAGATAATGACACGAGTTGTACCAAACCGATTGGTTTTTTTTCTTAAGGAACATGCCAAACCATGCCCAGACCTGTGCCAAGGTAGCCAACGGGTGGGAACTACATCTGGGGACTCCCTAAGCAGCTCCAAGGGAAGGGACTGACAAGCCATATACTGACATGAGCTGTTCATTCTTTCTCTTGGTGGCATTATGTAAGTGCTTCGGAGTAGAAACTAGAAACATCTATCTTCTCCTCTTTGGTACTTTTAATCTTTCTGCCTGGCCTTACTGCTTCTGCTCCTGTATCCCAGCATCCCAGCATCCTACAAAAAGACACACTAGGCCATCAGAAAATCCAGTAGGTTGCTCCAGGTCGGGGCTGGAAAACCAAACTCTTTTGGTATCCAGCTAAGAAAGCGAACAGTATCAAAAAGATCCCCCCGAAGATCTAGATGCAGTGAGTGAGCTGTCGTCAAACCCCATCTGAACATTGTCACAAGTCTTCATGGCTGCATTTGTTTCCCTCCTAAGAATGACCTTAGAGCAGTGGTTCTCGACCTTCCTAACGCTGTGACCCTTTAATACAGGTTCTCATGCGTTGGTGACCCCCAAACTATAAAATTATTTTTTGTTGCTGCCTCATAACTAATTTTGCTACTGAGAGGTGTCTCAGCTCCTGAGACCATGGGGAAAATGTGTTTTCCAATGGTCGCAGCCCACAGGTTGAGAACTGCTGCCTTAGAGAGGTGGAATGAAGAGCCAGGTCACGCACGTCCCAGATGTTCCCAGATGCTCAGTCAGAGGTGTTCGGTCATGTTTGTACTGTAACAGGGTTTGGGTTACAGCACCCAATGAAGTTAAGCCATAATATTGAGAAATGACTTATGTTAACTAACTAAACAATTGTCTTATACTGATCTTGGAGCATTTGGTTACAGAGCTTTGGGGGGGTGGAGGGGATCCCTATTCTACTTATTTTGTCCAACTTGGTGCTGAACTCAGTAACAGTGGTCAAGTCATGGCTTTGTATATGATAGAGGCCAAGAGCAAAAGGAACAGGTTTGGGCAGGATTAAGGGCATTCCTATTTGCCTGCATTTTCATCTGCACACTATTGCTACACTGCTTGTTCTAAAATGCAAGGCTTGATGAAGCTATCCCATGAGGCTCAATGGTTCAAGGTCACCCATGAAGCTATCCCACAAGGAACCCCCGTCAATGGCTCAAGGTCACCTGTGAAAACAGTGTCTCCCTCCTTCCAAATTTGCCACAAAACCTCTCTGATGTGATCCAACAAACCCATCCCCTATTTATTTTAACTATGAGATGTTGGTAGTACCTGCTAGACAGCGGAGCTCTTTGTAGCCAAAGAGGCTAAAAGAGCACTTGAAAACAGCCGCTGCTGGGGCTGGAGAGATGGCTCAGTGGTTAAGAGCACTGACCTCTCTTCCTGAGTTCAATTCCCAGCAACCACATGGTGGCTCACAACAAGGGGATCCGATGCCCTCTTCTGGTGTGTCTGAAGACACACAGTGTACTCATATAAATAAAATGAATAAATCCTAAAACAAAATAAAACAAAACCAGCAGATGTCTTTGGACTGAGAAAATAAGCAAATGGATCAATATATTTTATTTTTAATAAGATTTTACCCAGTTTTGATCCAAAAATTGCTGGTTCATATTCACAGGAGGAACAATTAATATAACTATCAATATTTATAGGAATAAAGCATTATCATTTTCTTGGTTTGGATGAGAACACCCTCCTACACTCATATGTTAAATGATTTCATCTTCAGTTAGTAGCTTTGTGGGCAGGATTAGAGGTGTGGCCTTGCTGAAGGACTTGTGTCACTGGGGGAGGGAGGGCTTTAGGTTTCAAAATACTCAGCCGGGCAGTGGTGGCGCACACCTTTAATCCCAACACTCAGGAGGCAGAGGCAGGCGAATTTCTGAGCTCGAGGCCAGCCTGGTCTACAAAGTGAGTTCCAGGACAGCCAAGGCTATACAGAAAAACCCTGTCTCAAAAAACAAAAAAACCAAACAACAATATACTCACTGCATTTTGAATTAGTTTTCTCTGCCTCCTATTTGTGGATCAAGACGTGAGCTCTCAGCTGTTCCTGCCACCATGCCCTTACTCTACCATCGAGGACTCTGACTCTCTGAAACCATAAGCTCAATTAAGTGCTTTTTATGTTTATCTTTTTATTTTTGGCTTTTTGAGACAGAACCTTTGTGTGTTCCTGGCTGTCCTAAAATTCAGTGTAGATCAGGCTGTCCTGGAACTCATAGAGATCCTCCTGCATCTGCCTCTGACCCACTACATCTGCTTATATGCGCTCCTTGATAAACTGCCTCGGTCATGGTGTTCTGTCACAGAAATAGGAAAGTAAGACAGTCACTTATCATCATCTACCAATATCAAAGCCAAGCAAAGCCACATCTGCCTAACCTTGGTAAGAATTGGGGGCAAAGAAATTGAAGAATTTACCTGTGGTTCCTTCCTTTCTCCCTTCCTTCCTTCTCTCCTTCTCTCCTTTCTTCCTCCCTTCCTTCTTCTTTTTCTCTTTCTTTCTTCCTTCCTTCCTCCCTTCCTTCCTCTCTTTCTTTCTCCCCTTCTCTTCTCTTTCTTTCTTTCTTTTTTCTGAGATAGGGTTTCTCCATGTAGCCCCAGATATCCTGGAACTTGCTATGTAGACCAAGTTAGTCTCAAACTCAGAGATTCCCCTACCTCGGCCCCCTGTGTACTAGGATTAAAGGCATCTGCAGTGACCATCAGCTTATTTTCTTATTCTTAAAACTAATACTTCTATTCTCTTAACATTCTGAAAGGCCTATAGCCAACAAACAAGCCATTTGATCAAACAGAAAAATTGTAATCCAGTCATCTACTGAGCAGTAAATTTGTTAGAATCTCGATTCTTTAGTATCATTCAGTCATTTTAAAAAAATGAATTAAAAAAAACAATTTATTAGTTTTAATATACCACACAGGCCATAAGCTATAGACCACTATGTACTATGGAGTAAACCATCACATAAGAGTTCTCAACAGATATCGCTAGCAGACTTGCTTGTTCTTTTAAACAGATAAGAGAGTACCTCAGTAGACAATCAATCTAAGGGAGGTAATCTGGACCCAGAAAGTCAAATATTACATTCGATCTCATATGTGGATGTCAGCTTTGGGTCTTCAGACCCAAACGTGTGCTTCATTTGAAAAACTCATAAAGGCCAGAAAACTATTAAAGAACAACGGGGGAGGAGCTTTCAAGGAGGGGAGATAAAAATGTAGTGATATAAAGGCATAAAGAGGAGTAATGGAACAGGAAGGGTTAAATGGAGCAGGGGATAGGAAGGCTGGGTAGTAGAATGAGTTTGAGGAGGAATAATTCATCTGAAGGTCTTTCAAAGAATTTATATGAAAACCTAGAACTGTAGAAGCCTGCTAAAATATATGCATATATCATATACATACACATATACATACATACAAACATACACAAACTTAAAAGAGTTTAGATGAAGCTACACTATAATGGGAACATCACAGACCATTGCCAGGACTGAGACCTTAGTTTGAGTTTTATTGCTGTAAAGAGACATCATGACCACGGCAACTCTTACGAAGGACAACATTTCATTGGGGCTGGCTTACAGGTTCAGAAGCTTAGTCCATTATCACTGTGGCAGAAAGCATGACAGTGCGAGGGCAGACATGGTGCTGGAGATGGAGCAGAGAGTTCTATATCTTGATCCAGAGGCTACAAAAGCGATTGTAAACCGCACGGAGTGTAGCTTGCATTTAGGAAACCTCAAAGCCTACCCACCCCCCCATAGTGACACACTTCCTCCAACAAAACCGCCAACTACTCCAACAAGGCCACGCCTCCTAATCAGTTCAGCATTCAAACACATAAGTTTATGGGGCCATATCTGTTCAAACCACCACAATTAGGTTTGGAGTTGTTGACCAATGGAATTATGTAGACCACACCTCCAAACATTATAGCCTATTGCTATTATTTTGGTTACCCTCCCAGAACTTAATGTTCAAACTCCATTGTTGAAGACACCATAGGCTTAAGTCACAGATTCTATTCCAGATGGTTGTGAGCCACCATGTGGTTGCTGGGAATTGAACTCAGGACCTCTGGAACAGCAGTCAGTGCTCCTAACCTCTGAGCCATCTCTCCAGCCTGAAAAGCTTCTTCTTGCAGCAAGACTTCAAGAGAGAATAAGACACTGAAAAGAGTTCTTCCTTAAATGAAACATCAATATCACATCCTTGCCCCCAAGGTCCCCAAGGCCCCCAAGGGATCATCAAGGACAAGATGAGAGGACTTGAAAGATTTAAGATACAGAGATGGGGCGACTATCAGGAAACAGTAGTTTCTAAACACAACAGTGCTGGTGCATGTATACTACCACTCATTGTGGTGGCATGCAGAAGACCTGCAGAAGCTCAAGGCAGACAAAGGCCTAGATTACAATCAGAGGGTGGGGATTTGCTACTTCGATTGGTACCTTCTGGGACAGAGAGAGAGAGAGAGAGAGAGAGAGAGAGAGAGAGAGAGAGAGAATATGAGAGAGAGAATATGAGAGAGAGTGTGAGTGTTTTCTTTAGGGTATGAACCCTGGTAGACTAACCATGCCCTAAGGGTTGGTCCCAGATACAAACGTACTTGAGCAATCGAGAAAAGGCTTTAAAAAGAAACAAGAAAAAGAGAGAAAAAATAGAAAGCAAACTGTTGGGTAGGTGGGGAGGCGGTGGGACCTGGGAAGAGTTGAGGGAGAAAAAGAGGAAAAATGATCAAAATGGATGATATGAAATTCTCTTAAGAATTTTAACAAACATTTACTGAAAAGACTAAAGTGGAGAGCAACTTAAGAGAGATGCTCTGTCAGCATATGCGCATATGCACCTAAGCCCACACATATGCACACATGAACACATACACACAAAAGGACAACAAGACCCCTTGGTGCTCTCTGCCTTTCAGAGTCTAGTGCCTGACCACTGAAGCTCCCGATAGCCTTGGCTGTAGTGTCTCTAACGCCATCGTGTCACCTTCACTGTTCCTGCTGATTTTAAGGTCACTACACATCCGCCAGCCACCACGATTGCTTGCCCTTCTCTCTCTACCCAACAGACAAGTCCTTTTTCTAATTGTCATCCTTCCTGCACAAAACATTCAGCAACGACAGCAGCATGTCCTCTTCAAGGCCACAGAGCCTCCAGGGGCCCAGTCTCCCTGTCTTTCCAGCCACACCTCCTTTCCCCAACACATCCCAGCCTCCTGACCATGTTTCCTCGAGTCTAACCCCTGTGCTCACTCGCTCTCGCTTGCCTGCCCTCCCTCCGTACCTTCCTCCCACAGCTGCACTTTAACTCTGTCTCCTTCCACTAAAAAGCTCCTTATGGGCAGAGTCACGTGACCCGTCCTATGCTCTGTCCACGTGTTCAGGACCAGTTCCTGGCACAAAACATACCTTACTAAATGTTTACCAAGTAACCAAGCGGCCCCTGACATCAGGACCTCCTCTTCAGAAATACTAAACGCCGGGCGTTAGACACGGCACACCTGGAAGGCACTATTTTCAAAAACAAACAACTTATCTCTTTGAAGGGAATATTTCAAACCACTATGTGATAAGGATGTATTCCAAAGTAAAGAAATGAACTTGTCTCAGGGCCAGGCCACGGGCCATTCATCTTTCAGTCCTAGTGGATTAAGATCTTCGAGCATGATTTCAGCACCCTGATCTTCAGACCAAACCTAATGAGTTATTTCCTTTCTCCAGACAATTGATAAACAGAAACTCCTGGTCAATTCTCAGTATCATTTGCTCCATCTTTCATCTTTACAAACCTGACTGTGTCATCTTAATGCAGTTATAGCTCCACTCTGTGGAAAAACAAGGAAGGCAGGTTTAGAAATCCAATATAAGTATGTTTCCTGGGTGAACACTGAGAAAAATCTGCTAAACTATACGAGAATGGTTATCTATTAAACACACACACACACACAACCACACACACACACACACACAGAGTAGACTGTCCAAGGCTATTGGATTCTTATTTAGGTAGGAAGTAAAAATCTCTAAAAATTAAGTGTGAATCCAGGGTCTAATCTTTTTTATAATTTACCTGCTCTTTCCAATCTCCCTTTCTTATTTCCATCGGCTTGAAATGGCTTAGTGACTTAGGTATTTCAACCCTGACAGTAGTTACTAAGACATGCATTTAAAAGAATTCACAACCACAAAACACAAAGTTCATTCTGGTCAGACCTAAAAACGACATAATTCAAAGCAAATGATTTCCTGTGTCTGGATGAGATTCGACCACGGCAGCAAGCAGGGGCAGCATGCCCTTTTCTGAAGAAAAAAAAGGGGGGGGGCTGTTTTTCACTGACTAGCCTATCTTGACCCTGGCCCGGGGGAAAAAAGACCCATCACGAGGCTGCCAATAGCCAGGGATAAATAGCAAATCAAGATCGCAGCAGTGTCCAGCTGGCCCGGCTTCCTGATCAGGTGCAGAAGTGGATTCATGATCCCTTCCAGGAAAGCCGGGAAATATTCTAACCTGACTTTAAATGTGGCTGCCTTGAGATCGTGGGTCTCCAAGCCCGGCCACAGGCAAGCTCCGTTTCTAAACGGCTACTGTGGTCACCACTGAGACCCCCAACTGTTTCAGACCAGCTCCAGCGAATGACGATGTTGGAAACAGTGTTCCTGTTCCCTCTGTCACCTGCCAGAGTTTGAGTGTGAGCTCTGGTGTGCAGCGGGTGTTTCACTGAACGCATTTAAAAAGCTTCGACGCCAAGAGACTAGACACTTAGCCAAGTTTATCTTCGCCGGCCTGAGATAAAAACCCCTTATCTCCACCCTCCCCGGGCTTCTGTCCCTCTTTAGGCCTAAAGTTCTTCTTCTATCAAAACAGCCTTAAAAGCAGAGGTCTAAATTCCTTAGCTCTAAAAAGAAATGTTTGTTGGAGCTTCAAGAATGACCTTTCCTCAAGGAGCTGAGTGGGCGGCAGAACTTGGAGCTACAGCCTGTGCGAGAATCCGAAGGCAGACTGGCAGGCTGCACGGGAGGTTCCTGCAACCTGCGAAACCGCACGGTGTACAGCAGCTGCCGGCTTGGCCCACACTGGGGTTGCAAATCCGTTTCAAAATGTCACACTGTAGACTCTTTCCTTGGGTAGGTCATAGTCCACAGAAGGGTAAACAATTTTCCCTTCAGGAAAGTACAATGATACCTAGAAGACAGGGTTAGTACAACTGACTGAAGTCGGGTTTCACAAATAAATAAGAATTTATCAGCAGACGTGGTCAAACCATGGTAAGCAGTGGATCAAACTGTGTGAGGTAGGGGCTGGAGAGATGGCTCAGCAGTTAAGGGCACTGACTGCTCTTCCAGGGGTCCTGAGTTCAAATCCCAGCAACCACATGGTGGCTCACAACCATCTGTAATGAGATCTGGTGCCCTCTTCTGGTGTGTCTGAAGACAGCTACAGTGTACTTAGATATAATAAATAAATAATTTTTTTAAAAAAAATGTGTGAGGTAGGATAGAATAAAAGATGAATTTCAACAGTGTGGACATTAATGTGCCCAGCTTTCTCTTCCAGAAGCTTCTACCTTCGATATTATGAACTCTGTTTACAGTGATCAGCGCTCAGTCCTAGAACATAAACACGTACTGAGCCTATGACAGGCAGATATGCCCTGTGTGGACTACAACGACGAGTAAGACTCAAACCACTGCAAAGCAATTTGCAATATAATAGGTTTAGACAGAAATGTGTGCAAACAATATCAAATCACTCAAAATGAAATTCAGGAAATCCCCAAAGTCTGGGCAGAGTTCTCTTCAAGGCTGCCAGCAGCTGTTTCTGCCTGGACCTGCTTTCCCTCAGCCAACCGCATGGAGGTCAATTAGAAGAAGCAGGCCTTTGCTGAGCCTGCAATGCTAACAATTGCCCTGCCCCCAACCTGTGGGTCCACCAGCCTGCCTGGGCCTCTGTGTTGAGAGTTTGAGCCTTGACTCCCTGGGTCTGCCATCTAGCTTGCTGCTTTGGATAAGTATGAGTTGGGTAAATATTTTCCTGTGGCTGAAAATGTCTAACATTTGGGTAAACAGACTCCAGAGTTTCTGGGGCTGGGCCAACCACACTTTTTCTTTAGGAAAAAAAAAAAAATCCGCCTCATCCCATTTCTTTCTGCCTTTTAAAAGACATGTGGGTAAATTTTGGATTAGCTTCTCTAATGTGGACAAACCCTGTTTAAGAAGGTCTCCCTTCTTCACGAAAGTAGGCCTAATTTTACATCTTCAGATTCCAACTTATATGCTGACAGAAGTCCTGCCCTGTAAAATCCGTCCATTTAAAAGGATAAACGGAATCTTAGTAAACACCACAGTGTTTATCTGAGTGGGAAAAATATACATAAATAGTGGCCAGCAAGATGGCGCAGAGAATAAAGATGCTTGCTACCAAGGGGGCCCGAGCTGAATTTGATTGTCCTACATGGTAAAAGGAGAGAACTTCATGGTTTTTGTTTGTTTGTTTGTTGCTTTTTTGGTTTTTTGGTTTTTGGTTTTGGGGTTTTTGGTTGGTTGGTTGGTTGGTTGGTTGGTTGGTTTTTCGAGACAGGGTTTCTCTGTGTAGAACAGGCTGGCCTTGAACTCAGAAATCTGCCTCCCTCTGCCTCCCAAGTGCTGGGATTAAAGGCATGCACCACCATGCCCGGTGCAAGGTTTCTTCTTAACCCCACACATGCACCACAGCATGTGTGCCCCATACACATAACAGATTAACAAATGCAAAGCTATGGAAGTAGAACATTTTGTAGTTTAGGCTCATCGAAACAAACAATTCTGAGAGACCGTTCCATCTCGTTGTTTATGTCATGATTTTGTTTCATTTCTGTTTTGAAGGGCCTCACGCATGTGTTGCCATCACTCCCAGTCCTAACTTTGTCAAGGGGCTCACTATGTAGCCACGGCTGACCTTGAATTCACTGTGTAGATCAGAAGGGGTGGAAACTTGTGATTCTCCTGCCTCAGTCTCCCACGAAGCAGCAATTACAATCCTAGACCATCAGAGGAGATCTCTTATTTTATGAACTAAAGAATTCACTCCTAGTCTATTTACTCAGTCACTCATGTAAGATCCCAGACTACTAACAAGTGACTGCAGTTCCAATGGCATCAACGCCCATTTCAAAGACTATTGCGTTGGACCCTGCCTTACCACATCAGACACTGTGGAGGAAAGGCCAGCAACCTGCAGTTTAGCAAGTCTTTCTAAGACACCCACACGCCTGAGGAGCTTTTCTGTGCCCTATTAGTCAGGTGTATTAGTCAGGGCTCCTTAGCTTAACCGGATTAAACAGAAAAGGGGATCTGTTAAGCCACACATACGAAAATTTCAGGGAGTAATACTTCTTCCTGAATAATCTGTGAAAAATAGTATATATTTTTCAATAGCTTCAAATGCCCTGCTCTGTTAACTAAATACTCCTCTGGTGGGGCTAACCACGCCTTACTCCCAGGTAAACCGCACTGTGCCGTCCAACAGATATTTAGGCAAGATGTTTGTGGCATTCAATTCCTCCACCACATCCTGTCCATGGAACCCATTCTTGCTGGATCCATGACACAGCCTGGGCTAAAATGCTCTCTGTGCTCACATCCTGTCAGAGAGCTTGCCTTGGCTTCATGAACAGCCTCAGGTTTGACCATGGCATGAAAACCCTGTCTGCTCCAACCCTTCCTTACACATAGTCTTATGAATGCCCAGTCTATCTAGGATCTGACCCATACAGCCTAGCCCTTGATTATCACTCTCAGGAATGGTTGTATCATTTCTAAAACCTGGGATTCATTTCAGTAAATGGACGTGATGATGAGGACTAGAGGAATTCCATGCAAGCCAGCGGTGGGCTGATTAAACCTCACAGGGTGGGAGGGACTTAAGTATCAGATAATAACACTTACTTGCCAAGTTCCAATGTGTTTCAACTAACATGACATTTGTCCCTAATCTTCAGTCTGTCTCGCTCACCTAGTGGGTGCGTTTGAGAGAGGCTATTCATGTGCAGTACAGCTTCTTCCATTTTGGAAGACTTGTAAGGGGAACCTTCAAAAGAAGACAACGCCTTTATCAGAGCAAAACGGGGATGGGATTTTGTGGGCAGGCTGGCAATTTTGCATGTTCATCTTCAACCAGATGGTTTCTTTCATATCTGAGCTGAAGTTACTAATGCTCTCATTACTGAGGGGGTGGCCACGCTCCTTAACTGCTTCATCTGCAGCAAGGGACACTTGATGCCCATTTGCTTGTGTTCCCCCCTGGTCCTCCAAGTGATCCGAAGCCCCGGAGAGGAAGAAGGGGGGCTGTTGTCATCACAATAAAGTGAATAGCCAACAACCATACCTTCTGCCTAGCCCTCCTGGAGATCCATTCAATCCCCCCCACCCCGAAAACTGCCTTCTTTGCCACTTAAATTGGGGTTTGCTGTGGGTGAGAGACTGCTAGCTTTTCACCAGATGCATTTTCTTCTGCTTTATGAAAAGCAACAAGACATCTAAATTTTTAAGGTGGAAAATGGCAGCCCCCAAATAAAGACATTTCTCACCTCTGTGTCAAGTACTTAAGTTTGGCCGGTGAAGGGTCACAGAGGGAGTTCACTGGAAATGAGAACAAAAGGGCACCCTTTGCTTCCAGATCCTGCCTCGCTGTTTGCTGAAACGCAACCCTGATGTCTGGACAGAGGGTAATCCTTCTGAAACATGATCTTGGGAGGCAGAACGGGTTCCTATGTGCTGGAGACCGCAGACTGTTCAATGGCTTGGAATTTTTGCAAGCTCCTTGTGGCTTGAAACTGTTCATGGTAGGAAAATTTTTCACCATAGGACTTAAGCAAATGCTACACAAATCAAGACTGCCTCCTCCCTACCCCTTGCCCTAAAAGGCAGTTTCCTCTCTTTCTACTGTGGAAACGATAGAGAAGGGCCCTGAGGCCCTGAGAGTCATAAACAGCTCATCATCCAAGCCTTAATCTAGATGACAGAAAACTCAGTCCCCCTCTTGCCTAGTTAGTTCCCTGTCTGCTTTCTACCAGACAAAGCCAAACCTAACTGGAACAAATTCCCACACGGAACCTCGGGTCCAACTACCATAGGCCTGTAGCTTTGCGACACTAAGGTAACTGAAAAAGAATTTTCTGACTAGTTTCGCTTAAGTCAAGGATCCACATCTTCACATTGTCTGTAGCAGCCAGGGGTATGGGTTCCACTGTACAAACCTGCTCCCCACAAATTGTCCTTGTAGTAGGCCCTGTTAGTTTATACCGGCAAAAGAAGACAAGGACCAAGCATGGCATTCGAATTAATACACCACGCTACCACGAACATACGGATCTCTAATGTCATTCTATATTGTCTAGTATTTCCCTTTAAGCCTATATATCTGAATTATTTTTCAAAACTCCATTAAAATAATGTACACATGTTCTTTTTATAATTGTTAGATATAGATGTTCTGCGTTGTAACTGTTTAGCCATTTAATGCTGTCCCTCATTACCTGAGTTTCGTGTCCTGCTTAGTCCAATATGGTCTCCCTCTTCACTTACCTATTCCTTTATTTTGGTTCTAACACACAATTCTAACCAGAAATGCCTGACCGGGGCTGTTCAAATGACCATGCTTTCTCGACAGAAAGGTACAAGAGTGTAGCCTTCAACTGTCCAATGCAGTACAGGTCAAAACAGCCACGAGAAAGCGAGACAGTAATGTCCCCGAGACAACAGGGGGCTAGAGAAGCCCTCTGGCTTCATGAGAGGCCCAGATAGAACTGCATCAGGGAAGAGTGGCCAGCCTCTATAGCTGGAGGCTTGTGATTTCAGGAGAGCTGAAGGGACTGCTAAGGCCATGGCCACAATAGTGAACGGAAATGCATTCCAATCCACTCTGACATAATGACCTTTAATCCTATTGCATCAATTACGGTAGACAAATTCAAGGGTCTAAATTTAGCACTAAATGACATGTATTTAAATGAAATTCACGAGTGGCCTGTTATTAGTTCCTTCACTGGATCGCACAAGGCTAGGAGATCTGAGGCGAAGCATACAGATAGCAGGCTTTTATCAAGGAGAAGAGAATATCGCAGAACGTGACAAATTGTGCTCCCAAAGCGGAAGTGGGCTGTTGTGTCCATGATCACAGTCTCCCCAGTAACTGCCATAAGATGCCGTAAGAATGAGCATCCATGAGGCCCCAGCTCCCTCACTGATGCCTGATTTTCAAAGGGACGTACCAGTCTAACTATATCAATAGGACACAAAAGCAAGCGTTCTTGGCATGTCCTCAGTCTCCTTTGAAGGATCTGCTAGGAAGGGATGCTCCCACTCCTCCTCTGCCTCCCCAGCAAGAAGGTAAGTACTGTATTGTTGGCTCTATTCCAACAGTTGAAAATGAGGACTCGGACAGGAGAAGAGAATGAAGAGAGCCACTGAATAAGAGGGACTTTAAAGGCCATAGGAAGAAGAAACATTCCTCTTATATCCCAAAGGACCAGGAGAAACAGGTTTAGGTTCTGACCAACATCCCAAATAAAAACAGGAGAGAGAAAGAAAAAACCTGCATCTTAGAGAAAGATGGACAGACCCTAAGTTGGTCGGGACCAAACTAGGGAGCAGGAATTCTGGGAAGGAAAAAAACAGTAGCCTTTAAAGGGATAATTATTCTACCTTTTTTTTTTTTTTTTTTTAAGACTGGCTTTGGATGAATCTACCTTCCTGGGGTGGTCCTGCTTTTTTTTTTTTTTTTAAGAGCAGTGGTGGTCTGACCCTACTAGGCCATCTGATCTCTCCCATAGCCGGAGAGTTCACGTCCCTTTGATCTGGAGGAGGTCTAGTTTCCCCTGAATAGATATTTACTGCTGTTGGGTTACCTCCACTTTAATATACGGTGTCCTGAGTATCATGAGTGGCCGAGGAAGGCCTATCACTAAGAACAACATAAAACTCTGCATCACAGTCCATGTTTAAAGAACTCGCAGATCTGAGGATGGGGGATTGCAGGAAGTCAACCTTTCTGTAGACCCAGTTCTCTGATGAAAGAGAAAGGCTGTCGAGAAAACCGATGATGCATTTTGCAGAGTAGTCGAAGTCCCTGCCGAAGTTTTTTCTTGCTTGGAGAGAACTGAACTAGGCCCTCCACAGGACGAGGCTGTAATAGAGGTGTGGCTCGCCACTGTCAGCACCAAGCTGTGGAGTGAAGAGTGACTTGGAGAGGAAAGAGTCACCATCTCTGAACTGAGCCAGCACATGATCCTCGAGAGTCAGAAGGAGCCGTAGAGACAAGCTAATGTGCAGAGGATGTGCCAGCGGTCCAGGCTGGATACATCATAGCTCTTATCAACCACAAAGAAGGCTAGAAAGTAGCTGGATTTAAGCCAACAAGCTTTTCAATTAAACACGTATCGTGGCGCAAAGCAGGATCACTGCACCTCGGGGACTCAGCACCCTCAAGGATCTGCGGGATAGTCCTCCTAAGAGCCGGCACGTGAACCGGCTCAGGGGCGCACTCCTCTAATCCCAGCACACTCGGGAAGCTGAAGCGGGCAGATCTCTGGAATTCGAGGCCAGCCTGGGCTACAGAGCAAGTTCCAGGACAGCCAGGGCTACACAGGGAAACCCTGTCTACGGAGGGGAAAATGCCAGAGACATCAGATTTTCTATGTAAAACTCCAGAGAAACAGAGCCCCGAAGTCAACACTGATCAAATAAGCAGCGACACCCTACAGAGAACACAGCAGCCTCTCTAGGGCAAGGAAGAGCCTTCAGATCCTATAGCGAGGGTTGTCGATGTGGGGCTGAGGGTGGGGCTGGGGGTGTGTGGGGTGGGGGTGTTAATACTAAGGATAATCACCTCCACCTCTTTGGAGGAGGGGGCAGAGGCTTTGAAAGCAACTGACTTTAGACATTTAAAATGAATAGCCAGCCTTAAGATTTTCGGGAGTGTCTTTTAGTCAACTGGAAGAGCCAGGGCACTGAGCTGAGGTGCCACTAAGAAGCTTACAGCAAGTGGCAGGCAGAGAGTTTTGACAGAATACACTTAAGCAACAATTACTGGCGAGAAGGGGGGACACGAAAAAACAAAAAAAAACCCTTTCATGTTTGTACCCAGATACAAGCAAATATCCTCACTAAACTGCTCTTATGTTAATGTTTGCACTTCCTGAACACAAGAAGTGTCCCTCCACAGAGGTTTCCAGGGAAACAATGGAAGGGACAGGGTGGCGGTTGTGATGAGGTTGTGGTGTTTGAGGGTTAAGGTAAGTCTCCATCGGAAGCCAGCTATATTGTAGAACAATGGATGAGTTGAGAGGGGGGCAGGGCCGAGTCCATCTCAGAAAAGAAATCATATTCTTGAGCAACTGTAGTTGTCACAAAGGTTGTTGGGAAAGCAGTTGAGCTTTCGATGTAGTTTCTGGCTCCTCTGACGGCTGTCCTTATACTTGTGTGAGTTAAATGCAGACACAAATGTAGCCAAATTAAGACTGAGGACAGAGAGTTTGAACAACTGCTGTGTGTGGTGGCACTTGGGAGCCAGTCCCTATTTTTTTTCTTCCCTTTCTATTAAAAAAAAAAAAAAAAAAAAAATGTTAGCAAAAGTTCTTTGGCTTAGCAAACCAGATAGAGCATGCAACATTTGAGCCCCAACGCGTTATCATAAGGAGGTACCGATTTTCTCTTTGTCTCTGAAATCTCAAGATAAGGAATGAGCTGTCAAATAATTTCACACATCTATAGACTGCTATGCAGCCTTTCCCAGAGACCTCTGCTTCCAGATGAACAGACAAGGGGATTTGCGTCAACCGACACTTGGGTACAGGGGTCAGTTCCACATCTTTAGGTAACTGTGGTCAGAGGTAAAGATTGCTCCTTCCATAGCTCTGATCCAAAACTTCCTTCCCCCCACCCCCACCCCCGGGGGGCCCGGGGGTCTGAGAAGCAGCGCCAGACAGTCTCAACATTCCTGACATCCCCTAAGGGCTGAGGCAACTCTAACCCTGGCTGCTCCTCAGGCACCTGAGGAACTGGACCACTAGCTCTTCCGTGGGGAGCTGAGTGCAAGGACAGGAGAAAGCCCTAAAGGTGACACAGAAGAGGGTTAGAAAGTTCACTAAACAAGCCTGGTCTAACCGGCAACCCGGGCTCTCAAGCTCAGCCCTGCAGTGACTCACCTAAGCATGGAAAGAGCTGGAAGGGAGCTGAAAGCCCTTAAGTCCATCCTGAATAAAGATTTTTAGCTAGAATAACTTTGTGTGTGTGTGCGCGCGCGCGCGCACGCGCGTGCGCGCGCATTTGTGCATACAGGACCGCAAGCATGCCTGCCTGTGTGCCTTGTGGGTGGAGTAGCCTCAATCAATCATCTCTTCAGATTCCCTGTGCTAAGCACTCCTTACTAACTTACCTTGTTCCCTGCTACTCTGTCAACCTTCCTGCCCCTTTGTCTCACACCACACACACACACACACACACACACACACACACACACACACACACACGATCTGGAAGCTTGCTATGGTAAATGGGGAGAACTGGAAGGTACCCCTGTATTTTTTTTATTCATTAAAACTACACACAGCCACTAGAGGGCAGTGCTGATATGGGTCTCTCCATATTTCCTCTCTCTTCAGACTCAGGCTGGCCCATCCGCACATCCTGTAACAGGATGTTTCTGAAACTCTTCCTTCAATTCTCTGCGTAAATAAACAACCCAGGCTGGATACACCCAGACTCACATCCCAGGAACCCCGCGAAGCACGCAGGTCCAAGTTCCTGGTCACCTACAATCTTGCCTAATTTTATAATATACCACAATCAGAGCTTAAACTTGAACTCTGCCTGAGTTTTGGAATGCCTCTCAAAGGCTATCCGGAAGAGTTCAAAGAACTTTGCCAAGAAAAGGCAAGTTAAGTGTACTAGGTCAGCTTGGCTGTACATGATTCTGTTTTATTTCAATATTCAAGTTCTTGGTGTACGCTTTGGTCAAAAGCAGAGGAGCTCAGCTGGGCAAAATCTGTAAGATGAGTCATGTACACAAACAGAGGGGCGGAGAGGCACGGATGTTTGTTTTGGCACTATGCATATAAACTGGGGTCTGCTGAGTCTCAGTGACTCAGTGGACCAAGAAAAGCAAAGATAAAAGTCGGGGGTTCCAGGGGCAGAATTTCTTTTCCAAGTAGTTCAGCTTAGGGCTCAGGGATCTTGCATCCCTGCATATGAAAGCAGGCTAGCATCTCACCACCTTAGCACTAGGGTAGCTGGCTCAACCAGGGGTTCTCACCCTGTGGGTCGCGACCCCCTTGACAACTCTCTATCGCCCAAAAATATTTACATTAGGATTCATAACGGTAGCAAAATTAGATTATGAAACAACAACAACGGAAGTAATTTTATGGATGGGGGTTCACCAGAACACGAGGAGCTGTATTAAAAGGTCGCGGCGTTAGGAAGAATGACTGGAGGCTAACGGGTGGCTGGAGACTAGGTGAAACTGAAAGAGGCTGGACAAGGATACAGGGCTGGTCACCGACGGAGCTCTCTGGGCCCCCGGCGCTGGAGCTGTTCTTCTTCAGACACGGGTATTTACTGATACCAAGCTTATCTTGGGTTTCTCAGCAAAGGCAGATAAGGTGAGGGAAATATTTGTAGGCAGAGATTTCTGGAATTTCCCCACAGTGTTGAAATAGCCCAGAGAGTTCAAGAAGGCCATATTTGGACAATGATAAGTATGTTTTTTTTTTTTTTTCTATCTTTTCTTTTTCCCTGCTATATAACATTTAACCTCCTTCACACAAGGTCAGGGGTGCTGTCCCAAAACTGTCCCAAAGGCCTCTCCTCTCCAAGGACAGGAGATCCAGGACCTTCCCAGGGTCATGAACATATACTATGTTTCTAAAGGGAAAACTACCACCAGAGACAGTGCTTACCGGGACTCTTAACTCAGCAAACCTTCCTCATGAGGGAGAAGATGGGATAAACAATGGATTCCTAGCTGAAATCCTACAATTGCACAGAGATCCTCAGGGGCTGGGCTGCACCACTTTCACGAGGGTGGGAAGGGGAGAGAGAGAGAGAGAGAGAGAGAGAGAGAGAGAGAGAGAGAGAGAAACAGGAAAACAAAGATGGAAGTGTCCTTAGGAGGCTCTGAAAGATTACTCTTGACACAGCAAAACCTGAGGTAAAATGTTGACAAAGGGCGGAGGTGGAGGTGCCGCCCTTGTTCACCTGCTCCTGACCTCTGAGGCACTGTCAACAAGACATCATCCACAAGACTTTTTCTTTTACAGGTGCTTTATCTACATCCTTTATCTAGGATGGTGCGCCCCAGGAAATCACGAAACCACCACCTCTCCTCTCTCCCATCACCTTTACCAACCCAAGACCTGGCACACTGGGAAAAAAAAAAAAAAAACAGAACCAGGCAAGAGATTCTCAACGGTCCGTGAACTCGCGGTAGGAACTTGGCTAAATCGAGTTGTTTCGGGTACATGACAAGTTGGCCTCGTCTGTGTTCTTCTGAATGTATAATTGATGTGGCCCATCTGTTTCCAGTAAAGGAACTTTTGTTTTGCTTTTTGTTGTTGTTTCTCCTCTACTTTCAGGCAGAACGAATGGCTTTCTCATTAGGCAGTGTTCACGGGCTCTTAGAAAACGCATTTAGAACAGAAAGCGTTCCCCCCCCCCTCCTCCCACCCCACCCCCACTGCCTTTCCCACCCCCCCACCACCACCTAGACTGCCAGCTGACTTGAGACTCTTCCTTCCCATTCAGAGCTGGTTAAATAAGAAGTCCTGCTGGTCTCCATGCAGGGAGCTTCTCAGGTGAGACTACGAAATACCACGGGATGGGACGGTGCAGTTATTACAATCCTGTGGCACTCTCGTGGGTATGTGGGTTGGCAGCTGCCAGGCCCTATAGTCCTGGGGCTTAGAGAAGGGAAATAACAGGGAACGTCTTCCTGGGTCTCCAAGCTCATTCTGCAGGCATTTGCTGAGCACACGTCTGGCATCCGAGTTTAATAATGATTAGGATCTAGCATAGCAAAAGAAAGCCAGGATGTGTTCTTCCCTGTATGAGGAAACACAGCAATCCAACAACAACAAGGAAAAAAAAAAATGAGTAATTGTGATTTCACATGCACAGAGGAGAAGGAGGGAGGGAGGGAGGGAAGGAGGGAGGGAGGGAAGAAGGAAGGAAGGAAGGAAGGAAGGAAGGAATAAGGAAGGAAGGAAAAAAGGAAGGTATTGGTGAAGTTGGAAAACAATTGAGAAACCTTCCTGATCTAATGAGGTAAAATGTCAGGAAGTTCCTCAGAAAGCTATAGAGTCACCATATAGCAATCCCACCCATAAATGAAGCATGATTATTATATAGTAACTAGTGCATGGCTATTCAAAGAAATGTTTCTCAGCCCCAACGCTGAAGTAACCCCAAAGTCCTACCTACCAACTGATAAAGAAAAATGTGCTTCTTATATAAGGTGGCTTGGGTGAACCCAAGAACATGCCTAGTGAGAAAGTCACAGTGTGATGGCTCTTCCTGGTTGTCACCTTGACTACATCTGGAGTGAACTATGATCCAGAAATGGAGGGCTCACCCGTGATCCAGATCCTGAGGCTGGAAGACACAAGTTTCTGACCTGGATCTCGGCATGGAGATCTTGAGGCATAGTGGCGATGAAAAGCTTAGGCCCAGGCAAGGTAGTACGTGCCTTTAATCCCAGGAGATGAAATCAAGATCTCTGAGTTCAAGGTCAGCCTAGGACAAAGCAAGTCTCAGATCTAGGCGTGATGGTACACACCTTACTTACTCTGGGCCACACCTTCTGACTGTGGCCTACATAAGGACTCTGGAAGAAGCAATACTCACTCTTCTTTGCCTGCTTGCACTTACTTGCCGGCACATCTGTTGGGACCGACTTCTACAGAAGACCAGCATAAACAACTAGCCTCGTGGGCCTGAGCAACTCCTAGACTCTTAGACTTCCCATTCACAGCTGCCCAGTGTTGGGTTAGTTGGACTGCAAACTGTAAGTCATTATAATAAATTCCCTTAATACAGAGAGACATTCCGTAAGTTCTGTGATTCTAGAGAACTCTAAGAAGTTGGTACCAGGATTGGTTCTAGAGAAGCAGAAATAGAGAGATGAATCTTTTAAGATTCTTCAGTTGGTTTAATAATTTCCCAGCACCTTTAGCTACTGAAACTTCTCCAGATACTCTTGCTCCTTGGAGCTCGGAGAGTATGGAAGGACCGTGGTGGGAACTGTATTTCAAACTTAAAGAAGCAAATACCTTTGATGATCTTGATTCATCAATTGTGACTGGTAACGAATTAGGTGACCCAGTATACGAAGTTTTCTATAATTTGGGGGGAAATAAGAAAAATGATTTTGTCAAAAAACCGAGAAAGAAAGAAAGAAAGAAAGAAAGAAAGAAAGAGAGAGAGAGAGAGAGAGAGAGAGAGAGAGAGAGAGAGAAAGAAAGAAAGAAAGAAAGAAAGAAAGAAAGAAAGAAAGAAAGAAAGAAAGAAAGAAAGAAGGAGGGAGGGAGAGAGAGAGAGAGAGAGAATATGATTTTGCTGGCTTGTTGCTCTTAGTATCTCTGGACAAATTGATAAAGAGAATGAGCTATGTGATACGAATGTATTGGCCCCACCCAGATGCAAATAAACACTCTAAAGGTTTCTAAGTGTGCCCTTGAAGAGAGTCTTCTCTCCAGCAGCCATAAAGCTCATGTTGCAGAAAATCAAACAGAAGCCCTCGTTATAAGGTTGGCTGAATTACATCGAAAAGTCAAGTCTCAGCCACAGAGGGTGACAGCAGTTAAAGGAAGGGCATTAATTGGCAAAGAATGGGATCCTATAACTTGGGGTGGGGGTGTGGGAGGAGCCTATTGAAGCTGAGAACTTTGAATCCTCAGATTCTCAAGGGTTTACCTGACCTGTGAAGCAGTACCCTCAGTCCCCTCCCCCCCCCCGCCTTGAAATAATGCCTTTTTACATGAGAAAATTAATCCTTCATTGTCTGATAAACCAGCAGTGACTTTCTCTGAGGAATTTGCCAGACAAGACAATACTGGTGTTCCTTAAGGCCCACCAATAGTTTCTTCCAGATCTATAACCAGACTCAAGGCCAAGCAGGCCCCCAGAAGGGAGGTAGACAGTGTAGTCCATGAGGAAATTAGCTACACTACTAAGGAGCTTAATGAGTTTGTTGATTCATTCAAGCAGAAGTCGGGATATGTGTGGGAATGGATTTTAAGGGTGTGGAATAANNGTGGAAGGAACATAAAACTAGAGCAGGCTGAGTTTATTGACATGGGCCCTCTGAAAGGAGATTCTAGGTTTAATATGGAAGCTCGCACATTTTTTAAAAGGTGTCAGAAGTTTGTTTGAATGGTTGGTTGAAGCGTCTATCAAAAGATGGCCTACTGAAAAGGAGTTGGAGATGCCTGGTATCCCTTGGCTTAGTGTTGATGAGGGGATTTTAAGGGTCAGGGAAATTGTAATGCTAGAGTAGATATGCCATGTAAAACCTAATCCTCCACAATGGGAAGGCCCAGAAACTAGGCCCTTCACCAACCCCATAAGATGCAAACAGGTGAGAGAGGCACCAGCACATTTGAAGAGTTTTGTTCTTGCCCTTTTCCTTGTGCCAGACCTTAGGGATAGAGATGATGCTGCTCAATTGGATGAATTAAATTCAATGGGTTTAATTGGGCCCCGAGGTAACAAGGGCCAGGTGGCAGCATTGAATCGCCAGAAACAAGGTAATCATAGTTGTTATGATAGGCAGCATAGACAAAAGCATTTATGATGACCTAGCCCGTAATGGTCAGCACAGGAGAGGTGAAATTGATAATGGCATGTATGGACCTTTGGACTGGCTCATTTATCAAAGCGTTTCCAGCCATGAAATAGATAAGAAGTCGACTGCGTATCTATTTGATCTGTATAAGCAGAAAATTTCTCAGACAAATGAAAGAAAGGCTACATTAGATCATGGCAAAAGGCAACCTGGACAAGTGAATCAATTTCCAGACTTGAACCAGTTTGCAGACCCAGAAACCCCTTGAATGAATGGTGGCCAGGTTCCCCTGAGGAAGGATTTTGACACCTAAAAGTTTTGCCTTTCTCCAGTTCTTCCACAGAGAGACCTAATTCCTTTTACAAGGGTGAATATATATTGGGGGAAGGGAAGTAATCAGACTTTCCGGGGTCTATTGGATACTGGTTCTGAATTGACACTGATCCCAGGAGATCCCAAGAAACATTGCAGCCCTCCACTTAAAATAGAGGCTTATGGAGGCCGGGTGATTAATGGAGTTTTGGCTGATGTCCGTTTCACAGTAGGTCCAGTTTGGGGGAACACATCCTGTGGTCATTTCCCCAGTTCCAGAATGTATAATTGGGATAGATTTAGAGGTTGGCAGGATTCTCACGTTGACTTTCTGACCTGTGAAGTGAAGGCTATTATGATTGGAAAGGCTAAATGGAAGCCTTTAGAGTTGCCTCTGCCAAAGAAAATAGTGAATCAAAAACAGTATCGTATTCCTGGAGGAGTTGCAGAAATTACTGCCACTATCAAGGACTTGAAAGATGCAGGGGTGGTGGTTCCCACCACCTCTCCCTTTAATTCTCCCATCTGGCCAGTGCAGAACACAGATTGGATCATGGAGAATGACAGTTGACTATCGAAAACTAAATCAGGTAGTAACTCCAATTGCAGCTGCTGTACCAGATGTAGTTTTGTTACTTGAGCAAATTAACACATCTCCTGGTACCTGGTATGTGGCTATTGATCTGGCAAATGCCTTCTTCTCAGTNCCTGTCCATAAGGACCACCAGAAGCAATTTGCTTTCAGTTGGCAAGGCCAGCAGTATACCTTNACAGTTTTGCCCCAAGGATATATTAACTCTCCTGCCCTGTGTCATAACTTAAAAGGGATCTTGATCATCTGTCTCTTCCTCAAAATATCACATTAGTACACTATATTGATGACATTTTGCTGATTGGATCAAGTGATCAGGAGACAGCAACCACTCTGGACTCATTGGTAACACATATTCGTATCAGAGGATGGGAAATAAGTCCAACAAAAATTCAAGGACCGTCTATCTCAGTGAAAATCTTAGGAGTCCAGTGGTATGGGGGCATATACAGTTATTTCTTCCAAGGAGAAAGATAAATTATTGTACCTGGCCCTGTCCACTACCAAGAAAGAAGCACAACGTTTAGTGGGTCTATTTGGATTCTGGAGATAGCACATTCCTCACTTGGGTGTGTTACTCAAGCCTATTTACCAAGTGACTCGGAAAGCTGCTAGCTTTGTGTGGGGCCTGGAACAGGAGAAGGCCCTTCAACAGGTNCAGGCTGCTGTGCAGGCTGCTCTACCNCTTGGACCATATGATCCAGCAGACCCGATGGTACTTGAGGTGTCTGTGGCTGATAGACATGCTGTTTGGAGCCTCTGCCAGGCCCCTGTAGGTGACTCACAGAAGAGACCTTTGGGATGGATAGAGCAAAGCTCTACCATCATCTGCAGACAACTATTCTCCCTTTGAAAAACAGCTCTTGGCTTACTAGTGGGCCTTAGTGAAACTGAATATTTGACAATAAGATACCATGAGACCCGAACTGCCCATCATGAGCTGGGTGTTGACCCACCGAGTGCATAGCAGCGGTCTATTATCAAATAGAAGAGGTATATACACAATCGGCCCAAGTAGGGCCTGAAAGCACAGCCATCCATTGTTGGGTTAGTTGGACTACAGATTGTAAGTCATCATGATAAATTCCTTTAAAATATAGACATATTCCATAAATTCTGTGACTCTAGAGAACCCTAAGACAGGCAGATTGACAAATAATGTATGATTCTCTTTATATTAATAAAGTAGATCAGTAGTTATTATATAGTTGGGAGAAAAGTAACGAGCGAGGGATGTCAATGGATATGTGATATTTGGGCCTTGATAAAAAGTGTTCCAGGCTGGAGAGATGGCTCAGTGGTTAAGAGCACTGACTGCTCTTCCAAAGGTTCTGAGTTCAAATCCCAGCAACCACATGGTGGCTCACAACCATCCATAACAAGATCTGATTCCCTCTTCTAGGGTGTCTGAAGACAGCTACAGTGTACTTACATAAAATAAATAAATAAATCTTTAAAAAAAAAAAAAGTGTTCCAAAATTATATTTGATGACTGCACAACCTTCTCAATATAAAAAAACAAAAACAAAAAACAAAAAACAAAACAAAAACCCCCTAATTATGTCTTTTGAAGGGAGGAATAAGGTAAAGTGGTTCTCAATAAAACAAGGTAAGTCTCCCTCACGTCATTAGTGTCATATTAGAGCAGGATGCTATGCAGCACAGCTGAGCCAGAGAAAGAAACTCAGAGAGCACTCTGAAGAGAAGACACTTTAAGCATGAACGGTCAGAGGAACAGAGGAGGAAGAAGGGATCCGCTCTTAGGAAAGAGCAGGGTAGATGTGCTTGGTGCATGGGTATGGGACAGTGGGCTAGGGCACTCCGTCCATGAAGGGACTCTAGCCAGCCCTAACATGGCAAACCTGCTCTGAGAGCCCTTGACCTTCTGCCCATTCCCTTGGCCTTTCTAAAAACTGTTAGATGACTGTCCTGAAGGTAGCCACCAAGGTCTATTCCCTTATTTGGCCACTTTCTCCTCCTGAGACTGCCTACCAAGGTCCAGCTATCAAAGTATTGAAGTCTACCAATCAAAAGCCCCCTTTGGTTCACCTAATTAACATGCCTGATTAAAATCAAATACGTCATCCTAACAGGGGGTTTCCTCTTTTACCTTTATCGACTGTCGCTTGCCTATGGGCCATGTCTCCTCTCTGGCCAGAGGCAGTCCTTTGTGACTCTGGGATAAATACCCCTGCCTCCTCTCCCTTGTTCTCTCTAGTTTTCTATTTCCTGTCTTTGTCTCTTACTCCCTTCCCTCTGTGCCTCTGGGGCAAATAAATCTCTGTGCTAAGAACTGGGTCTTGGGAGTGTCCAGTCCATACCGGTCCCTGGTCCCTTCCATCTGTTTGAGGGATATAGTATTTAATCCTAAAGGGTGGAAGCTGTGTTTGCAAGGCTCAGTGCATAGATGTGAAGCTAGGGAATGAAAACTGCTGATAAGCTCGAGTCAGGCTGGCCCTCACCCCATTTACAGGAACCCTGTGAAAGAAAGAGATTGACAATATTGTGTTTAGTCTTCTGAAAGGCTGCTGTTTTAAAGACAGAGTGGAGAGCAGGCTGGAGGGGGGAGGGTTAGCTTGGAGGTTATTGCATTATGTCAGAACTGGCTTTTCCCAAACAGGAAAAAATGGGAGGCTGGGGAAGTGCTTCCAAGCGCCCTGCCATTCCCTGCCAACCACAGCAGCAGCAGTAGGCTCCACCAGGAAGAATGATGGACTTTCATCTGGAGGTGGTCCTGATGCAGAGGCTGCGGGCAAGTTTTTCAACATGCCCTACTCCGGGTGTTGGCCCAGACTTTAAATTCAGTTCTCTCTACACTCAAGTTCCATGATCAGGCTA
The DNA here is from genome assembly GCF_900095145.1 of Mus pahari. Taxonomy (NCBI): domain Eukaryota; kingdom Metazoa; phylum Chordata; class Mammalia; order Rodentia; family Muridae; genus Mus; species Mus pahari. The sequence goes on from NC_034598.1 coordinate 67,626,087, forward strand.
GCATGAGAACAATGATCCTCACGCAACCCGCCATGGAGAAAGATGTATTCAGATGATTGTAAATTTGAGGGTTAGAAACACTTAAGTTCAAGTTCCTGCCTTCACACTGCAGAGCTTGCTGTACCTGTGGTCTCGGTTTCCTCAGATGTGAAGAGAGGACCACACAGACAGCTCTGTGCTGAGAAGAATATGTGGTTTTATAACTAAAAGCCCTTCATTAGGCCTCAATAAACAACTCCACGCTGTTCAGGCCACTAAGATACTAATTCTATAGTTGTAACTGCCATGCTTCAATGTGAGCCTTATACCGAAGAGTTAACTAGCTTTGACCTGGAATTTTCAACATTTTAGCATGCTAGGAGGATCATCTCACTAGCTTCCTGGAGACAGTATAGACCATTTGCATCCATGGTTTAAAGTCAGATGCGGTGGAGCTGATCCCTTGAAGGTCCAAGAGCATGGTGGACAAGTCGGGGCGAGCCAAGCTTGTTTACTGTCAAGCCAGGGGAGGCCGAAGTTCCAGGTAAAGGCTCCCCTTTCTAGAACTCAGCATAACTCCAAGGCAGCAGACCATGGAAACAGTTCCAAGCACTAAGCCAGTGGAATGCTGTCTGGAATGATAATATGGACAGCGAAAAGCAGCTTGTGTAAACACAGCAGGCCCTTTAATTTAAAGAAGTCCATCCTGAAATCTACAGAGGCTTTCCAGGCACAGCTGTTTTCCAGGATTCTCGGGAGAAAAGGGGAAGTTTCAAAAGGAGGCAAGGAGAGAAGGTATCCCGGTGCATTCCAGCCACCGAGCTATGGGTGGCAGTTTTTAATGGTAAAATATTTTTTTTTTGTACTGATCTAAGGAAGTAAAAAAGAAGCCCCTCACCTCTGGAAAGAACACACACACACACACACACACACACACACTGCTCACTCCTCCTCTCTCTCAAACACACCTAAACCAGATTTTGCATGCGCACACACACACACATACCAGATTTTTCTCTCTCTTATACATATGCACACACCTCTCTCCCACACACACCAGATCTCATATACATATACACTACCACCCCTCTCTCTCACACACATACACAATCACTTTCTCACACAGACACAAAATCTTTTTTCCCACACACACATACCATACTTCACATACATACAAACCAGAGTACACACACACACACACACACACAATTTCTCTCTCCCCTACAACAGATCTCTCTCTCTCTCTCTCTCTCTCTCTCACACACACACACACACACACACACATACAATTTCTCTCTCCCCCTACAACAGATCTCTCTCTCTCTCTCTCTCTCTCTCTCTCTCTCTCACACACACACACACACACACACACACATACAA
>NC_034598.1:67627500-67639890 GCF_900095145.1 Mus pahari
CACACACACACACACACACACACACACACACACACACACACACATGTCACCTGGTACGTTCGGTGATCCACACACACACACACACACACACACACACACACACACACACGTCACCTGGTACGTTCGGTGATCACTGCAGTGGATTTGAAGCAGCACAAGGTGGCAGAAGTACCCTAGAAACACAGCTTAAAGGGACCCTAGGACATCCTGAAGAGCTTAGGAAATACAGCAAAAACCAGGTCTCTTCCAGCCTGACCTGACCTGTGAGATCTGAAAAGGCACATGGAGAAGCAGCAGGACGGAGAAATGGATGGTGCAGGGGGATGGACAAAAGTTAAGAGTCTTTATCCAGTGCTTAGGAGTTAATTATACCAGATAGGTAACGTTTATCATCCTTTAAATATTTTTAGTTTAATTTTTTAATTATTCCTAATTTTAAAAATGGAGCATTATTAATTTTTAAATTACCATTCTTTTAAAAGTAATGGCAGGACCACATCTGATTTCACATGCCCACCATCTATTTCACGAGAGACTTAAGGCATCTGCATAGATCTGTGTTTGTTATAGAAAGCCACTGGTTAGAATGTGGCTTGTTTCATCAAGACCTTCCCCTATCAGCAACATTTTCTTTAAATTCACACCAATAATACCTGAGGTGACAAAGTAACATTTTTTTTTCTAAAAGCTTTGATTTCAAAACAGTAACTGACTATCTGAGACCATTGAGATTAAACAAACAAAATAGTAACTTCTTAGATGCCACAGCAGGATGGCACGAAATTCCATTTCTGTCAGATGGCCCTTCACTCTAACACCTAGGCAACTTCAACTTTTGACCCGACTTGTAACTATTCGGACTTTCAGGGTTTTCGTCTGCTGGCTTTAATCTTTCAAACCAGTATCTGCCTGGGTGCCTATAATCACTTTACACATAAGACGTTACACAAAATAGTTTCTTAAAACTACTTCAGTGTCCCTCCAGCCATCAGAGCCACATAACACTTTTTAAAGCTCTCTCTGCTAATGGGATTTGCTCCTGGAGAATCTGCCAGTTCCGGGCTACCTCCGCTGCTTTTTGGAGTGACAAAAGCTGATGCAATGAGGATCCCGATGACGTCATTTTGTCACCTTGGAAAACTCACCCAGCAGAGATTACAGTGATCCCAGGCAACTGGGTGGGAGGCAGGGGTTTTCAAACCAACTCTCTGTCAAATATTGGTAAATTTCTGTGTTATAATAACTTCACTTTGGGCAAACTTAATTCAGTCTTTTAATCTGTTGGCCCACATATACTAAGTTAAAAGTAGAAGAAACATTTCTCTTTTAAATGAAGGCCAAGTTTGCACTGACTAGCCCAGTGCTTCTCAACCTGTGGGTCTGGACCCCACCGGGGGCTGCATACCAGATATTTACTTGACAATTCATCACAGTAGCAAAATTAAAGTTACAATGTAGCAACAAAATAATTTTATAGTTGGGGGGATCAGCCCAACACGAGGAACTGTATTAAAGGGTCCAGGCATCAAGAGGGTTGAGGAACACTGCTCTCTCTAGTCAGAGAGTAAAACACTGACTTCCAGGAGAAGAAATTCAATTGTCTTTGGGACCAGATGTTACTGAGGACTCGGGAGCGAGTCTCCTTTGTAAGAGCCCAGCAGAGGAAATTCCCTTCAGGAACAGTGTCACTAGGGTCCCATAAGCTTTAAGCGAAGGATCTCTCCGATGGCTTCCGTTTTGCCCAGCAACTTTGACCAATTTCCCATCTTACTCAAATATCTGCAGCCAACTCGGAAAGGGGATTTCCTGAACTCTGTGTACCTCGGTTAAGTCTACAGCCCACCCACACATCACGTGATGCAATTAAGTGCAGGGAAGAAAAAGCTCAGCTTAAAGGAACCCCACGGTGTTGGGTGTTCCTGCAGTCCTCCACATTCCTATGAATGTGTGAAAACTCAAGACTGGGACTCCAGCATATGAATGCAACATCAGCATTGGAACATTCATTTTCTTCCCTGGTTGATAATGTTTCTGAGAAATTGAGGCTACTCATATGTAGGGCCCTGGAAAAGATTTGAAAACATGAACTATATTAAGTACTGTGTCTTGTCTCGGGAGCATCTTAAAGCATGATCTTGGCTTGGGGAATTTAGAAAAACAAACACTAACTCTGATGACTGGAGAAATAAAGAATAATTTAAGTTTTGGCCCTAACTGTACTGGTCATCCTACGAGAATAGCCTCGGTTTTTGTTTGTCTTTCTTCTGTTTCTATTCTGCCCACAAGGATTAAACCAAGGAAAAGTAGCTGAATCTAAGCTCATTCCAGCGTGAGCCATATAACCTATGAACTCCATTCTAAATCAAGTTTCATTTACGGACTTCCCTGAGTCACGAATGTGTGACCTACTGGAATCCACGATGGAGGGGAGGGGGGGGGTCACAGAATGAGATTATAGACCAAAGAAGGAATGCCAAAAAAAATTTCAATCAAGACTAGAAACAACCAGCCCAAGTCACAATTTAGGAAAAATGAACATCTTTTGAGTATAAACAGCAGTTCTTCTACTAGAAAATGCAGACAGCAGATGCACCTGAATTCATTCATTCATTCATATTATAAATATTATAAAATATGAGGGAGATACTATCATGACCATTTTTTGAATTATGAAGTAGAGGTACAAGAAAAGGAAATGACAGTCCCTTAACCATGAATCAAATCTTCAATATGATCAGTATTGTATGGGGTGATTTAAAATTTAAGCTTTGGGGCCAGCAATAGGGCTCTGCGGTTAGAGGCACTGGCTCACGGGCACGGCAACCTCACTTTAATTTCTGGGCCCTAAAGGTGACATTGGAGAATAGACTCAGAGTTGTCCTCTGACCTCCACAGATACACTAAGGCATGTGGATACACGTGCATGCACATACACACACACACACACACACACACACACACACACACGAAATAAAATTTAACCCTTTGTGTTCTTTTTGCCAGGGTTTATGTTTGCTATGCTACGCAATGACAGAATTCTTCCTCAAAATTCAAAACATTTCTATTTTATCTTAATCTCTGGTTTTGCTTTTTTAAACAGACCCGTTTCTTTTGGCTTAAAAACAAAATTTAAACACATAAGAACACCTCATCACATACATACATCAGAGCTCTATACACAGCGCAGAGATACTCACTACTTGAACACATCAGCAAAAGGAAAATTGGAAAAAAACAAAACAAAACAACCTATGTTAATTCCTATTTTAGCATTATTTACTGTTTCCCTTTGTTTTGCTGATTCTGTGTCTCTTTCACACATTACTGCAACATGAGCAGAAAACTGTGTCCAAATTTTAAAAGTAATAAGAACTCATTAGTTATAAAATATTTCAAATAGTACCTAACATTCATTGATGGGGTTAGAATTTTGAAAAGGGGAAAGAAAAAGAACCAAAATTCCAGGACTGCCTGTTGTAATAGCTTACTAGACAAGGCACGGCTGCCCTCCCCTCCCCCTCCTTTAAAGCTTCCTTGTTTAGTATTTAGAACACTGTGTCCACATTCAGTGAATTCCTTACATTCCTTTACCGCTCTGGTCCTCTGAACCACGAATCCAAATTAGGTAGTCATTTTACCTGTTACACAATAAATCAATTGTCTTGCACAAGTTTCACAGCATATCAGTGACAAGAAGAGAGGGCAAATCTCTGATGACTATTCTAACCACCCCGGGTCATTAGTGTACGCTGTGCCTAACAAGATCTGCTGCGACGCTGTCACTGGGATCAATACAGTTCTCAGAACTGGACCTCATTCCATCATCCTTTAGTTTCTGGATGCTCACACTTTTCTTTTTCTTTCTTTCTTTCTTTCTTTTTTAAAACTAGCTCTGCCTCTTTTTGTCTATTCATGCTTGAGAAACAATAAGACAGTTTTGTTTTGTTTTTTTTAAGTGGGGACAGGATGGGGGTATGGGGACCACTGTCAAAAACAAAAAACAAAAAGCAACACCTGGATATAAACCCCAACTAGACAAATCTACTGATTCAATGAGGGCTAAGGACATAAACGGCTATTGCCTGGCTTAGAAAGTGAATGGCTCCAACAAGTGCTTGCTGACAGGAGCCTGACACAGTTGTCTCCTGAGAGGCTCTGCAGAGCCTGACAAATACAGAGGCAGATGCTTGCAGCCAACCATTGGACTGAGCACAGGGTCCCCAGTGGAGGAGCTAGAGAAAGAACTGAAGAAGCTGAAGGGGTTTGCAGCACCATAAGAGGAACAACAATATCAACCCACCAGTACCCCTAGAGGACCCAGGGACTAAACTACCAACCAAAGAGTACACATGGAGGGACCCATGGCTCCTGCGACATATGTAACAGAGGATGGCCTTGTTGGACATCAATGGGAGGAGAGGCCCTTGGTCCTATGAAGGCTCAATGCCCCAGTATAGGGGAATGCCAGGGCAGGAAAGTAGGAGTGGGTGGGTTAGTGAGCAGGGGGAGGGGAGATGGGGGAAGGGAGATGGGGATAGGCAGTTGTTGGAAGGAAAACTAGGAAATGGGGATAACATTTGAAATGTAAAGAAAAGAAAATACCTAATAAAAAATTATTTGGGGGGGGGGAAGAAAGTGACTGTCACTCTTGAGAGTTTCAGGTTGTAAATGCAAGGGACAGGATGAATTTACAATCAGGCCTCATCTTTGTAAAATACTTTTATAGCTGGCGTTACAAAACTGAAATAAGAAAAAGACATCAGTTGACTTAGAAACAGGGAAGAGGTGGGGATGGGAACTCCATCAGCAGGGGTCGAAGAAAGACATACACGTGTGTGCACACATGAATGCACACTCACACACACATGCAAGCTCTTGAGTGCACACACACACAAGTTAAAAAGGGAAGTCTAGTTATTTAAAGGAAGTAATAATTGGCTGGCTAGAGAAGATGTAGACACGGTTCTCTCACATGAGGAAGAAACGTACCAAAGACACCTGGGAGAGTTTCGGGATGTGCCACAGGGCAACAGCGCTTGCCGCGTGTGGGTAAGTTCCACAGTCAGAGTCCTCTAAGAAAGTACCAGGTGAATTTCCATCCAAAGTCTACGGTCTCTTAGCCCTCACCGCCCCTTAAGTCTTCTTTGGAGCTCTGGGCTTATTCTCACTCTGCCTATCACTAATTACTTAACCTTACGGTAGGCAGATATAGGCATTCACTTACACATGGTTTGGGATCTCTAACACAGTGTCCTCCCCCAAGACAGTAGAGTTTAAATGAATGATTATCAAATTCTAGGTGCAGAAGACAGTACCAGATTTGGTTAAAAGGACAAAACCTCTTAGCCCTTCAAGCCAGGAAATATTAGTTGGTATATCCAAGTGACTAGTTCAAATGGCTAATAAACTTTTATTAAGGACCTTACAGGCATTTAATGCCCTTTCGTAGATAAAGAAATCAGAGCCATGGGTATGTAACGCAGCATTGCAAAATTAATAATGGACACCGCAGGTTTTCTAACAAAAATGAACCAGGCGTAGAACTCACAGCCATTCCCTGTTGCTCATCCTGCCCCCCTGCCCTGCCCTTCACCTTACCCAGTAGTTCTGGCGTCCACAGAAAAGGTAGAACGTGAGAAAGGATGTTCTGGCTTTATTTCTAGAAAGCATGGCCTGATTTAAGGGTTAGCCTTTTTCTTTGAACCTACCTTTCTTCCTTCCTCCTTTTCTTCCTCCCTCCCTTTCTCCCTCTCTCCCCCCCTTCCTTTCTGTCTGAATATCTGTCAGCTGCCTCCTCTCTCTCTCTCTCTCTCTCTCTTACTCACTCACTCCTTTCCCTCCCTCTCGAGGCAGGGTCTCACTAAGTAGCCATTACTGGCCTGGAACTCCCTAATTCCAGGCAAGCTGGTCTTAAACTGGTCTGCCTGCCTCTGCCTCTTGAATGCTGGGGTTTAAAACCTGCACCACCAATGCCCAGTTAATTGAACATTTAGTTTTCTTCTTCTTTTTTTAATTACTTTATTTGTTTTATGTGTGCATTGGTGTTTGGCCTGTATCTATGTTTGTGTGACACGTCAGGTCCCCTAGAACTAGAGTTACAGACAGTTGTAAGTAGCCATATGGGTATTGGGAATTGAACCAGGATCCTCTGGAAGAACAGCCAGGACTCTTAGCTGCTTGGTACTCTCCACAGCTTGAAGATTTAGTTTATAGGAAACACATATACATAGTATTTCCTATAGAAACTGTGTGTGTGGTGGTGGTGGGGGGGGGGGGGGGGCTGGGACTTGTTATTCACCTGAGGCTGACCTTGAACTCATGATCTTTCAGCTTCTAGCTGCTGACTGCTGGGATTACAGGTGGCGGTGCACTAGGATTCTTGGCTTATGTGGTGTCTGGTCTAAAGGGATTAGACCCAGATTTTCATGCTTTCATCCTACCAACTAAGCTATGTCCCCAGCCCAGAAATACTTTTCTGTGGCAGTGGCTCAGTTGCCCCCCCACCTTAAATCTGTTCATACAGTTGCTCAGTTGCCACATTAAAACTCCATTATTTGACGATCCCTTTCCATTCCAACTGAAGTCTCAAGTATTCGTAGTTAAACATATTGCACACCTGTTTTCCTTTTTTAATTTCTCTCACCAGGGACAGAGGAAGTTCTGTTATTTGTGAATTAAAAAGAGATTACATTTCATTTATACTTCACAAAAATCACAAGCAAGTCCATCACAATTGAGATGAGCAGAGTGAGTATGTAACTGTATCCATCAGCTGTGTAAGGAAGGCGTGAAAATGGACAAGATGGAATCCAGAGTGTTTAAGAGAGAAATTCAGCACAGAGGATTTAGCTTGTGTCTAATTTCTTTCTTTCTTTCTTTCTTTCTTTTTTCCTTTCGTTTTTCAAGACAGGGTCTCTCTGTGTAGCTCTGGCTGTCCTGGAACTCACTTTGTAGACCAGGCTGGCCTTGAACTCAGAAATCTGCCTGCCTTTGCCTCCCAAGTGCTGGGATTAAAGGCGTGCACCACCACGCCCGGCCTGTGTCTAATTTCAATAGTGCAAAATCTCCATATCACTTAGATCCTTTGTCACTGGGCAAACCCTACTTTCAAACTTGCCCTTGTGAGCAGGAAATACATTTTGTTCTGGACTTTCTTTATGTATTGTGTAGCCTTCTGCGAGGAGGACAGATCTTTCCTTGTGCCAAAGTTCTGCCCGCCATTGTTTTTTCTTGTACTTGTCCATAAAATGATAAAAAGCTGCTGGCCACACAGGATCAAACTGGTCCTGGAACCCTGCCTTGCTTTGATCTGCTAGGGCACACTGGTCACTAGTGAGAGACAAACCAACAAAAAGTTGCAGCAAGCAGAGGAAGAAACTGCCTCGCTACTGCCCCTCCTGGATCCAGGCTAAGCCACAGCCCCTTGGCTAATGACACAGCCCTGGAATATATATTTGGGGGGAATCTGTGGGGAAATGTAAGGTAAAAGGGTTCTGGAAAAAGTTAGCTAGGGATTTTTTTCTTTTTAAGGGTTATTTTCCTTTATTCTAGGTTTTCTTCAGTGTCTCCAGTAGTTACAGTGGTGTTTGAGACAGCTATGGCAAAGTATACTTTGTAACCAAGTTCTGATTTACTTCAGTTGAGGTTTTGTTTGTTTGCTTTTGGTTTGTTTTTGAAACAGGGTTTCTCTGTGTAGCCCTGGCTGCCCTGGAACTAGTTCCATAGACCAGGCTGGCCTTGAACTCACAGAGAACCGCTTGGCTTGCCTCTATCTTCAGAGTGCTGGAATTAAAGGCTTGAGCTATCACCCTTTGGCTTCCATCGAGTTTCTAAGGACAGATTCGTCCTAGCAAAGTGCACAAGCCCAAATGGCAGTTTATTTAATGCAGACCTCCTCATAATAATTTTATATCTCTGGAGAAAGAGACATTGCACTATCTTCAACTTCTCTATTGGTATGACCCACACAATGGTTATAGAGACATCTTTTCTTTTTTTTTTTTTTTTTTTTTTTTTTTTTTTTTTTTTTGTCTCTGTAGACCTGGCTGGCCTCGAACTCAGAAATCCGCCTGCCTCTGCCTCCCGAGTGCTGGGATTAAAGGCATGCGCCATCACGCCCGGCTGTTATAGAGACATCTTAATTTCATTCTTCACAATGAAGATGAAACTGTAAGGTACCTTGTACAAGGTCACAGAGCTGAAGTGGATTTGAATTCATGTTGGTCTGAATAGGAAGTTAGTAACCAAGTGAAGTTTTGTAAACTAGGACCACCCCTTCCCTAAGTAGCGTGTTACTAGAGACTCAGATGTGGCACTCAGACACAACACTGTGGCTCATTAGGAACTGTCTTTTTCTTGGTCTTCCTGTCTAATACAAATCCTACCTGAGCTTTTTCAGTGCTTGCCTCAAAAGCTAGATCCTAAAGAATTCTCCTTCAGTATTGTCTGTGTGTGTGTGGGAGGAGGGTATGGAAGGGGGAGGGGAGATAACAAGGATAACCTCAGGTGTCATTCATCAGGCACAGGAGTCCAATTCCCTTGCAGCCACCTGTCAGCTCCAGGTGACCGGCATATTGATGCAAGGAAGGGAGGGACTTTCATACTTAAAGAAACACTGCTTCCAGTGTAGCCTGTCTGAAGAGGGCAGTGTATGGAAGGGATAAAAGCAAATTTCCACTGCTTAGCAAGACTTTTAAAAGGTATTTCTATAATATTTATGAAATTAAGTATTCTTATAATATTTATGAGTATTGCTAAAGCTTTAACTTTCTGTTTTTTTTTATTTATATTTATTTATTATATGTAAGTACACTGTAGCTGTCTTCAGACACTCCAGAAGAGGATGGTTGTGAGCCACCATGTGGTTGCTGGGATTTGAACTCTGCACCTTTGGAAGAGTAGTTGGGTGCTCTTACCCGATGAACCATCTCACCAGCCCTTTTAACTTTCTTTTTAAACAGGCTATACTGCACATTAATTTGTATTCTTCCTTTTCCTTTTCCTTTTCCATTTTGTTTTGTTTTGTTTTCAAGGTGGGGTTTTTATATATAGCCCTGGCCATCCTGGAACTCACTATGTACACCAGGCTGGCCTCAAACTCACAGAGATCCACCAGCCTCTGACACCATAGTGCTGGGATTAAAGATATTTTCTGTAACAGGATTTGGTTTTATTATCACATGACTTTTGAAGGGGAACACTACCCCGCCCCGCCCCCCTTTAGCCTTCATTCCTTGTCTTCAAAGAGAGTCACGACTTTAGTTTTGAAGATGTTAATAACGGAATCCCTTTAAAACCAGGAAAAGAACTTTCGTTAAGTCTCCCGAGGAAAAGAAAGAGTTAAGAGTTTCGGTTGTTTTCAAAAGACTCCCAAGTTTGTTAAGTAAATCCTGGGAACTTCACCCGAAGTTTTCAAATATGTTCTCTTCCCACCCAAAAAGAAACCCGTAGGCAGTAATGACAAGAAAATAAAGTGACCAATGTGCTCGGTTACAAAAGGAAGGGAGTAAGGGGATGATTTCAAGTGGTCAGAGGGTTGGGGAAGGGACCCGATACAGAAGGCTTGCCAAGTACTGTTCTTGGTTGTCCTGGCCTCCACTGCACTGCAAAGCTCAAACAGGAAGTAAAAGCACAAGAAATGCCTTTCCTTTACCGTAGTGGCGGTGGGAATTTTGTGAACTATATGAACACAGATCTTTGGAAGCTCATTACAAAATGAAGAACATCCTGAAACTACCCCGGCTCTCGAGACGGTCAGAATGTACTAGAAACTGTGGGACTCTGACCCCTACTGAGGCCTTAAAAGCTACAGCCATTAAAAGCGAGATGGCTGGGCAGAAGTAAAAAGTCATGTCACAAACTAAATTAGTTGGAAACATGATTTTTGTTTTCCAAATCCCTGCTCACTCGTGGTTTCTCGGGATCGGGGGCATCCGTGACATCTCCCCCCACATTAAGATCGTCAGCACAGTTCTTACAGAACAAGTATTAACGCAGGTTCAATAATGAGTTCAGTGCTCCCCAATTGGAAAGGACCGAAGGATTCATTTTGAGGAACAACCTCTCCTTATCCCCAGGTCAGTACTCTTTCATTGGGTCAGTAAATTATAAAACAGTATGAGCTACGATTTTGTTTGTTTGTTTGTTTATTTACACCAAAGTACCTGAACTGAGCCTACCACAAAGGAGGCACGACAATGAATATCTGTGAATCAATCTCATACAAAAAAAATTGCAAGAATTCTAGACTAGAGCTGGTTTTCATATCTGGGGGGTGGGGAGGGGGTAGGGAGTGGGCCCTTCTTTTTTGATGGTCAATAGTAGTAGCGATGGTTTTTGCCAGCTTTCATGTGCCCCTCCCCTGGTGAAAGCTACCAGCAGTTAGGCCTTTATTCCACTCATCTGAGAGACCCTTGGTTCGTTAATCATCACAGCCAACCGCTCGACCCGCACCTGACTGTCAGCAAACACTCCGACCTCAAAACTAGCAGTGAAAACACATCACACACTGAAATGAGACCTTACTACGAAGTGTTGAATCTCTAGTAACATCTGCGAGTTCCGGTCAAGTTGGGTTTTTTTGTTTTGTTTTTTTTTTTGGTTTTTCAAGACAGGGTTTCTCTGTATAGCCCTGGCTGTCCTGGAACTCACTTTGTAGACCAGGCTGACCTCGAACTCAGAAATCCACCTGCCTCTGCCTCCCGAGTGCTGGGATTAAAGGCGTGTGCCACCACGCCCGGCTCGGTCAAGTTTTAATGAGGAACGGGGGAAGCACAATCTGGGCATCGGGTCTGAGTGCGCGCGCATGCATACGCATGCTCTGCTATTCCTAGGTAGTCCTGGGGTTGACATCAAGCGTCTTCCTCAATCCTTTTCTGTGTATTTTCGAGTCAGTTCTCTCACGGAACCTGGAGTTCAGTGGTTGAGCTAGGCAGGCCTGCCTCAAGCCCCAGAGAGCCTCCTCTTTCTGCCTTCCCAGATATGCATCCGCATGCTGGACTGGCTTGTGTCTCCGTCTCCCTCCCTCCCCACCCCGCACCACCACTAGACAGGGTTTACTCTGTGTCCACCTGGCTGTCCTGGAACTCACTCTATAGACCATGCTGGCCTCGGACTCAGAGATACCGGACTCAGAGATACTGCCTCCCTCTTCCTTCTGAGTGCTGGGATGAAAGACATGCTGGGCTTTGTTTGTGGGCTCTGGGGATTCAAATTCAGATTTCGATGCTTTCACAGATCCACTTTTTCTTTAAACAATAATTTATTTTTATATGCCTTGATGTCCTTTCATATGAAACTTAGTTATCTCTACATTTTACACAGTTATGTGGCTACATCCTAACTTGCACACGACTTTATAAAGTGCTTTTAACTATTCACAACAAACAAAAGAACATTCATGACCTTTTCAATGCACTGGGATAGATGCACATTTTCAAAGAAAACTCAAGCTAAATCTAAGAACAAGAAAATAAAGCAAAACTGCCCAAAATAGACAAAAAAATTTACCTGAATTTTAAAAGTTTATAGTCAAAACATAAGTTAGAAAATGTCTCAGTGTCGTGTAGATTTCACAGGGAAGAACATTAGCACCACATGGTATTTACATATAACCTCTGAGACGGTCGACAAGGCTTTCATTCTCTACAAAAGGAGTAGCTCTTGATTCTTCATCCTGAAATGGAAATGTAAAGGATGAAATTGGACCAGCCCATGCCAGAGAACACCGGCTAGAACTGGAAGGATAAGAGAGTCCACTTGAAAGCCGCCACTGGCTCAGCATCAGGCAATTTGGACATAAAAAACAACTGCAGCTGGCTAAAGCACAAAACCATATAAAACGGACTCGTGGCTTAACCTTTGATGGTTGCCAAGACTCCGGTCCATGGTTATAAAATTGATAACGAATGGGGCTGAAGAGATGGCTCTGCCTTTAAAAGCACTGACTGCTTTTCCCAAAGAACCAGGGTTTGATTTCCAGCACCCTCATGGAGGCTCACAACCATCTGTGCACTCATTAAGGGATCAGATGCCGTCCTCTGACACCCAAGAGCACCTGGCACACAAGTGGTGTGTGGGCATACATACAGACAAAACTTCCAAATACATAAAATAAAAATAATTTTTCTAAATAAAAGATTTGACAAGATCTTATCTTGTAGCACTTTGGGAAATCAACTGGTACACACAACACACACACACACACAATTTTTTTTGTTGTGGTGGTGGTTGTTTGATGACAATCTCACTATGTAGTCCAGGCTAGCCTCAAGACCAAGGTGCCCCACCCTCTCTCGAGTACTGTGATTGTAGGCATGTGCCCTAATATTAAGCTGAAAAACTCTTTTTTAAAAAGAAATCTAAGCCGGGCGTGGTGGCGCACGCCTTTGA
>NC_034598.1:67639960-67647942 GCF_900095145.1 Mus pahari
AAAAAAAAAAAAAAAAAAGAAAGAAAGAAATCTAACTACTGTCAGAGTAGGAAGTGAGATGCCAGCACTCAGAAGGCAGAGGAAGGGAGATTCACTGTGAGTTCTAAGTCAGGGAGAGCTATATAGTGTGTCCCCCAACCCCCCCATGCCCTTAAACATGTAACTGCTAAAGTAAACGCAAAGACAGAATTGGAAAGAAATCCCTTCACAAAACTCAACAACCACATGTTTCCTGAAAACACTGGAGATTTAGGCTGGGCCGAAGGGAGAGTCCTGTAATCCGGGCTGCTGGGGTAAGCTGAGGAAGAAGTGCTACCTAAAGACTTGCCTGGGATTTCCAGGCCATCCAGTGCAACTTGCTTACATAGCCTAGCATAGGTGAGGCCTCGGGTTCAATTCCAAGAAAGGGAAAGAGAATGGGGGGGTGGGGGAAGGAGGAGGGTGCATTAATGAAGAATTCAAAACAAAGCAACCAAACTAGTGACATTTGAATAAGCAGTCTTTATATCATGGGAAGACATTATAGCTTCTTGTATCACTCAATGGGAAGTGCATGGTGTCTACTCAGTCTGATAAAGATGACATCCATCAACTTACAGAAAATAGAGGGTGACAGAGGGATACGTTACACAAAGATTCAAACAGTCAAATCCTAACTGTGGGGAATTCTATGAAGCAAATTCTCCAACCACTTTTATTTTAAAAAGCGGCATTACATAAGATGTAGGACTAATGAACAGGTTAAAGACTTAGCTATGCCATTCGCTGGGGGTGATTCTCAAAATACATACTCTGTGCCACGACAATACTATGGTTATTTTTTTTTTTTAAGTGCTCACGATAAGAGAGCCATCAGGAACTACTTGTAGTTCAATAAGACTTTAGAACACCACAGACGGCAAAAATAAGTTGAGTGAGATATTGAGATTTCTTGTACTTTTGTGCGAGCCATGCCTAAAGGAAGAGGTGACCGCTCTTGAAAACTGCCCCAGATACGCACACGAAGGGACAGCTGGGAAATGGTCACAGCCAGGAGAGCCCGAGACATAAAGAACTGAGTGTAATTTACAGCCTGGATTAGCTCTTGGAGCAAACTCGTACACATTCCAGGGACGCAATGAAGAAACGGGAGCTAAGTGATTTATTAAAATCGTTTCATTGTGAACAATGTGAACACTAAATGTTAAAGTAGAACATGGGAGAGACAGGACATTTAGGACTTCTCTGTACTGCCTTAATTCTGTGAAGCTAAACATGTCCTAAAGCTTTTTTTTTTCTTTTTTTTAAATTTTATTTGTTGTTGGTAGATCAAATGCTTAAATGCCAGAGGCAGGGGGATCTCTGTGAGTTCAGTGCCACCCTGATCAACATGAATTCCAGGCTAGCCAGTGATTAAACATAGTAAGACCTAGAAATATTAAGTAAAAATTTTTTAAAAAAAGTTCTTAAAGCATGCCGGGCGTGGTGGCGCACGCCTTTAATCCCAGCACTTGGGAGGCAGAGGCAGGTGGATTTCTGAGTTTGAGGCCAGCCTGGTCTACAGAGTGAGTTCCAGGACAGCCAGGGCTATACAGAGAAACCCTGTCTCGAAAAACCAAAAAAAAAAAAAAAAAAGTTTTTAAAGCTTATTTAAAATACCATGCTTAGGAAACTAATGGTCCAAACGAAGTGTTTATCTGTTCTCACTGGAGTACCAACTGGGCGTGTGTCAGCAATAATCCACTAGCTAGAAAGTGTCATTTGATTTTCTGAACTCCCCAAATTTGAAAGCTTCAGACTCCCGAAAACCCCCCCAGTGTCTGCAATGAAGATGCCAAACCCAAACCCAGACCCAGCACCATGATACACTTACTCCTTTGTCCAGTCAAGTTTTAAAATCAGATACCAATGCACGATTGTTACTAAACCACCTTTCAGGGAATAACCGTTAAGAAAGAAAATAACCAAGATTCTGTAGCCCGATTTCTTGGACTTGTGACTACAACTGAGTTCCAGAGATAACTCCTACTCTGGGAATGGTGTGTTAAGCTGCCGGTGCCCATGTGAGGAGGGTCTGCTGATAGTGTCTTTATCAATGAAAGCAGCAAAGAAAAGACCAACACTCACATTGCACTCTTTAGACAATATGCCTACAACAAAAAGATAGGAGGATCTTTGCATTGTTTAAAAAGAGCTGCAAAGTACGGGATTTAAAGTTTTCACCCACCAGGATTACCTGAAGGCTTTGTTAAACAAATACCCTCTTGAGTTTCTAACTCAGGTGTTAAGTGGGGCCAAAGACTTTTGTATTCCTATTAGGTTCCTAAGTGAAATTGAGTCTCTGTGTCCTGTGAGAAACACTGAGACAACAGGCCAAACACTTTGTAGGGCTGTGATTACAGTTCCATAGTCCACAGTGTACAGATCACCAAGTCCTGTTGTCCAATAAAGCAAGAGCTTTATGATGTCTGGGAATTGTCCTCCTAGCGAGCATGTTTTGAAGAACCAAACAAAACAATGTCTAAAGCCCGGAACACACTGTGGGGTGGGGGACACACATGTCTCCGGTGTCATCAGAAACTGAAGCATATTGACCTAGAAAGGGCCACGGAGCCTTTCTGGGCAGCCCGTGAGCCATCAGCGTTTTTTTTTTTTAAAGATTTCTTTTAGTCATTTCATAAAGATGTCCGCTAACCCCATTGATTTCGGTTTGGTGAATCTGAACCGGAGTGTCATTACCATACTTTCTATTCCTATTGCTGTTTGCTGTCCTGGGACATCTGTTCAAAGAACCCTCAGCACCCCACGTAAGGCTAAGCTTTCCTGTGCTGACAGCTAATGAGTGTTTTCTTATGAGAGGCGAGATTTTCTGATTCTTCTGTGTGGAATCCTTTACCTCTGACAGACAGCTTTGTCGACACACTCCCACTACAAAAACAGTAAAAGACACCTGATACCGTCCTATTCATTTTTCTCAACAGTTTCCTTCTACAAAGTTAAAATGCCCACCGATGACAACGTCTACCTTTGGCTAACCACAGGATATAGTTTAGATCTTAAAGGAAGACAAACATATCTTTGGCTGGAAGCCTGCAACGTAAATACGTGCTGTTTCTGTCCTACAGTACGTCTAAGTAAGGAAACCTACAGACTATTGAGGTGATACAACAAGCAACAGCATATTTTAGCATGAAAAACAGACTTTTTTTAAACTTTTTTTTTGTTAACTATTTTTTTTTTTAACTTTTTTACGGCTATAAAAATCAAAGCTCCATTTTTCCTTTTTACTGGCTTGTATTTTTTTTTCAAGATGCACCCGTAACATAAAGAATGTTATGGTCAGTGGCAGAGTACTTTCCTAGCATGCATGAGGTACACACACACACACACACGACTCAAAAATTTTCTGTGACAAAGTATATTTAATCCAAGATTAAGAAAAAAAGTTTTGTTTTTGTTTTTAGCTTTCTTTTTAGCCTGTTAGCCATAAAAAGAAAAAGGACTGTAAAGGACATTATAACCAGTCCCATTTGTTTAACATGAAAGTCTAATGCTCAATACAATTTTAGAGAGATGACTAAAATGTGAAGAAGCAGAGAAAGCTGAGGCAGGGGGTTAGAGATCGGAGAGTCTCAGCTAAGCCACTGACCACGTGTGCGTGCGCGCACACACACACACACACACTAACTCTCAAACTAAAAAGCTTGGAGTTCTGGTAAAATCTAAGATAAAGGTTTCCATTTCAATTAAGATTATGGGAGCTTTGAAGTTGGTGGAGGGCAGGGAGGTATATGGGAGAGTTTGGGCGAAGGGAAGAAGGAAAGGAAGGGCCGTTGTAATTATAATCTCAAAAAAAAAAAAAAAGACTGATAACTTGCAAAACTTCTTCATTGGGCATGCTAATTAGAGGAACACCTTGCACAAGGGCGAGACATTAGCAAAACACACTGATAGAGACACCTGTGCATTTACTAGAGCTGCGCTGTGGTGTTACTGAGATTAAAGTAGAGTCCTCCAGGAGGGAAGGCTGATGAGCTGTGCAGGTGGACCAAGAATGAGGCCACCTTAGCTGAAAGGTTATGTAAACCATTTGCTGGAAAAACAAAGACAATAGGTCTACATTCCCAAACCCTATTACCCGTTTCAAGCTACCTGAGATCTGAACGTCTCTGAATGCTATTAGATTGGGTTAGTAACAGCTCCAACTCTGAGTTTAAAAAACCATTGCTGTAGTTTTAAAACATAAAGATGTTTTCCAGCCACACTGAACCCATGTGCACCTTTAGTTAAAACAAAATCCTGCACCCCATAGTCAACAAAACACCCCCCTCCAAAAAAAAAAAAACAAAAACAACCAAACAACAACAACAAAAAACCCCCTAGCATTAATGTATCCTGATTTATTTTATTTTTTTCATGACAGAGTTTCTCTTTATAGCACTCTCTGTTCTGGAACTCATCCTGGAGACCAGGCTGGCCTTGAACTCACAGAGTTTTCACCTGACCCTGCCTTCTGAGTACTGAGATTAAAGGCATGCACCACCACTGTCTGGCTGTATTTTAATCTTAATCCTGTGTTTTGATTTCTGAAAGTATTATTTCCTCTCAAATAATACTGAATAAAGGTTTTGGAAGCACCACTACTGTTTCCATATGAGATGATCACAATACCCCTTAACTTAAAAAACAAAACCAAAAACACCAAGAAAGGATTCCACTGGTCATACAGAAGGAGAAAGAAACAGTTTACCAGTGTTGACAAGGGGATGAAACTGTACTTTTTATTGAGGACTCCTATTTTTACATGCAAAGCTCATTGTAACACTGCATCTGTTCTACTGACTTGACTCATGATGGATAGCAACACAATGGGAAGGACCAAAGCTGTTTACACAACACTGTGTTCAGTTATTTAATCTAGATAGTTTCACAAATAGTTGGGTTCAGGACTACGTGATCATAGTCAAACGCGAAATCGTCGCTGTCCTGTGATTTCTGCTGGGAGCAGTGGCCACTTGCTTCTTAAATTTAGAGGAAAAAAAATAACATGAGAATCAACTCCCCACACTGTGAAGCCAATTTTTTTTTTTTAAGTTAACCAAAACAAAAAACCCCACCTAATTTAGTATTCAGAGGAGAAACAAATTAAAGCAGGGTAATCAATCAATGTCCACCGAATGACTGTCATTAACATTTTAATTACCAGAGTGACTGCCAACAGGTGACCTGAAGGTTAGACACAGGATGGACTACTCAAAAACAAACCAGTAATTAGCATTGCTTACAAAAATACTAATTTGAATATAACCAACAATTCCATTTGAATATAACCAACAACTGAGTATGTGACATGCATTGAATTTTTTTTGTTACATTTCTCTCTCTCTCTCTCTCTCTCTGTGTGTGTGTGTGTGTGTGAGTGTGTGTGTGTGTATGTGTGTGTGTGTTTCAAGACAGGGTTTCTCTGTGTAGCCTGCTGTATTGGAACTCACCAAGTAGACGACGCTGACCTCGAACTCAGAGATCCACCTGACTCTGCATCCCGAGTGCTGGGATTAAAGGCACCTCCTGGGCTTTCCTGTATTTCTTAATGATCATTTCCTAATGCATAATTATATAAAAACACAGCAAGACACTTTCCAGTATTCAATAGTTCGTTCTCCTTGCTGCTCACAAACGTTGCCACAGAGGAGACAGCAGCTAGTACCCGGACCTAACAGACAAGGGCTGGATAGTGATGAAACCTACTCTGCAGTCAGCCATTCGAATTCCACAGACTAGCTAGAGCTGTACTTCACACTACTGGCTCACATCAAATAGGCTATAAACTCTGCTAAACAGACAAGTTAGCAGATGTTCACTTGAAACAGGTGTGAGAATTCAGAACAAGGAGATGCATGTCACCATTTAAGCTGGGGTCAGGGTAAAGATGAGCGTGTTAGGAAATATAGCTAAGCAAAAAAAAAACCAAACCAAACCAAGAATCTCCCAAAGATGAGGCAAGAGGATGATGACTTGGAAGCTGGCCTGGGTGATGATGGGGTCTCAAGCCAGGTTGGGCTATAGATAACTTCTAAAAAATGCAAAACAGAACAAAACAGGCTCAAGCAGTCTTGAATAAGAGTTCAAGTCTTAGTATTTCTACTTTGTGTGTGTGTGTGTGTGTGTGTGTGTGTGAGTGTGCCCATTACACATGTATAAGACAGAGAACAGGTTTCTGGAGTTTGAAATCGAGGGTTTGTGGGTCTCAGAGGAAGCACTTCTACTACGTGGGCCAAAAGCAAGCACTGCTTGAAGTTTTTAAGCACAGGAGGAAACCTTCACCACCTCCACAGCAGAGAAAGTGAGTAACAGGGAAGGAGGAAGTGCCTCTGGCAGGGACTGACCAGTCAACTTAGCTGTCCATTAAGGTTCTCTTTTCAGTTTCGTGGGACAAAATTGTATCATACCGTGGTTTTCAGGCAAGTAGCTTAAGTTAAAACTCTCCCATGGAAGCCACACAGCGCTCAGGGGTGGCTCAGCGCTTTCCTCGCGCCTATGACATTCTCAGTACCTCCAAGGAATAACACTACTTCTAACTTAAAGATTAGGGCAGGATGCTCTGCATGAAAGCAGCTTACCGTCCGGGCGCACACCAGGGTGAGTGCAGATGCAGGCATGGGTGCTCTCACACTAATTTTAACTGAACACTGGGATCTTTTAAATACTGGTTCTTCCCCGTGGTACTGTTCCCTCTAACGCAAAACTGGAGCACCTGGGTTCATCTACTGCAAGGGAAACACGTGGCTAAAATCCCGGAGGAAATGAATAAAAACCACAACTAGTTATTTGCCACCGCTGTAGCTTACTAAGTGTCACTGGCTAGAAGTCTACTTAGGAGAGGGGGCAGGGAGGGGACCTGCCACCACACTTGGGAAAGTTGCTCAGGTTATCAGATCAGCCATCCAATGCAGGGACACGGTTCAAGGTCTGTCTTGCGTTTGTTAACCACGCTGAGGCTCCGCCTACACTGATTGGTGTGGGGTTTTTTTTCAACCCGTGAAACAATGGACTCAGAAGTTCACATTTTAATCGCTAAGTCTGGATTACTCCAGAAAACAGACCAGTGCAACCGAGGCGGGTTTTTGTTGTTGCTTTTACATCTTAAGAATGCATTCTATCGCTATTTAATTTTTAAAAAAATTACTACGGGGTAAAAAGACTAGATTGCTTCACTTATCTGGCTGGCGTCAAATTCCTACATCTGAAACCACTCGATCAAGTGAAAGAGTGCTAATCTATTATTTAATGTCTCTCAGATTACTTGAACACACACAGCCAGGCTCCTTTCCTTCCTTCGTATTGCAAGCGCATTACAACAAAACTACCAGGAAATCTGGAATGAAATCGACACGGCAGTTTTCAGTTAACTCTCCTCAGCATCGGGCAGGCGCTCCGTGCTCATTTGCGGGTACCAAAGTTACCATTTTAAAAGTGTCACAAACCTATCCGGATGTTGCTTTCCTATGCCACGAACTACCAGGAGATGTGAGAAATACTGATTAGCAGAACTCAATTTCACAAATCTTTGTACTTCACAGACACCAGTCAAGGCATCCAGATCACTACACACAGACCTTGTCTGTTAAAAACTTCCGAGCGTTTATTATTTCTTCACTTTTTGGAACTGGGAGCTCTAGCCTGCCCTAGCTCAAAACTCACAATCTTACTGCCTCTTCATTCTGAGTCATGGCATTCATTACAGGGGCATTCATTACAGGTGTGAACCCCTGTGCCTGGCTCTAAATCCCAATTGATAAGCAAAAACTGCTATTCGTATTGTGTAATGTGTTTATAAAAGTCTAATTTAAGAATACATTTAAAAGCCGGGCGTGGTGGCGCACGCCTGTAATCCCAGCACTTGAGAGGCAGAGGCAGGCGGATTTCTGAGTTCGAGGCCAGCCTGGTCTACAAAGTGAGTTCCAGGACAGCCAGGGCTACACGGAGAAACCCTGTCTTGAAAA
>NC_034598.1:67648167-67664584 GCF_900095145.1 Mus pahari
TGCACCTGCTAATATTATGTTACAAAAGAAAAAAAAATGTGTTGAAGATGCTCATTAACTGACTTGCACAAACTTCAAAGCAGCTCAGGTTTTAAAACCTTTCATAGTTGACATGATTTCTTTTAAAGCAAAGTTAAATGTGCCTTTATGTACACATTTAAAAAAATTCAAACTATATAATTGAAAATTCAATATACTAATGTATTCTAGGTGTCTTAGGGTTATACTGCTATGACCAAGGCAACTCTTACAAGGATAACATTTAATTGGGGCTGGCTTACAGGTTCAGAGATTCAGTCCATTATCAAGGTGGGAACATGGCAGCCTTCAGGCAGGCATGGTGCAGGAGGAGCTGAGAGTTCTACATCTTCATCTGAAGGCCTATAAGAGAAGACTGGCTTCTAGACAGCTAGGATGAAAGTCTTAAAGCCCATACCCATGGTGAGGGACTCCTTCAACAAGGCCATGCCCATTCAAACAAGGCCATGCCTCTCCAACAAGGCCACACCTCCAAATAGTGCCACTCCCTGGGCCAAGCATATACAAACTATTATACTAGGGTTGTCTACTGACATTTTTACAACCCCCTATGGCTGAGTGAGGAATAGCAATGGGGATAGTTCTGCCATATACCTAATGATGAACAAAGAGATGAATTCCTCATAGCCAAGGGGGTGATGGGGAGCCTGGCACAGTTCCTTCCTTGATGTGTGGGCCGCAGATCTCTGTTGGGGAGGCAGGGTGAACGGCTAAGTTAAAGGAGAAATGTGGGAAAGTGAGTTCCAGCCCCAGAGACTTCAGAGGGAAATACAGACGGAAAGGTACAGCAGCGGCTGACTAGCTACCTGACTTAAGAGTCACAGCGGAGGGGCTGGCTGTAGCAGTGCTGGAAAGCAAGCAAGGTCTAAACCACGCCTCTCCAGGAGCTACAGCGGAACCCAGTTTCTGTTTCTCAAGTGATTCGGATGAATGCTGTCAGTATGTCCTGGGGAAGTTCACCTAGACTCAGGCTGGAGATCAGCGATCCGGTCTCTCCGTGGTCGAGTATTTGCTGGGTTCAGTCCTTGGAACCATTAAAGAGGGATGGAAAAGGAAAGAGATTCGACGAAGGGGCATCCATATGTTAAGGGAGAAGGAGGGTTCTTAATATGAAAACACAACACAAAACAACCCTAAATACCAAGGAAATTTAATAGAAGACAACTTTATTTTATAAATCTTCAAATACGGCTGCTTTAAAATCTTCAGCAGTGGGATTACGGGACTATTCTCTCTTAAGAAAAAGGCGTCCCGGGGTGTCTCCAACCCAGGAATCAGCTGAGATTATCCTCTGTTATCTCCGCTTTCGCATGTTGACATATGTGTACGTAGTTTTAGTGTGGAAAAAAAAATTTTGGTTCTGATTTTGAAGCGCATGCTATTAACAGCATCAATTTTCTTCTTCAGCACTAAAATTGTACACAACTTGAAGCCTAAAGAATAAACTACTTTTTAAATATCCCATTATTTACTAGTAAACCCTAGAGCAATTAAAAAAAAAAACAAAACAAAAAAGAACGATGTACCTACATCAACTATACATACATAAACTGTTTTTTTCAGAAGTTATTGAATTTTTTTTTTCAAAATTCAAACACAAAATAGCAATTTTTCACTTACTATAACACAGTTCAAGTATTCTCTTAGGTTTATAATTAGCCAACTAGAACATATGAAGTAGCTCTGTAAAATAGCTTTCCTTTGAACGATTACTGCTATACAAAATAGTGTATCTATTACTGCTGGAAATCATTAGAGCACGCGGAAAGAAGAGATGACAGCAGATGATGAGTCTTTACGTGTAAGTATGAACACCCAGAAGGCCGCACACATTAATACGGCATCTGTGGACAACTCCCCCAGGTATGTGAATTCATGTAAACAAAGACTATGCATATTCCTTTAGGGAGAATACGGGTTAACGTAGATAAAATATATGCAAATGGCTGTGGCTTGGAGCCATATATTATCTGGATATCACACAAAACCAAGAGGCATTACCTATGATTTTAATAACTAAAAAAAAATGTTACTTCTATGTGAAATACAGGGTTTGGACTTTTTAAAAACTAGCAGTGAAAAAGAGTGAATCTTGAAAAAAAAAAATCCACGTGTTTTCTAGAAATAAATATACAGTTCTCTCAATGTACTGAATCACAGAGGTCTCAGCTTAGCCTTAGCCATGACATTCATCAGTAGTTCAAAAGCAGGTCTTCCGCACCGGACGAAGCCTCACATCTTCTACCTTGTCAGCTGCCCGACAACCTTCAAAAGAGTTTTATTTTCCTGCTTTAGTTGCTCGTTTTCATCTTCCATGTCATCTAGGTCCTGGGGGAGGGGGAGGAGGAGGGTTATGGAGAAAATAACAGGTTAAAAATACTGGTACAGACTGCAAAGTTAACCTAAAAATAAAAGCACACGGATAACTCATTTACTCAATGAACACTGAAGTGCTAAGTTCTAGAAATTACATGGAATATGCCCTATCAGTACTTGAATCACACACACACACACACACACACACACACACACACACACACACACGCAAGTATGCGCACAGTACATTAGATTTCTAGTAACAAACACATAAGCGTGTCTTCCCTCACGCCCTTGCTTCACACATAGTTAGTCCTAAAGCTGTAGTAAGTTTTTGTTATGAGAATATCACTTGAAGGAAAAAAGCAGACATCTTTGCAGTCTATAATATTAGAACTTGGCAAAGTCTCCCTCCCGCGCAGCATTGGCGTGAGCTTGCCCTCTGAGGTTGGACTGTCAGGCAGATGACTAAAACTTTAGCAAAGTCAGAACTGGTGCTTAGCCACAGACTGGATGATGCTAAGAAACAGATGTTCAAACTATTCATTGAAATTAAATGATAAAAATACAATCATGTATCATCACCTAACGGGATGCTTGATACAGATCCTCAAAATTTCACGTGTTAAAACACTGCCATGAATCATGACTCAATTAGCAACTTAGGAAGAGGGTTTCTGATTATTTTAATGCTCTCGGTGTCTGAGACAGCACAAACACATCTTGAGCATCACAAATATTTGCCCAGCCTCTGAAACTGAATTCCAGCACAAACAGAGACATGCTTATACTAGGATCAAGATGAAAGACTACAAAAGACCCAAGTCAAACACTGGCTCAGCCAACAGCTACATGCAACCTTGAGCAAGTTAAAGGGGGGGGGGGTGTACCTGGTCCTCCTCTATAACATCCAGCTATTGCCTTAGAGTTGCATTAGAAAAGGCCGGCACGAAATGAGGTCCCCTCGTTCAGTGTGGCATGTGGGATCAAACCCGTGGCACTGCCCAGTGGAGGCAAACACTTTTACCATTTAATTGTCGTGTTCTGGAGTTAGCAACTGGGATAGTCTTTTCTCTCTGAGGGAAACTCTTTTTTCGTCCACTTTAGACAAAATCTTGTGAAAAAGCAGAACAATGGGAACTGCAACCCAGAGCTGGGGACATCCTAAGTATCACCGGAAGGTGTGTTGTGAACACAAAGCTTATGGACCACGATAGATCTTACCGTAAATGACCGTCTTATTAACCAAACAGGCAACGAACAAGTTCTCCACCCTTGCGTGCTTTCATCCAGTGACCAAAAGGAGAAACCCAGGAAGAGAAATACAGAACCACTTACTCTATTTAACAAGTCGATCTCTTCCTTGAGTTTTCCAATCATTTCTTCTTTATCTTGCATCAGCCTCACAAGTCGAAGGTTTTCTTGCCTTTCTCTTACAACTTCCTAGGGAATAAAATCCGCAAAGCATCAGCAGGGAACCGGCTGACTGCAGATTCTAAAATGGCAAACCCCTGTCAGTAACGGAGTACGACTCCAGACATTAGCAAAGCCACTTCCAGCCATACCTGACACTGAAGACAGGACGGACGGTGATGATGACACAAAGACAGACAGACAGACACACCAACTTTGTAAAGGAAGAAGAGAAGATCACAGTTTTTTTTAAATAGCAAAATTGCAAGCTTTCTGTGAATTGAAAAGGAAAATGTGTGACTTTCTGCTATTGTGGTTTTCCTTTAAAAGAGATGCTACGTACTGGGCATGGTGGACCATACTTAGTGTCAAAGTTGGAAGCCTGAGGTAGGAGAATCCCCTGAACTTAGGAGTTCAAAGCTAACAGGAGCCCCATAAGAAGATCCTGTCGAAATGACAGTTCAGTCAACAGTGGAGTGCATAAAGAGGCCTCTCCTCTGCGGCTGTCGTCATTGATAAGATGCCTGTGAGCCTGTGACAACCCCAGTGAGACTCACTCTGACACCCCAGAAGTGGGGTCAGTTGTGAAGAGGACTTTACGGAAGTGTTGGGGAAGATGACAAGGAATGTAAGCCCAACACAGGATGTACACACATGAAGTGTCCTGAGGCCTGCTAGTACATGTAATTCATGTATTCTAATAAAAGGAACCACCTAGGAGATTGAGAAAGCACACCACTGGGCGTATTTATATGGAACAAAAAGAGAAGGAAGTTCAAGCCGGGCGGTGGTGGCGCACGCCTTTATTCCCAGCACTCNGGAGGCAGAGGCAGGCAGATTTCTGAGTTCGAGGCCAGCCTGGTCTACAAAGTGAGTTCCAGGACAGCCAGGGCTACACAGAGAAACCCTGTCTCAAAAAACCAAAAAAAAAAAAAAAAAAAAAAAAAAAAAAAAAAAAAAAAAAAACCAAAAAGAAAAAAAAAGAAAGAAAGAAAAAAGAGAGAAGGAAGTTCAGAAAAACAGGTTTGCGTCTCTTTGCTCCCGAACAGTCAGGAGGTAAGCATGTCTTCCCTCACGCCCTGGCTTCAGCAAGGACAAGAAACCACAGGACAAGAAACCACAGGGCTGGCTGATATCAGCTGTGATTCTAAAACCATGAGCCACGAAAAATCTACAAAAAAAAAAAAAACAAAAAAAAACAAAAAACCCAAACAACAACAACAAACCCAACAACAACAATAAGACCCTGCAAAGTAGCTTACTTAAAGGACAGACAGACCTAGAAAATACTGTCCTGACTGAGGGAATGTAGTCTCATAAAGACAGATGTCATACATTTGCTCTCATTCACAGAGCCCAACTTTAAATGGATGGAAACTGGCTGAGAGTTGGCCTAGGTTATGAAACTAGGTGTCAGACCACTGGAGAGCAGGAGGCATTGTAAAAGTGGGGGACGATGTCACGTGATAAGAAAGCACACAAACTACTGGGGACAGGCGGGTCCAAGGGAGGAAGGGAGAATGGGGACGAAAAGTGAGAAAAGAAAAAACAAACAAACAAAACAAACAAATTTTGATTGCAAAATGCCATAATGAAACATGATGCTTTGTAAGCTAATAAAAATGCTTTTTAATTTAAAAAAAAAAAATCATTATTTAGAAGCTTTCGAATTTAGGGCATCTAGCTCGTTGTTGTTTTACACACCTATGAGCCTAGCTCTTGGGAGGTAGGGGCTGGCAGGTCAGAGAGATCCAAGATCATCTCCGGTTAACTAGACTGTATGACACACAGTACTGTCTCGATAAACCTAGAACAGACAAAGACTCCAGGCCTCCTGGGAGGGCTGGAAAGGTCTCTGGCAGGACTCGCTTCTTTTCTAGCCCGCAGAGAAAGCAGCAGGCGACCCAAAGCCATCAAAGGCTGCCTGTCAGCACTTCTAGAATGTCCCGAGTCTTTCCGATGAACTTGTTGAAAACTAATAAAGTGTATTCTCTAACCCTTTACATTTAAATAATGATTCCGATCAGAAATAGGGGTTAAAGCTTAAATGTAACCTAAACATCACTGCTGTGTAAGCAGCAAGTCAAAACAGATAAATATCACAATAGTCTTTGTGTCACAGGGAATAACTTCCTTTCACTCAAACAGAACATATTCCAACCAAATGGGTTAGCGCCATTACCAGTTTCAGATGGGTGTCCATGGGACACACCTTAGCTCTGTAATTTCACTGCCATGTTCACGTGAGTTGCTTTCGAAACATCTGTAAGCAAGTGTATCCTGTTTCTACTTGAAAACGGTTCAAGCGCCAAACATGGGCCTAACTCAGAGTCGTTGTAAGGTCTGAACCAACAGTAGTATGTTCAGATGATGTAGCTCGAGGTACAGGGTGACAGTGCAAATATCTGAGCACTCAAAAACACCGCTCCTCAGACTGCGAGTAAGATGTGACGGAACAGGAATGGCTACTGAATCAAGGAGTTCAAGTGGACAGAAAAGCACGTAAGGAAGTGGGGGGGACCCAAACACCAGGGTCTAGGTGCTAACGCACAAGATAAGGAATCCAGGCTGTTCCTGGAGTAGAACCGGATGTCTCCTGCTTGGGTGCCCTTTCTGGGCATGAAGCCATGGAACTGAGAGAAGAATGCTAAAGTATGTTCATTTTATTTAATTCATACCTTTTCAAGATCTTCAATTCTCTTTTCCAAGGTGCTGCTTGAGGAGAAGCTAGCTGGCGCATTTGCATCTCTGTTGTGTCTACTGAAACCACTTCTGTCTGTTCGGGGATATCTATTTGAGATTTCATCTTCTGGGGCACTGGTTGTGCTGTGGAAATAAAAGTGAATAGTATATAAACATTGCTGGCACCCTAGAAGAAAAAACGTCAAGGCTCTTTTCTCTCTAGTCTGAACCATTAACACTCTCCGAGGACACGGGGAATTTGTTTTCAGCTGTAGAACTTACTCTTCAGTCTAACACAACGGGGAGAAAGGTATAAATGAAGCCGCTCACAGCAACCACAAACGCGAGTTGTCCTTTCAACAGGGAATGCCACCAAGGCCAATAGAGTGAAATGATTACCACTCCTCAGTCAAGGCCAGACACATTAGGGACTGGAACAGAATGCTCTCCCAGACATCTGTGGTGAAATTTACTTCTCTTTATTTTTTTCTTCTTAAAAATGTTTTTTTTTTTTTTTTTTTTTAAAAATTTTTTTTTTTTTTTTTTTTTTAATAGTCAGGCTATGGTGGCACACACCTTTAAGCCCAGCACTAGGGAGGCAGAAGCAAGCAGATATCTGAGTTTGAGGCCAGCCTGGTCTACAGCGTGAGTTCCAGGACAGCCAGGGCTATACAGAGAAACCCTGTTTTCAAACAAACAAATTAGTAAATGAAAATGAAATAGTCTTTTATTTTCAGAGTTTAATGTCTCATTTAAATTCCAAAAAATAAAAAACGTAATTTGAATGGGAAGAAGTAAAGGACCGTGTAAAGTTGCATACTTCCAACTGAAAGACTGCATGTAGGTAACTGCTTCCATTCTGGTAACTTTTTAGCCAGCACTTTCTCAAAATTAAACACTACCACAGAGCTGATTGACAGCACTGTCAATATTTAAGGAGTTCAATGTAACAGGTGTCGCTCTGCTCTTGGAATATTTTCCACTAAAACAAAATTAACCCCCCAGACTTTATGGCTTCAGATAGCACACACTTATTGACTCAAAGTTTCTGTTGTTCAGGAATCCAGAGGCAGCTTAGGGGGTAATTAATTAAGACCATGGGTCTCTTGTGAGCTGTTCTGTCAAAATGTCGGAGGAATCTGTAGGCTTCACTGACCTGGAGAGTCTGCCTGTGAGCCCACTCAAGTATCTGCGCAAAAACACTCAGTGCCTCCCTGCCCTAGGCCAGAGGCCTCATTTTCTCCTAATATGGATCCCTTGAGTAGGCTACTTAATCCGTAACAGCAGGTTTCCGGAGAGATCAAGATTTTGGAACCAGGCCAGAGGCTGTAGTGTCCGCCACACCCCAGTCTCAAGGTGGCATGCCACCACACCTGTGTCCTTTTCGCTATACATTTGATCCCCTTGATGAGGGGATTACAGAAGGCTTAAGTAACCAGGAGGGAGGGCTCACGGGGGGGGGGGGGCATCTGGGGGACTCATCTATAGTAGATTACACTAGTACACCTATAGTGAAACAATTTGTTTTGACAGCACTTAGAAGCAGGCTGACAAAAAATATTCTAAAGGAACTTCAGGAAGCTCAGGGTACTTGTTTTTGTTTTTACAAAACAAAACAAACCATTAACTAAGCCAGGCAGTGATGTCTGTGAGTTTGAGGCCAGCCTGGTCTACAGAGCAAGTTCTAGGACAGCTGGGGCTACAAATCCTGTCTCAAAAAACCAGAAACAAAACAAAACCAGAAACGACAAAAACAAACAAAACAACTCCAGCTCCCCTCAGGGGAAAAAAAAAAATGGAATGATCCATAAACTTTGCTTTTTAAAATTTGTGTTTTCAATCTTTCATTAGAGGCCACTTGAAATATTTTATATATTTATAAATTATGTATAAATATTATATTTATATATTATATATTTTCTATCCAAAAATTATTGTAAGCTCTAAAATAGCTGTGGTACTATGAATGTAACTGGTCCCCGTAGACCCATTACTAGGAGGTGTGGCCTCGTTAGAGGAAGTGTGTCGCTGTGGAGGTGGGCTCTGAGGTCTCATATATGCTCAAGCCATGCCCAGCGACAGTCCCTTTCTGCTGCCTGTGGATCAAGATGTAGGACTCTTAGCTCCTTCTCCAGCACCATGTCTGCCCTGTACATGTTTCCCACCAGGGCAACAATGGGCTAAACATCCGCAACTGTAACCAAGCCCCCGGTTAAATGTTTTTCTTGTAAGAGTTCTGGTCATGGTGTCTCTTCACAGCAGGAAAGCCCTACCTAAGACAGTAGCTTTTAGAGGAATAATGGACTCCTGATTTATGAAGTTCCCAGTCAGATCTTTTCATCCTATCTGGTCTTATGGGATCTGATGGTAATTCTCAAACACTCAATACCATGGCAACCACCTAGTTCATCGATTATTCTCTCTTTATTATGAGCCCACAAAGGCAAGCTATAGGAACTTCACCGCATAATTGCCACCTTTTTGTTGTTCTTCTTTTGATCTTATCTGCCATTGAAAAACATCTGGCATTCTTTGCTCGCACAAAAGGTTAAGGTGATTAAAACAGAAATGGGGAATGGTGCGTGTGGGGGTGGGGGTGGGGAGTGCTAGTTAACAGTCAAGTAAATCTAAGGCACATATTTATAGAGCTGGCCACCAAACTACTTTCTTATCTTGCAAAAATACCCAAAGTTCACCTGAAGTTCAAATACTTCTGACTGAAATTTTCCCTTTGAAAGCCAACATATAACCACTTAGCATACAAGAGTCGATTAGCCTGAACGATAAGATCAAATCAAGCTAACATTTTTTTTTTTCCAGGAATTTCAGACTTAAAGCATTAGTGTTTAGCTCTCCAAGCCTTTAGTGAACTACTGCAAATTTGGTAGATGGAGTTCAGCTGACACAGCAAAGTTTTCTCTAACGCTCACATTCTGATGTAAGCTTTCAAGTATGGCTGCTTTGTCATTACAGATGTCTCTGGAATGACTTTAACTGTCACCATTCAATTTTCTACTGGTGTCAGAATAAGAAAAAGTGTGTTGTTAGTAAATTAGAATTCAAGATAGATTCAAATTCCCTAAGAGTTAGTTAGGAAGCATTCTAAAATACCAAAACTTAAGATAATAAAAATGAACATTTTTTTTTTTTTGAGTCCCAAATGACTGACACAAACATACCATATGCTCTAACAGCCTCACTGTGCCTGACTTAACATGCAGCATCCCACAGTCCCTGCACTCCTCTATCCACTATGCAGATGTGACCAGTCTATACCCCAGGCACAGCTCTGTCCGCTAGCCATGAACTCAGAAGCAAACATGACCACAGAAAATGCAGCTTGGGGATGCGCAAGCCTCCCTCTAGAATTCTTCACTCAGGCTGTCATGGAGGGCAACAAACTGTCCCAAGGGCCCCGCACCAGGCAGCACTGGGCTACAGGGTTTAAAACCTACATTCAGAAGATGAAGGTACACATACAGGAATCAGAGTGCAGAGAGCAGCCATGAAACGAAGCAGGGCAGCCCCAGGAGGCTTAAACATAAACAGAAGATAAGAAAAGATAAGAGGACAGAAAAGCAAGCAGGAAATCCAAAAGCTATTTTACAGAAGAATTCAAACTAATCCAAACTCAACGGTCTCCAGTATTTTAGGGGCCAACCTATCTTGGAATGTGTGTTCGTTTACCCGATATTTTGGGGGATTTATGATCATTATATAAATATCAGCTGTGTTGCCAAAATATAGTACACAAAGGACTGGAAAAAACTCCCAAATTGTTTTATTTATTTCTGCTACAATATTCGTCCTTATAGGAAATGACTATTTAAATTTTAAAAATCTTTTAAGAATATTGCATATGCTTCATTCTTCCTGAAGATCTTTTAATACCTCATGATACAGAAATTCAGAGAAGGCTCTATTTGTATATTTGCCTTAATTGCTACCACAGAGATGTAAGATTTGGAAGATGTCTAAGAAGCTTACTTAAGATCTCAAAGCCATGTTTAGCTCATGAGAACAGGTTTCACTTTGTGTATCTTACCTGATGAACAGCTACTTGGTCATTTCTGTACCTCAGAATTTGGTCGTGTTTTCCAGTAAAGTTCCTAACTTTGGACTTGACCTATTTTGCGATCCCGAGTTAAACTAGATAATTTATAAACCCACTGAACAGTCTTAATTTCAGTGCTGTGAGGCAGGGAAAAAAGAATATTGCTTTCTGGACACCTTCCGTGTCAAGTGGCCACCAGACAAGGCGGTCAAGAAGGAATGCGTAAATGAGCATGCACAGCCCTGACTGCTCCCCACCCCCACCCACAGACCAAAAGGTACATACAGCTAAGATGGGAACGGACGACTGTAATCCCGGCTCCTCCAGGAGGCTGAGAGAGGAGGACCTACTTGGGCCCTGGAGTTTGAAGCCAGTCAAACCAGCATAGTGAAACAATATCTCAAAGGCATAAACAAACAAACAAACAAATTTATTGAAAGCAAACGGGAGATTGTAATAATGAACACCGGCACCTTGACAGATAATCTCATACGCAAACCTTCACTTGGGAAATCACTAGCTTAGAGTAAACTAAGCTAACAGGAAGACAGGGGACAACGGGTGGCACACACCTTTAATCCTAACACTCAGGAGGAGGGGCAGGTGGATCTCTGTGAATTAGAGGCCAGCCTGGCCTACAGAGCAAGGTTCAGGACAGTCAGGGCTACGGAGAGAAACCCTTTCTGGAGGGGGAAAAACAAACCCGAAGCTAACTCAAGTTAACAGGAGCTGGGAATTAAGTGTAGCGGGGAGAGCCTTTGCCTCAGTCTGTAGGGCCCTAAGTTCCATGTCTAGCATCTAAAACAAGTAAGGGAAATGGGACGCCATTAAAGCAGGAGAGGGGATAGAATTCCTTTTACAGAACACACTAGAGATCAGTAGAGATGGCACAGTGGCCAGGAGTTAGGTTAGGCGGCTGTAGTTATCCAAGGTGGGTATGGCAGTGGTGGTACGACGCACAGACTTCAGTTCAGCTCAGTAAGGGAGGCAGAGCCAGGTGAGATAATGAGATGGAAAATGAATAATAAAGCAGTTGTAGCCCGAGGCCCTGGTTCACAGTGTCCAAGGCTCTTGCTTCAGCAAGAGTAAACATGCATGTTCACGACCCACGGGCACTGTTTAAACAGTCCCTTCTTAACGTCCTGAGCTGAGCGTGCGTCTTGGGTATCTAACCATCTAACAGTCGCTGGCTACTTTTTCCTAGCACAAGAGATAAAAGAGAAAGTAAATAAATTCTAAGAGAGTCAATTACTAATCAATGTGCTGAATACAAAGTAAGGACAGAGAACACAGCGGGAGACAGGAAGAAAGCCAAGACGGGGCTGTATCTCGCCCCAAGACAGAAAAGCAGTGTCCTTTAGACACTTTAAAAGTCCATAGTCTCTGAAGCGACCACACACATCAGGTAGAAATGATAACTTAAACAAAACACTAAAATACGGGTGTCTCGTAGTGGTTTCATTCACTCAAAGAGCAAGCTTCCAAGAATGTGCTGGAAAGGGAAGGAAGATGGTTGAACAAAGGTGGCTAGTACTGTCCTCCCCACAGGGAAATCGCAACACCTTAGGGAGAGTGACAGAGGACAGGGCAGGAACTCAGTGAGAGACAAGATGGAGATCTGGGATGGAATCACGTCTCACCCGAGTACACCATTAATGTGACGCCCGCCCCAAGCCTGGAGTATCTCTGTGGTCCTCTACTATAGCCGTGCAGTGCAGGGTCAGTTCTACACAGCCCCTGGACATCCATGTGGACCCTAACGGCTGCCCTGACCAGGATGTCCCATGTTCTCTAGTGGTAATGTGAGTCATAGACATCAACGTGTACCCCTGCTGCTGCATAACCACAGACCCAGACATGGCCCTCAGTGGTAGCTTAGACTGGAACCAGTGGAGGTTTGGTCTATTGCTATGTATTGTAATGCTAAACTCTATACCCAAGGCCTAGAAGGAGGGACTTCTGTTTGTTTTTTTTTTTTTTAGATTTATTTATTTATTATATATAAGTACACTGTAGCTGTCTTCAGACACTCCAGAAGAGGGCGTCAGATCTTGCTATGGATGGTTATGAGCCACCATGTGGTTGCTGGGATTTGAACTCCAGACCTTCGGAAGAGCAGTCGGGTGCTCTTACCCACTGAGCCATCTCACCAGCCCAAGGGACTTCTGTTTTTAATCATTGGTTGTGCAAACCTTGCTCCTTGATTTAAAACTATTGGCTACACAGTCATCTATAGGATAGAACACAGAGACCCCAATGGAGGAGCTAGAGAAGTTACCCAAGGAACTGAAGGGGTCTTCAACCCTATAGGTGAAACAACATACTAATCAGTACCCCCAGAGCTCATGTCTCTAGCTGCATATGGAGCAGAAGATGGCCTAGTCAGCCATCATTGGGAAGAGAGGCCCCTTGGTCTTGCAAACTTTATATGCCCCATACAGGGCCAAGAAGTGGGAGTGGGTGGGCAGGGGAGCAGGGTGGGGGGAGGGTATAGGGGACATTTGGGATAGTATTTGAAATATAAATGAAGAAAATATCTAATAAAATAAGTTAAAAAAAAGAAAAAGAAAGTGGAAATAAACAAAAAACAAAAACAAACAAACAAAAAACTGTTGGCTAAATAAAACTGGCTACAGCCAAATACTGGAGGGCTTAGAGGTGGGTGGGTTTGGAGTGACCTGGTGAAGGAGAGACCAGGGAAAGAGGAAGAGGGAAAATGGAGGAGAAGCTGCCATGAGGGGAGATGGACCATGAGCACATGGCCAGGAGAGACAGCAAATATCAGGGGCACTCTGCTGCTGGGGAGGTAGCCAGGCCTGCAGTTAAAAGAGTAGATTAGGGGTCCCCCCCCACAATGATTAAGCCAAATAATAACCATAGTCTTAATTACTTGTAAGCTAGTTGGGGATAAGCTTAATTTGTTTGGACTACAATTTGGCTACAATAGGGACCTCACCAGGTGGCAGAGCTGGTCACTCACAGCAGGCGACTCCCCCTCTCCAGCTCCCTCTCTCTTCATAACGCCCAGGATGCTCCACCTCTCTTCCTCTCCCATCTGTCCACCACATACTCTCACACACTGCGGCGGCTCCTGCTGCAGGCTGGCCACATGGCCGGTGGGTCCCTGGGTGACATCATCTGACAAGTGGGTGCCTACAGCCTGTGGTGTACCCCAGAGGGCAGGTCTGTGAGCGGCATGCCCGTCTGCAGATCTGTTTTCCTCCGCCCGTGCTGCGCTGCGGTGGTAGGCAGCTCTACCCCTAGCCGAGGGGCAAAGGGCAAGTCTGTCGTCCACGCCACGTGGCATGGCGGAATACAGGTCTCTATCTTCCTCCTCCCACACTGCACTGCTTGGGTTTGATTTTTAGGCGTCCTAGGCATACGGCAGCTTTGGCTACAAGGCCTCAAGCTAGAAAGGACAAAGGACTGCCAATCACTCTGTGTCTGACCAATATAAGAACACCACCACTACCACACCACCACCACCACCACCACCACCACCACCACCACCACCACCACCAAAGGCTTATGTGTTAAAGGTTGGGGGGGATCACCACTACTTCTGGCCATTGCTGCCCGGCATTCTGAAGCATAACAGATTACTTCCGGGATGGGCCCCTCAGTCACCATCTTCCTTATCATCATGGCCACAGCCACTACTGTCAACACTCACTTTTGTGTGCCTTTCTGCAATCGGCATCCTAGCCTCATCTGGCTCACCTGTGCTCCAACACTCCTGGAGCTCCTGTCTACCACCACTGCCCTCCACAAATACCTGCAGTTTAGACAGCACAGGCAATGATGACCATAACAGGAAAACGATCATATGGAGGCTACGCCGCTCCACTGATAACCAAAGTCATGGCATCTATCTAAAAGGACCCCGAATTTCATATAAAGGAAAACATCTTCTGCTGCAGGATTTTCCCTGTCCAATCACATTAGGGCAGTGGGAGGCCTGTGATTGGACAGGAGAAGGGAGGCAGAGAGAGGAGTTGAGGACACACACAGAGAAAGAGAGAGACAGAGAGAGAGAGAGAGAGAGAGAGAGAGAGAGAGAGAGAGAGAGAGAGAGAGAGAGAGAGAGAGAGAGAGAGAGAGAGGAGGGAAGGAGGGAGGGAGGTCTGAGGAGGAGAGGGAGAACCAGAATGGAGGCTGACATGGTGTTATCAAAAGGTTAGAATAATTGTGTTAGCCTGGCAGTAGTGGTGCACGCCTTTAATCCCAGCAGTTGGGAGGCAGAGGCAGGNGGATTTCTGAGTTTGGGGCCAGCCTGGTCTACAAAGTGAGTTCCATGACAGCCAGGGAGAAACCCTGTCTGAAAAATAAAAATAAATAAGTAAGTAAAGAAAGAAAGAAATGAAAAAAAAAAGAAAAAAAAAGAATAATTGTGTTAAAGCTTCATCACTATCATTTGGCTCTGAAATTATTGTATTGGCATCTTGTAAATTGTGTTATTATTGATACTTAAATCTGATTGGCTAGTTAAGCACTAAGAGTCTTGATTTTACTGGATAATTAGGTGTTAAGGTGGCTAACCAGCGGTGTGCATGAGGCGTTGCGTGAAAGCGAGAGGAACTGGGGTGAGGGGGGGTCCCGTCTGAGAGATGGCCTAGTGGGAGCCACATGGCCTCGCAAGGCTGGCGGACTGGCCAGTGGCCGAGAGACGGAGCAAGTGAGGTCACCTGGCACAGGGGCTAGCTCTAGGTATTTCCCACAACATCTTCCTCTGGAAAACCTACCACATAAAATTGAAAGGAGACAGCATAGCAGCTCCATAGGCAACACAGAAACATGGGAGGGACAAAAATAAACACACAAACCAACCAAAAAGCCGTAGGGGGGTGTAGAGAGGGTCTCCTGTGCACTGTGTGGAAGTATTACCTGTCAATAAAAAGCTGTCAGCCTATTAGCTTAAAGAGGAAGAAGGAGGTGGGAGTTCCAGGAAAGAGGATTCTGGGATAGAGTGGGGTGTGGAAAGAGATTCATCGCAAATGTTGATGGAGACAGTCACATGAAACTGAGAAGATGAAAGAAACCAGCCATGTGGTACTTATAGAGTAGAATAAATGGACTAAATAAGTTATGAGCTAGCCAGGGAACAAGGCCAGGCTCAGGGCCTAGGCATTTACTCATGAACTAATTTAGTCTCCGAGTTTGTTCTTCTGGAGAACAAAGAGGCTGGGTTGAAAAGCTATGGTTAAAAGGGAACATATACCTGATAGAACAACAAGCAGCTCTTAACCTGTGGGTCATAACCCTTTGAGGCTGAATGACCCTTTCAGAGGAATCACATTTCAGATATCCTTCATACTAGATACTTACATCATGATTCATGACAGTAGCAAAATTACAGTTCTGGAGTAGCAACAAATTAATTTGGTGGTGGTGGTGGTGGTCAGGGGGTGGTCACCATGACACGAGGAACAGTCTCAAAGGGTTGCAGCATTAGGAAGCTTGAGAACTACTGTTCCAGAAGAAAAATCCCAGTATGAAAGAAATCTATTACGTTCTTGAAAAGAAATTCAAAATAGTGATAAGGAAACCAGGTGAGATACAATTGAGTGTACATTGTAAATAACTGAATAAATGAAGGGCATATCCATGGCACCAGTGAGAAACCCAGCAGAAATAAGAAACAAGCAGAAATGGAGAAATGACATTATTCAGTCCATGAAAGGGTCACAAGACAGAAG
The DNA here is from genome assembly GCF_900095145.1 of Mus pahari. Taxonomy (NCBI): domain Eukaryota; kingdom Metazoa; phylum Chordata; class Mammalia; order Rodentia; family Muridae; genus Mus; species Mus pahari. Next base: position 67,664,368 of record NC_034598.1, read on the forward strand.
AAAGGCCTGAGTGTGAGTGTGGGGAAGGGATAAGATAAAGGATGGGATAGAAAGGGTATAGAGACAAAGAAGCAAGTGTGTGTGTATACATATATATATGTGTGTGTGTGTGTGTGTATACATATATATGTGTGTGTGTGTGTATGTATATATACATATATATATGTGTGTGTGTGTATACATATATATGTGTGTATGTATATATACATATATATGT
>NC_034598.1:67665734-67666967 GCF_900095145.1 Mus pahari
AAAAAAAAAAAAAAAAAAAAAAAAAAAACTTTCATGAACTCCAAAAGGTTTGTGATGTTCTAGTTAGGAATGCTAACACAAACCTAAGATCCAACGAGAAAACTGTCAGCTCTCAGCCACAGAGATACTAACAAGTATGGTCAGTAAAGGGAAAATAAGAAGCAATATTATCATAGATAAATACCACCCTTTACTGGAAGTTTCTCCCCTTCTGGGAACTTTCACATCTGTGGAAAGACGAGAGGGCGCTGCTGTGTTGTTCAGGAAAATAACACTGTTATTCTAAAGCTATCATAAGAATGAGATTGGCGGCATTAAGAGATTATAGTCAGAGGAATTTCCCACTAACACAGACATTTTAAAGCTTGGCAATGAGATGAAATACAAGACTCATGGGTAAAACCCAGGAAACAATGGGTATCAAACACCCAGAGGTGTTAGACAGATCATGGCCTTCCTAAGTAGCCAGTAAGAGCAGGACTGGCCTCCACACTCCTCGCCTTCACCACCGTCCTGTGTCCCACAACCTGCTGTGTGGGCTCTTCCCCTGCCTTTAAATACAAGCACACACAATTAAAATTCAAAACCAGTACCAGGCTCTTTATTAAAACTGGGACGCATACACACTGTAAGACAACAGGGAAGACTTTTAACAATTTATTTTTATTTTATGTGCACTGCTGTTTTTATCTGCTTCTCTGTGTGAGGGTGCTGGATCCCCTGGAACTGTACTTACAGACACGTGGGTGCTGGGAATTAAGCCCAGGTCCTCTGGAAGAGCAGTCAGTGCTCTTAACCACTGAGCCATCTCTCCAGCCCCTATAGGGAGGACCTTAAAAGGGGATGGCTTTTCTCTAAAAGACCACAGCCCCATCTCAAAGGACTGATTGTCTTTCCATCTCATTTTTTCATTCCAAGGTTTTCTTAGCTCGTCCCTGTCCAGCTTCTTCTATTCCATGCTTACATGGAGGCTGCTGGTGCACAGAGGTGGTGAGCTAACAGAACATCACTAAGATCGATTTATCCCCGCATCTCTCCTATACTCTGAAATGTATATATTTAAGAGTATTTGTCCTATTTTCTGAGGAACCGCCAGAAACTGATTTCCAGAGTGGTTGTACAAGCTTGCAATCCTACCAGCAATGGAGGAGTGTTCCTCTTTCTCCACATCCTCGCCAGCATCTGCTGTCACCTGAGTTTTTGATCTTAGCCATTCTGACTGGTGTGAGGTGG
>NC_034598.1:67669557-67694682 GCF_900095145.1 Mus pahari
TGATAAGTGGATATTAGTCCAGAAACTTAGAATACCCAAGATACAATTTGCAAAACACATGAAACTCAAGAAGAAGGAAGACCAAAGTGTGGATACTTCGTTCCTCCTTAGAATGGGGAACAAAATACCCATGGAGGGAGTTACAGAGACAAAGTTTGGAGCTGAGATAGAAGGAAGGACCATCCAGAGACTACCCCACTTGGGCATCCATCCCATAAACAGCCACCAAACCCAGACACTATTGCATATGCCAGTAAGAGTTTGCTGATAGGACCCCGATATAGCTGTCTCTTGTGAGGCTATGCCAGTGCCTGGCAAACACAGAAGTGGATGCTCACAGTCATCTATAGGATGGAACACAGGGCCCCCAATGGAGGAGGTAGAGAAAGTACCCAAGGAGCAGAAGGGGTCTGCAACCCTTTAGGTGGAACAACACTATGAACTAACCAGTACCACCCCCCCTCCCCAGAGCTCGTGTCTCTAGCTGCATATGTAGCAGAAGATGGCCTAGTCAGCCATCATTGGGAGGAGAGGCCCTCGGTCTTGCAAAGATTATATGCCCCAGTACAGGGGAACACCAGGGCCAGGAAGCTGGAGTGGGTAGGTTGGAGAGCAGGGTAGGGGGAGGGTGTAGGGAATTTTCGGGATAGCATTTGAAATGTAAATGAAGAAAATATCTAATTAAAAAAATAAATGGAAGATATATGAGTATCTGTCATTTTGGATGTCTATCAGATTCTTCCAATTAAAGAGGTTTGAATATGGATTCACCCCCAGCAAAGAGTATTTGTCCCAGGGCAGGGCGACTGGCTCAGTGGTAAAGAGCACCCGTTGCTCTTGTAGGGGACCCAGATTTGGTTCCTAATATCCATATGGCGACTCACAACCATCTAAGTCCAGTTCTGTGGGGTCAGTCGCACAGACCTCTCCTGACCTTTGCTGGCATCAGGCGTGCATATGGTGGTACACATGCACAGGCGTACACAAAATAAAAATTTTAAACCTAAAAAAAAAAAAGGGTTTGTTCAGAGTATCTCAAATCAAAAACATTTATCCTATATAAGAGAAGTCCTCCCACACAAACAAAGGCATAGACTTAGTTTATTAAGGCATGTGCCCGGAGGTAAGGCTTCTGGACCTCAGTGTATGCTTGCGGAAACCATCGCATGATACAAAACCATTCAACACCAACAGAAGGATTATAGAGAAAATGGAGCTGATCCCAAAAACTACTTCCAGGGACACATTTAAAGGTGGGGAAAAGAACCAAAGAGAAACATTACCACAGCACTAAATATGCTAAAGATTCAAGAAAAAAAACATCAATATGGCATTTTATTATAGAATGGCGACGGGTGTTTAAGGAAGCGGAAATCACAAGAACGACACATAGCTCGTGATTCACCGTGGGGTGTGAGGAGGAGGAGGGTGGGGGAGCCGTGGAAGTTATGCCACCCACAGGGAAAGCAGACTGCTGCTAACACTGAGCTGGCTGACAGACGTGGGCAGCACACACCTGGCTGTGCTCTGCATTTTCCCACGTAATGGAAAGTGGGTGCCTTTCTATATGCACATAGAATGTGAATTCTGATGAAGGGCAAATTTGTCCCCTAACCATCAATAAGACGGATCTCCTCTCCATAGCAGGCTTTAACTTACATCAGAGAAGGCTGACTCTAAAGAGAAGGCTGGCCTTTAAAAAACAGTATCCCAGTCACACTTTCCTCAAGTTAAAAAGCAACCATGGCTTCCCAAACCAGAGGTAGTGGGGTTTCCTGTGTACTCCTGTGCTGTGTGTGTTGAAGAGGCAGAGATGACGCAGTTGAGGGCAGTCCTAGTTTATCGGACTGAAAATTAAGTTGCAGACACCCATGTTACAGTGAAGAGCTGGGGGGCTGTGGAACTAACTGCGCATCTACTGCCGTCTGTACGAGATGAAAAGCCATTTATAAAATGAATCAGCAATTAAAAAAAAAAAAGATAGCAGTAGTGTTTGGTTTAGATGTTAGGATTGCGTTTTATTAATACCAATTTTCTGTATGTGTCCCATTTTCACTAAGAAAAACACACTGCTTTAAAAGGCAGAAAAGAGGCCCTACAGGATGATGGCTCAGTGGTTAAACCATCTCACCATACACGGCTGCAACTGGGGTATCATCTCCGAATTCCATGGTGAGGTCAAAGGAAAATCGTTCTGTAAAGCAGTCCAAGCTGTGATGCTGCCCGAGCCTGGCCATGCGACTTTAACCCTTGGTACCCAAATAAAGGTGGAAGGATAGCCACTCTCCCACTCTCACCACATCCTTCCAGACTTAACCTCTCTTTCTCCAAAGTTTAACCAATGAACTGGAAACCTCACCAAGTAAACCCTCTACTGACAGAATTACACACTGGGAAAGGAAAACCCCAAACGCCTGCCGCCTGCCGTTGATCCATCTTTCCTAAACGGAGCATCAGAAATGTCACGTTGCTCATCTCCAAATGGATGAAATTAAAAATCAAGAATAGTATGTACGGGACTTTCTAGAGGAACAAGGGTCCCCCGCACTGTAGAAGTACTGCAGGGCCAGCCTGGTGCTTCACCGAGCTAAAACCCTGCATTCCTGACATTTGTAACTAGGGAGAGAGAAGTGCATACCGGACCAGAGACTTGAAACCCCTGAAGACTTTTCAGAGTTATTGCCATCTGTGTGTCTGAACAAGTCATTTAGTTTATAGAGAGCCGTGTCTAACGTGTGATACCAATGTTTTATCTCTTAGGCCATTCCTCATTTCTGTCATCCCCATTTGTCAAGAGACACCCTCGTCAAGAAACACCAGTTCTCTAATCACTGCTACAACTTGCTGACAGATTAGGGAGAGTAATGAACTGTTGACAGACTATGTAAGATAACCCCAGGAGATAAAGAATGGATAATCTCAGATATGAGTCTGGGCTCTGTTCAGAGCTTCTTAGACTACATTAAAATAGACTCATTACAACTCAATAAAAGAACTATTACAAATTTAAATTTCAGTATTGACTCATTTAAGCAGGGTCTTCCTATTAGCTCAGGCTAGCCTCAAACTCGCCATTTCCTTGGTACTCTCAGGCTATTTAAAAGTATGCTTAGCAATAATAAACAGGGCTAAATCTTTGAAAGCTGAAAAATAACAAGCCGCTTGCTTTAGGCTACTAAAATAAATGTGTATGCAGATGAACGTATCACAGAGAAAACAATGGTTTTTAGACCTTAAAAATAAAACACACGGGCCAGAGAGATAGCTCAGCGGTTAAGAGCACCGACTGTTCTTCCAGAGGTCCTGAGTTCAAATCCTAGCAGCCACATCGTGGCTCACAACCATCTGCAATGGGGTCTGGTGCCCTCTTCTAGTGTGTTCGAAGAGAGCTACGGTGGTGTACTCATATGCATGAAATAAATAAATAAATCTTTGAAAATAAATAAAAAATAAAAAAAACCACACACCATGGGAAACAGCTTCTTACTAATTGGATAAAATGGCAACATTGTAACAGCTTTGGGGAGGACTGTTTATTTTTTGTTCCTGTTGTGTGTATGGATGTGTGTTGTGTGTGTGCACAGCATAAGGGCAGTGCCCAAGGAGGGTGATGGAGCCACCAACAGTTGAGAGCTGCCTACTGTGGTGCTAAGAATCAAACTCTAACCCTCTACAAAAGCAAGCCCCACCCTAAACTGCTGGGCCATCTCTCTAGCCTCCACTCCCCACCCCAGGTAAAAAAATGATTTTGAAACAACAATCTCAAAAACAAAACAAAACAAAAGATAAACAAAACAACCCTAAGTATTCTATCATTTATTTCAATTCAAAACCACAAATATAAAAGTGCTGCTTATAATTTAAATTTTGACTAGATTTAAGTTTGTTTAACATAGTTGATAGATTATCACATTTTATCTTTGTTTTCCAAACAATAACTTTTTTTTTTTAAATTTGAAAATATGTCACAGGGTCATGGTGGCACATGACTCTAATCCAAGAACTTGGGAGGCAGAGGCAGGCAGATCTCTGTGAGTTCAAGGCCAACCTGGGCTACAGTTCCAGGACATCCTGGGCTACAAAAAGAAACCCTGCCTGGAAACAACAACAAAACAACAACAAAACAACAACAACAAAAGCAAAAAGTCAAGTTAAAGCTAATTTGGCCATGGTCTGGCAAAAGAAAAGTTGTTCTGTCTGGGTTCATTTACTCATGGTACACAGATGCTACTCAGTGCTAGATTAAAGAAGTGTGCTTCACCAGACACACATAAAGACAGACACATACAAGCTCCAGCAAACACAGAGTGCGTTCTATGGTTCAGAATGAGAAGTGTAGGGGTTCAGCTCCTCTACACAGGTCCTCCCCTCCTCCTCCTTATCATAAATCCCACCAAAAAAAAAAAATAAATAAAAAAATTTAAAATAATCACATTTTACTAGTGCTTGCTTGGTATTAAAGCTCAGAATCCCTATTAAATAACTGTCTTAGACCTATTAAATAGGTGCACGTGGGGGCCTAGTGGCGGCCACCCTCACAGTGTGGTTAGTGCCCTTGTAAGATAGACAGAGAATCTGACTCCAGCTCTGACAAAGAACACAGCCAGATGAGCATCTGCGAACCAGATCTCGGAGACAACTGCTGTCCCGGCATGTGTCATTTGTATCATCACTGCCACCGCCACCGCCACCGCCACCTCGCCAATGCCACCTCCACCTCTGCTTTTCCATCCCCACCACCCCTGCCTCGGACCGGCTGGTTCTAGTCATCAACTTCAGGCCTCTACAAACTTCTAGTTAATGGCATTTTGTCATTCCATTTGGTTGCCTTGTATTGTCAGCGTGTAACCACACATCCAGAATAGGTCAGAAACAAGCTATGACTGACAGGCGCCGCAACTCTGTCTATGAGGGAATTTCTTTCTCTTTTCTTTCTTATTTTTTAAAGTTTTTTTTTTTAAGATCTATTTAAGTATGTATTTTACACATATGGATGTTCTGTCTGCATGCATGTACACCAGAAGATCCCATGGGCGTACAGTCAAATGGGACTGGAGTCAGAGATAGTTGTGAACCACCATGGTGGGAACTGAACTCAGGATGTCTGGAAAAGCAGCCAGTGCTGCTAACTGCTGACTGTCCAGGCCCAGGAATTTCTTTTTTAAGAATGCAGTATTAAGGTGGGACAGGCACTACTCTCGAGCCTGCAAGTTCCGACACAAAGATTCTTACCTTTTGTATCTGCCTGGAACTGTTCTCGACGGGTCCTGTAAAGCAAAATAGGAGACGTCAGCTGTGCATGCATGTCACTACACAACGACAGCCTGCAGGGAGGTGGAACAGAGCCTGCCTGGGAGCTGTGGAGAGCAGCCATGCTTGGACTTAACAGGGCACAACTGCCGAGCAAACAAAAAGAACCTGTACCTGGCTTTTCAGCCCAAACCAACTGTGTTTTAAAGTTTAATACTGAAATATTTTGGTTATGAGCTTAGCCCTTAATGGCTGAGCCATCCCTCCAGCAGAAGTCTAGAAAAGCACTTAAAAAACACATTTCTTTCCTCCCTCCCTCCCTCCCTACCTTCCTTCCTTCTTCAGTTAAGAGTTTCACATCTACAAGGCTAGCTTGGAATCAGCTAGGGATCTCACACTTGCACGGCCCTGGTCAACTGGTCTTTCCCTGTCACCTCTGAGTGTCGGCATTATTTATGTACATCACCATACACACCCTGGTTCCCGCAGGGGATCGATCCCAGGGTCTGGAGAATGTTAGGCAAGCACTCGGTCAACTTGTTAGGCACCTGACAACCACCGTAGGCTTAACACTCTCTCTCTGTCTCTCATTATGTTCTCATTAAAACAAAACAGAACAACAAACAACAACAACAACAACAACAAAAATCAACCCCTCCCCTCAGGGATTGGCTGGTGGTGGCGTACACCTGTAACCCCAGAATCAGAAGACCGAGTCAGGAGGATTTCTGTGAGCTTGAAACCAGGCAGGAATACATGGAGAGACCCTGCTTCCAAAAAACCCCAAACGAACTGAGCTGGAGAGGTGGCTCAGTCCAGAGCACTGGCTGCTTCTGCACGTCCGAAGTCCCAATCCCACCACCCAAACGGCAGCTCACGACCACCCATATCACCCCAGTTCCCGGAGAGTGGACACCCTTTTCTGGCCCCTGTTGGCACTTAGATGCACACATACACATACATAAATAAAATCAAAAATTAAAAAAAAATCTAAAAACGCACAACATACACGCAGAAATTAACAGTTTTTAAAGACTATAGCTAAAAATAAAACATGATTAAAGTACATTCTGCGATGACCCTAAGCTACAAAAATAAAAAAAGAGGAGACAGACGGACTTCTGAACGTTAACTATGAGGGTGGGTAATTACTGTGCAAATAAGTAGGCAGTAACTGATAAGTCTGGGCTGTAAATACATCAAACTTAAGTGATAGGCCCTTTTAAAACTGGTAACAGTGTTAAGTCTAAGGGAGATTATATAATTCAAGAATCTCAGGTCCTTAAAATGAAATAATGAGCTCACTTTATAAGACAGCCAGTTCTACTGCAAACACTGAAGACTGACAGTGACTAACGTCATAGCGACCTGGGCAACGGTCCAGCCCACCGTCAGGAGAAAGAGCGCCTTCCAACCTCCCAACCAGACACGCCACTGGGCATCGCCACTGGGCATCTCCCCTGGGCATCGCCACTGGGCATCAGAGACTCTAGGCTCAGGTTTCTTGCAGTGCCCTAACAGGAAGCTGCAGCACCGCCCACTGTATTGTGGGATTACATGACAGAAGAGGGCAGAGCAATGCACACAGCAGGATTGCAATGTAAAGTTGGTAGGATATAAAATCCTTATCAACTTCTCCCATAGGCACTAACTATCCCCAATAAATTCTCATTAAAACAGCATAAACCATCATTTTAACTGCTTCTTTCTTTCTGTTTTCTTTTTTTCTTCTCCTTTTTGTCCCCCCCCCCTTTGGTGGAACTGTCCCACAGGGACAGTTTACTAGACAGCAGCCGGGAAATCACTGGTTAGACTTGGCCTCACACACGGTCCACTTCATCTTTTTTCTTGATGGCATAGGAGTTTCTTTTTTTTTTTTTTTTCAAGACAGGGCTTCTCTGTATAACCCTGGCTGTCCTGGAACTCACTTTGTAGACCAGGCTGGCCTCGAACTCAGAAATCCGCCTGCCTCTGCCTCCCAAGTGCTGGGATTAAAGGCATGTGCCACCACCACCCGGCGGCATAGGAGTTTCTTAAGTAAAATAAAATCTTTTGGAGAGTTGGTCCCTGTCCCCCCCCCTCCCCAATCTAGAGAAATCACCTTCCTAACAGTCTGATGATCCAGGAAAGAAAAAAAAAAAACCAACTAAAACAATAAAAAAACCAAACCAAAACAAAACAAAAAAACAAGCCCTTAGAAAGTTACTAGGGGTGAAAATAACCAGGTGGCATGATCTTCGAGTGTCTGGGTGGGCCTGGCCCTGGGAACAGAACTCAGAGCTGCTTCTGCAGATGTCCCCTGTGGTGGCTAATGTGAAGTCAACGTCCCTTGCTTTGCTGTCAGCTGCTGTTTATGCAGCGAGAACAGCAAAACCTTGGCCAACAAATGTTTAAGACATTCCTCGTCCCTCTGTTGTTAAAAAGGCATCGTCTAAAGTGAAGTCTTTGCTTTTATGCAGTAATTAAACGGACTCTCTATTTATAAAAGCATGCTTATCTCCTGGGGGAGGTGGGGGGGGGGAGACAGGAAAGAACAGATTTGCAAACTCTAGCTACTCATGTAAGCATAACAGGATTCTTTTATAAGACCGGGGTGGGGGGGCATGTTCACGGTTCCTCCACATAAGATTGGAATTCTACATAAATAAAATAGAAACCCCTTCCTTTGAATTCCTACCTAGAAATGTCATTGCCATGACCATAAAAGATTCCCAAGCAAAGGCTCTCACTAACTTTATAATGAGGGACCTCAGTTCATAACTACCAGTGACTAACATTACACTTGACAAGTGCACTCTATATGTGAACTAACCTTCCTGGGCTTGTATCTCTCTGATCTGATTTCACATTGATTCCCATCTGTTCACACACCGCAGGACCTCAACCGCCTCGGCTTCTGAGGGCTGTGCTTGCGAGATTTCCTTACTGACCATTCTACCTTCCAACAAATCAAGAGTTTTATTTAAACTTACACGAAACTGTTTGTGCTTTGCCAACATCGTTGCAGCACTGCACGGGTCTTTCCCCCCTCCCTGAAGCATCGTACACTCTACCCTTGCAGGGAAGATTACGTCAGGAAAAGTAGACTTGAAATCTGTTGTGTAAGAGACCTGGGCTTTTCTAAGGATCTACTTACATAGTCCCTGGGACTTCCAAAACCAGGATCAAGTTCAACCCTACTTGCTACCAGCAGTTTTAGTGGAGACTTCCTTGGCTTTTTTACACACTCGAGCTTCCTGCAAGTAAACAGGGCACAACCCAAAATGTCGGCCATGTCCTCAGTTCATCTGCAGTCTTTAAAGTCTTCCAACAGGGCAGGAATGGGAAAGGTCGGGAAAGGCTACAGAGCGCTTTCAGACTGAGGGAGAGTCCCAGGCAATGACAGCAGCATGCAATTTTGAATAAGATTCCTCTGCTCTGCCTTGGGACACCCAAATGGGGCCACTGGAATAACTTTAATGAGGTATGAATGTGAGGGAAGTGGTCTTGCAGCGGAACTGGCTCTTGGAAAACAGCAAAGTATTCCAGAAACAGCAGTAGACATAGAACGTTTTCTGTGTGTCCCTGTGACTTTTCAGTTGAGCGGAGACTATTTGGGAGTAAAAATGACTAATGTCCACTCAGGAGATGACCCTGAGGACAAACAGGTAAATCCTGCAAGTGACTTAGGCAGTATGCAGCAGGTTACTTTAATCTTGGAAATGCTGTGAGCGTTTTCCATCCAAAAGCTTTTCTCTGTGAATCTACTCAAAGAAAAGAATTCGAAACAAATGGTTTAAGATATACAGTTGTCATTACTGTTACTTACGAGAGTAAAAGATTTTAACCAGTGATGATTAGCACTGATGGCTAATTTGTATTAATTAAATGCTTAGAAAGAACATTCTCTGCTACTGAAACAGGTTTGTTGTATTGTTTGCTTGCCTGCTTCTAGGCAGGGTCCACTGCTTCCTAGGCTGGCTTCTAACTTCGTCTGGATAGAGACTGGCCCTGAACCTCTAGTCTGCTAAGACTACCAACATGTGCAACCACATTTGACTTGAAAGGTTTGAATATCAAAAAAAAAAAAAAAAAAAAGGTTCAGAAATATGAAAACTCCAAACACAAACTGAGTGGTGCTGGCCCACATCTTTAATCCCAGCATTTGGGAGGCAGAGGCAGGTGAATCTCTGAGTTCTACAGAGTGAGTCCCAGGACACAGGGCAGCCAGGACTACACAGAGAAACCCTGTGTGCAAGAAAAAAAAAAAAAAAATCCAAACACACACTGAGCTATTCCAGTGCTAGGGTTTTATCAAAGTTTCAAGGTGGTTTTCCAATACTGCATTATTTTTAATAGAAAAAAAAGATAAACAACCTTAGAGTAATCGAAAACGGAATATTCTGTATGTGTGAAAAATAATACGGATGCCCCTTGTGGACTGTTGCCGAAGTCTGTCTACGGTATCAGATGAAAAAGTGTGATACAAACAGCCCTGGTGGACTACAGGCACAATGGTGGTAAGTGGCCTTTCATTAATGTGACAAATACCTGACAACTCCAGAGGCAGTGACTTAAACTCACAGCACTGCGGAAAGCGTGGGCCCCTGGTGGGCAGGCTCCATTGCTGTAGGCCTGTGGTGAAGCAGAGCATCATGGGAAGAGAACATAGCTGCTTACTTCAAAGTAGTTGAAGACATGGCTCCTTGAGGACTAGAAACTGTATCTCACTGATACCATTAAATCACCTATCCACCAACAGGACAATCCTTTGGTGACATCAGAGTCACAACTCATCGCTGCTGTGGGAACAAGCCTCTAGCAGCCCATTTTTGAAGAACATTTCATATTCAAAAAGAGACTGATGTGTGTGTGTGTGTGTGTGTGTGTGTGCATGTATAGATGGATGAACAGACAGACAGAGAGCTTTCATTTGTAGGTTAGTCCTGAAGCTACATGTAGAAAAGAAACACTGATTGCTTCTAGGAAAGCATCTTAGTAGTTGACAAATTTTAAACCACGCATTGTTGTTATGTCTTTTAAATTTTTGGGCCACGTGATCATACACCTTCAAAATTAAGAAAGATCTAAGAGTTCATAGAAAACAGCAGACCATAAATGAATTTATCAACCACATCTTGCACCTTTTCAATTTTCTATGATTTTCTAAATTTAATTATCAAAAAATGTTTACTTAAAAGGCAAGCATGACCACGATTAAAAACTGTATGAAGCCATTATCTACAAATAAGAAAGAGTTTGAATCTTCATTTTCTATTACCATTATATGAATTACATTAAAAAAAAAATTAAACCAGAAGTAAAATATTCTATCCACTCACAAAGCACACTGCCAAGCCAAACCCAGACTGCGTTTGCAGTCTTCGCTTCAAAAGACCTATTTCCCTGAGCGGCTCAGATCTGTAGGCGATGCTGAGATGCGGCCTTACTCTCTGTCTATTAAAATAAAACAACCGAAGATGCTCTGTTCCCTTCTCGCTCCTTCCTCCCCCACATCACTCCTGTAGCTGTTGGAGCCGTGACTGTCCTTTAGGAGTAACAGGGACGGCACAGTAAGACTGTAGCTCAGAGATGTCGACTATGGGGACAGAGTATTTCCAGTCCCCACTGGCACCTCTGAGGAGGTGATTAGGGAGGCCTGTGGAGGGGACAGCTTCACTCTCAGGCTAAGCAATCAGCCTGGCAAAGCCAAGGTCACCAGCAAGCGACCAACCTTTGATCCCAATTACTAACAAAACAAACAGACAGACAGAAATTGAAGAAACAAAGAGTCTGCCTGGGAAGAGCTCAGAATAGCTAAATGAAGCCAGATGTGTCAGGGCGGCGAGCTCTTTGAGGGCCAGCTCAGCCCGAAGTCCATGTTAGTGTGTACACACTGGAAATAACTAGACTGCAGCGGACAGCCTTGTCCTACAGAAAGAAATCAACCTCTGTCTAGAGACACCGTCTGAGGTTATGTTAGTATGCCTTCCTCCTTAAATTGGCCAGAGTAGAAGCGCAAGGACAAAAACAGGTCTACACTTTCGATTGAAATGGTGTATTTTCTCCATCACACCAGTGAGTTAAACCTCCCCAAACTTCGTGTGGGAAGTCATCATTGAAAGCGGATCAGGTTTAATTTCGATTTGATTCAACACAAAGTACAGAGGTACTTTAGATTATGACCAGCCAGCCACAACAGTGCTCTTAGTATTATAACAGGGCTCTATTTTCCACAGAGCCATGATGGTCAGCACTCACAGTAACAGGGACTTGGAGGACTGGGGGTGGGGGTGAGATGAACCCCATCACTCTATGAATCTCTGTGTCAGTGACCTGAGCCTTTGGGAAGAAAGACATTTGCCCTTGTGTTTCCTAGCCACCCCAAAATAGTCTCCCCCCCTCCGTCAAATGTCTTTGTAGTGGTGCAGAAGAGCAGATAGGTATGTGTGGTGGTCTGAAGGAATGGCTCCCATAGATGCGTTTGTGAGTGCTTGGCCCATAGGTTGTGGCACTATTAGGAGGGACTTATTGAAGTCGGTGTGGCCTTCCTGAAGGAAGTGTGTCACCGTGGGGGATTGTGATGAGTCTCCTATGCTCAAGCTACAGCCAGTGAGGCACATAGTCTCCTTCTGTGGCCTTAGGATCAAGATGTAGAACTCTCAGCTTCATCTTTAGCACCACGTCTGCATGTACACTACCATGGTTTCTGCCAAGATGATAATGGACTGAACCTCTGAAGCTGTAAACCAGCCCCAACTAAATGTCTGTCTTTGTAAGAGTTGCTGGGGCCATGGTGTCCCTTCGAAGCAATAAAGCTCTAACTAAGACAGTTTATGTATTTAATCTTTTTGTCAGTTAAGGCTGTGTGCAGTGCTCTGAAATGCCTTATAAAGTCATGTAATAATAAAATTCATGTAGAAAATCAAGTCTAGGGGCTGGAGATGTGGCTCATTTGGTAGATCGCTTGCCTACCAAGCCCAAAGGCCTAGGTTCATTTACCACCTCAGCAAAAGCTGGGCACGGTGCTGTACACCTGCGGATCTAGCGCTCAGCTGTCAGAGGAGAGAAGGGCGGAGGTTCGAGGTCATCCTTGCTACGCAGGAATGGAGGGGAGGGGGAAGGAAAGGAGGGAAGCGAAGGGAAAGGGAGACTGGAACTCTGGAAGGACATGGTAATCTTGAGATACAGTCTGTGGTGACAGCACCGGAAAGGCAGAGACAGGAGGATCACATCTTTGAGGCCAACCTGGGGGTACATGGCAACATGGGGGTTCAAGGCCAGCCTAGGCTACACAGCAAGACCCTGTTCTCAAAACTGAAAAACCTGGATGTGGTGGTGCATGCTTTTATAATCCCAGTTCTAGGGAGGCAAAGACAGGCAGGTCCCCGAGGCTGACACCAGACAGCCAAGTCTACTTGGCGGATACCAGGACACCGAGAGACCCGTCTCAAACGGAAGTGGACATTAGCTGAGGAACGGCATCTGAGGTGAGTTATATGTCTTCTGGCCTGGGCAGGAACACACAAGTGTGGGGAGAGAAATAGAGAGGGGCTGAGGAGAGAGGATGGAGAGGGAGGACGGGGGAGGGTAGGCAAAGCAATAATATTTCCAAAACACACTTAACATAACTGGTTCCAGAGATGGGAGACCCATCAGGACAGTGGATTCTCTCATCAGAAGCATGTAAAAAATATTCTATGGAGTGATTTGCTTCATAAGTCAAAGTAAGCAATGAAACTAAATTAGGCCTTTCTTCCAGAAGGACTTTTCAGAAAGTATTTATACTTTATGAAATTTTCACTTTTTTACATGCATTTGGGTTTTGCCTGCATGTATGTCCGTGTGAGGGTGTCAGGTCCCCTAGAACTGGAGTTGCAGACAGTTGTGAGCTGCCGCGTGGTTGCTGAGAATTGAGCCTAGGTCCTCTGGAAGAGCAGCCAGTGCTCTTGACCACGGAGCCTTCTCTCCAGCATTCCAAAGTATTTTAAACTACACAGAAATGCAAGTGTTTCTGGGAACTCTCAACACACCACTGTTCACAGCACTACACTGTGTATAATGCTGTATCACGTCTCAACAGCTGGCTGGAGAAACCAGGTCACCTTTTTACTCTCTATGCAGTTGTGATCCAAAAGTCGGCCTAGGACAGAACGGGACACTTGGGTGAACCATTTAATTCTTACTTTTTTAGTAACTAGAAGGTTACCATTTTTCTTGGTTATTTTTACAACTGATGCTACCTAAACCCAGCCAGCCAACCAGCCAGCCAGTCAATAGTCTTTCCTTAGGTATGAAGAACCAAACAATGATCAAGTCAGTAAGGATTTGGGTAGCAGGAGATCAGTGATTAAACCCTCAGGAAATGACTGAGCAGGCCTGATGCTCCCAAAAAACGAGACCGGAAAGGGGATCAAGAGCAATTTAAATGGCCTGGGCCTTCTGGTTGTTTTCAATGCTCACCTGGGGCAGGTAGGACGTGCCTGGATCTGGGAGTGTCGCAGCCTCGTTCTGGATGGTGTTCTGCTGTGTGATGGCATCCTCTCGCTTCCGCTCCTTCTGTCCCGCTTCATCATCTTCGTACTCATCTAAGCACTGAGAGAAAGAACAGCACCAGTCTCATTACCCGCGTAAGTAACAGAACGCTTTACCCGTATGAAAACACATCTGCTAGCCATAAAGGCAACCCGTGCGTGGTCAGAAACTGACTTCTCAGCGATACATATATTCCATTCCTAAAAGTTACATTTCCTGCTAAAATCTAACACCTTTAGAGTCTCACCTGGAGCCACAGATCTCTTCTCAAAGGTCTAACTACAAATGACAAGTCTCCAGGACCTGAGTCATTCATTCCCCACCATTCATTCAACGTGGAAACTCGGTGCTGCCTTAAGCGGGGCATCCTGCACAGGGCAACACTATAAGCATAGAATTTATAGTTCAGTAAGGAAGGAGTGTGTGTGTTTGTGTGTGTTTGTATGTGTGTGAGAGATGAGGTCTTCTACCTTCACACTGCCTATGAGAATGTAAAGAATATTTTCACACAGGAGTTAAGAAGGGCTCTGGAACAACTAATAATTGGAAGATGGGTTGTACTTTGGAAGCACAGATCTGAACAAGGGTGAATCTCACAGGGTGAGAACAGCATACTGAAGGCTCTTACTGGAGGGTTGCTAAAGAGCTGACTCAACAGCGGCAATTATCTATCTCCAAACCTGCCGCAAGGCAACAAAACCAAAACAAATCCCTGTCTATTCTGCTATTACGGCCCTGGCTATGAGCTCTCAGAGTAACACATCTAACCCATACGCTGACCTCATTAGGTTCTCTGTGAGATCCAAAGTCATCTCTGTAGGTGTTGTCCACAAAGACCACTGACCAAAAACCCACGATGGCAGGGAAGACACCAGGAGCTACCCGCAAGATCAGGACAATTCACTGGGCAAACCATGAAGGGCACTGTGTGATGCGGAGAGAAAACATGGTAAGGAGGAAGATGCAGTGAGCTTGTCAAGGGTAAGGTGGACTGGGAGAGACTTGGAAAGGCGTCTGTCAACAAATAAGAGTCTGCCAGCAGACCAGGTGGACAGGCGAAAGGGGCAGGCAGGCTGAGGTGGCAGAGTTTGTTAAGACCCTTCTGGGAAGCAGCAGAATGCTCACACAGTTATGACTGAGCTGAGGCTCAGTGGACCAGGCGGCGAGAACTCGCATGAGAGAAACGATGATTCTGTGCTACTGTAACAGCGATGAGTGGAGAAGTCTGAACAGAAAGGTGTTATAGGACTGGGAACATCAACCCAGGACCGAAATTTGGGAAGGGGTTGGGAGGGGAGTTCAGGAATAGCAATTAAGTCCAAATGAACAGGAGCAGGGAATGAAAATGGGGTAACAAAATCCATCATTTGAGTTCAGAAAATAAAACATAAGTCCTAGGTAAAGAAAAAAGCCACCGTCAACAGAAGAAACCCAACAAGTGACACAAAAGTGCCCACTAGTCCTAAACAGGAAACGACTCTTAAGGGTTTAAGGGTGAAAAGCTTTCCTTAAACTAACAGAGACTATCATGGTTCATGACAAAGCCAACAAGATTCAAGAGTAAACTCAGACTCGGGGTAGTGAAGGCCTCTACCTCGGTTGTTCTGGGAGCGCTGGGGGACAAACCCGCTCAGAAGGCTGCAGGGCTCCAGCGTGAGATCGGGAGACACTGTCGCCATTTTATTTATGATCATTTTTAAACTATAAATTAAAGGTATTTATCATTAAGGTTCCTTTTAAAGACTTCTTTTCGATAAACACGAGGGATAAGTGCTTTCCCGGCACAACGGCAATGCACTCTGACGCAGTGTCTACCCTTCAATGCACAGATGAGGCCAGGGAGCAGGAGGAAGAGATTCAGGGAGAGGGCCGGGCGGTGGTGGCCCGCACCTTCAAACCCAGCATTCAGGAAGCAGAGGGAGGTGGAGCTCTGTGAGTTTGAGGCCAGCCTGGTCTACAAAGCAAGTTCCAGGCCAGCCAGGTTACACAGAGAAACCATGTCTTGAAAAACAAACACACACACACACACACACACACACACACACACACACAAACAACAAAAAGAAAGGAAAAGAAAAGAAAAACGAGACGAAGCGAAACGAAACCCAAGGAAAATGAGCAGTCTCACTGTGGTCTTCGGTTCTGATAGCATCCACTGGGCTCCTCCCCCAGATCCGAACAGCAATAGCCCCTGAGCACTGACACATCATATAGCATCAGAGCTCTAAGTCAGAATCCTACATCATAAGTGTGCACAGACAGAAAGCCAATGTTGAGGTGGGGGCAGGTTGCCATGAGCTCTCAGAACACTGGATGTGCTCTTGTCTGTTTATTTCTCTTCTGAGACCCAGCACCTCAGCTACCTTTTCCTTCATGCCACTCCCTCCCCTAGTAACTGAAGATCACCCCTACCCCATCCCCACCCCCGCTAGCAAATCCAAAACAAAAGTAAAGAATCCGGTACATGCTTGATCACACGTCACCAAGATGAAACAAATTGAGAAGGCAACTAATGTAACCCACACTGAAACTCTTCATGTTCCCCCAAGGCCCATCTTTTTACCCACTGCCTGGGCACCTACTCCACCACGCATGGCATCTCTGTAGGAGAACGCACCTTACATTGCAGGCTTGCTGGCTGCCAGCCTAGCTTAGAGGTCAGGATGACACAGAGGACCTGTGAGTGATCGTCCTCTGGGCCTCTGTACATCAGCGCGCCACCACGTGCAAGTGCCATGCACAGGAAATAAAGACAAATAAAGTTTCATTTGAATTTAAACCACTTTCTCTACCCCTGAAGTCCTATGACTCTGTGACAGATACTTCAGCCATGGTCAGTGTGTCCTGTCATAGGGAAACTCTAGCAAGTTCTCTAAACAACAACAGTCTATGATAAGAAAGCTCTATTACCTGTTTCAACAAAAATAATAAACTTGAGTTGAGTAGCTTTTAGATGAGATGGCATTTCCCCTAATTATCAAATCATTCAGCCAAGTTATTAAAAAAACAAAAAAACCCTTTAACAACAGAGACTGCTTAACTGTCTATTCTCGTGACACAAATCTTCCCACAGCGTTCTCTCCAAGCAGGCGATGGGAGCCCATGGCTTCGTCACTTGCAGCACAAATCCTGGCCACTGTGTAGCACAGACTGAGACTAGAGTCACTTTGTCTCCTGTCTGTGTGTATGACTATAAGCGACATAGATAGCTCTCTCTGTCCATCTTTGCGTATATCTGTAACTCTGATGGCTTTTAAATATGTTAACAATTACTATAAATCTTAGAGAAGGCTAGCTGATGACGACAACGATCACTGTTGCTGTGACTAGTCCCATTTTACCTTTCTCTACACACTTTAGGGAAGTAACTGTATCAGTGAATCTCAATCAGCAGGGTAGAATTCTCTCACAATTTTATTGGCTTTAGGGGTTTCTTTACACAAGGAGATACCCTTGTGGGTGGGACCATCTCTGGGCTGGTAGTCTTGGTTCTATAAGAGAGCAGGCTGAGCAAGCCAGGGGAAGCAAGCCAGTAAAGAACATCCCNAGCCAGGGGAAGCAAGCCAGTAAAGAACATCCCTCCATGGCCTCTGCATCAGCTCCTGCTTCCTGATTTGCTTGTGTTCCAGTCCTGACGTCCTTTGGTGATGAACAGCAATGTGGAAAATGTAAGCTGAATAAACCCTTTCCTCCCCAACTTGCTTCTTGGTCATGATGTTTTGTCCAGGAATAGAAACCCTGACTAAAATTAAATTTATTATATTGGCTTGGAATATACTGTACTGGTTTCTGTTTTTCAATAATGACGAATCATTTTGCAATGACCAATCCAGAGTGGGTAACACTGGTGGCAGGCCCAGCACACTTCAAGTTCACCCAGGGTATTTATCAATTCAAAATGATATCTCCAAGAAGGGTGTGGTGGCACAAGTCTTTAAACCCGGCACCTTGGAAGCAGAGGCAGGTGGAGCTCTGTAAGTTCAAAGGGAGCTTGGTCTACAAAGTGAGTCCCCTGAGGACCTCCACAAGAGCAGTCAGAGCTCTTAACCGCTGAGCCACCTCTCCAGCCCCCTGCCAGTCCCATTCTTTATTATGCATTGCTAAATCTTCCCTAGCTGACATACTTTCCCCATTTGGATGCCTTGGTATCTTTCAATAAATGCATAAATTATTCAGAGAAAATTCTGGCTAACACTTGATAGGTTATAACCTTGTAAAACGGGGACCATTCAGCGCTTACGAAAGAGGGTTAGAGCTCTACAGGTTATCTATCGGTGAATTGAAACGAAGAAAATCACAGTTTGGGTCATGGGTAGACTCACAGCAAATTCCGACTGAGGACAGAGACAGTAACAACACAGCTCCCACTCTTCACTAACGTACGTGGAAAGCTTTAATGACGGGGACCTGTGGGAGGGAAGACACCAGTCTGGCTATACTGAAGGGACACAAGGTAAGCAGAGGGACCCAAGGGACATAAGAAAGGTGAAACACCTTGTTTGAAAGCTTTTGAGACTGATCCAAATTGATTAACTTAGACAGTCCAGGCACACAGCGCAGAGGGCTCTAGCCATCATCTCTATGGTCTGCCATGACAGACCCTTCTGCGGTAAACAGAAACAGCGTAAGGTTGACATCCTGGAAAACTGAGGATGAATTAAACATAAATGTAGAAGAGTTTCCAAACAAGTCCTGAAGGTCTGGACAGGGAGACGTCCCGTAAGACTGCAATGGCACTGATTTATAGTATTTCTAATGAGCTGTTACTAACGAAAATTACGTTAGTGCTAGGAGTGCAATTTTCCTTTGGAAATGGTTCAGGTTCATATTTTCAGCAAGCTTGCTTGTTTATTTGTGTGTTCATTGTCTGCTCATTTTTGAGATAGGAGCTTTCTTTGTAGCCCAGGCTAGCCTTGAATTGACAAGCCTCCTGCTTCGGCCTCCCAAGGGCTGGTTATCACAGACATGCACTACCAGGCCCGACTGCCTTCTGATGTTTTGGAATGTGGAGGGAGGTCAGTGCCTCTCTTTTCACTGTTCAGACAAGTTCCTCGGAAGCAAGTCTCGACAGGCAGGACATTAAGTATGCAATTATATCTGAACATGCTTTTGTTAACGGTGTCTTCCAGCAACATCTGACTTCTACCCCACTGGCATTTCTGAGTTACTAAATGCAGTGGTGATTCTAGAGCACTGCTGATTTTAGGTGAAGCCTCTTTCTTCAGTGTTACAGACTTCATACGCTGCACGTTAATACCCACGGCAAGCATTCCCACCTAACAGACTTGTCTCAGTGCTTCCCAGGTTGGAGGTGAGCCTGGGTATTTTCAAAGCCAAAATTCCTCAATATGAGTCACACAAACAGAGAAGGAAGCACAGTAGGTGCCACCAGAAGGAAGGAGACAGCTTAGGAAGAAGCAGGAGGCGAGCATGTCACCTGCAGGAGTCACTCCTCACGTCCATCTCCGACAGCTTTTAACACCCACAGTGGAAAGTCAACATCAGACTTCCACAAGGGTAGATGCACTCTCAAAGCAGTAGACTCAGGGCCATCACAGAGGACAATGGACCTAAAGGTGCATTTAGCTCTCAACGTGACCATATTCACACAGTCCAGTACACACAGCCTTTCTTTGGCTATTCTGATGGTGAAAGCTAGACACTTAGCAGCTATTGTGAATGTCCTAGTAGACTGGACACGTCACCTAGCCAACTGACACTTCGGCTTTTCTCATCTATTAAATGGAAACAGCACCAGCTACCTCCCCGACACCCTTTGCAATGACGCACCCAGGGAACACTCTGGTAACTGGTCCACAGCACTCCATCAACGTCACACTACCGTGTGCTGTAACTCAAAGACCACTGCTGTCCACAGAAGCATGCTGCCAGCAGTCCTGCTCCTATATTTCAACTTCTAGACTTGTGCTCGATGCATTTCAACAGGAAACCGCCCCTTCACTCCTCTGTTAATCACTAGACCAACGTCCAGTTCTTCACAGAGCAGGCACGTCATATTAATTCACTGAATGAAAGTGTATCCTATGGTTTCCAATGCAAAATGTAGAACCCGGCTCTGAGAGTAATGACTCCGTAGATTCGGTGCCTGTTGTGCAAGCACAAGAGCCCGAGTTCAGGTTCCTAGCACCCACATAAAAGCCCCATATGCGGGCATGTACTTGCACCCTCGATGCGGAGCTGATGGGTGAGTGTGTGACTGTGTGTGTGTGTGTGTGTGTGTGTGTGAGTGTGTGTGTATGAGAGAGAGAGAGAGAGAGAGAGAGAGACAGAGACAGAGACAGAGACAGAGACAGAGACAGAGAGACGAGAAAGAGAGTATGTATGTATTTAGGGTGTAGTGTGGAGTTGGAGGTTCTTTCAACCTTTCTGGACATTCCAACCAAAATCAAGGAACTCTAGGTTCAGCCAAAAATCTTGAAGGCTGTCTCAAAAAATAAGGAGAGTGGCAGAAGAAGAAGTCCATCCCAGCGCAGGCTTCTGGCCTCCACACATGCACACAGATAGTATCTGCACATGAACCCAAAAGTGTTTAATAATTTTTCCATTTCTTAATCTTCAACAGTTTGACCCTCTCTCACAAGGTCTCATCACTTCCCCAGGACTGGCCTTGCGATCCCTGCAACAAGGCAAAGAGTAGAGAGCATGCCACAGACCCAGCTCAGGTGTTTACACACTGACAAGTCCTCCCTTCGCAGTTTCTAACCCCCACTCAGTCAAAAAGAATTTAATGTTCCCAAAGGTAGAGAACTGACCCAAGGTTGATTTAGGGTCCTTGAGTCTCTACTCAGCAATACCTAAAGAAACAAGAACCTTATAAATAAAAATCGATATAAATGAATAGTCCCTCATTTAGTATTTCTTAAGGTATTAGCATAAAAAATAAATGACTTTAATATAAAATGTTTACCCAATTAAGTCTTTCCTTGGGCTTCAAAACACAAAGTCAAAACCTTCTGTACAAAGAGATTTCCTTCTGAACCCCCTAGGCAATTTCACTGAGGACTCTCTGGACTAACAGGCCTGCAGCCGCTCACACACAGCACGCGCACACAGAAAGGTCACTCCCTGTGGTCACAAGTGGAAGTGGTTAGTGTGGTCACTGCAGAGCCACACTCCATCACACTGGTTGAATACATTGGTTGCCTTAGAAGAGCTAAGTCAAGCTGTAGCTTACAATTGGCTTCAGAAGTGCTGAAATTTTAAGAAAGTCTAGTCTTGCCATTTTGGGTGAAAATGTTTGGGGGAAAAAAAATCTGGTCACATTACATCTGCAGTCAACAGCAGAGAACAGTGAGTTAATGCATGCATACCGGTGCTCAGCTCAGCTTTCTCCACTCTGAAACAGTCCCGGATCTCCAGCGTAGGGAATGGTGCTGCCCTCAGTGTGCAAGTCTCCCCACTATGAAAATAACGCCCCCACGGATGCATCCCCAGTTCTGAAATCCCCAGCTCATCAGCGTCATCTCCAACTCCTTGATTCCAGATTGTGTGAAGTAGTTTACAGTTTGAAACTGTCACAGGGACTGTGAGCGTGCTTCGCGAATGAGCTAAGAATTGCCCATGTGGTGGAGACAGAGAAGGCTAACCAACAGCCTGAGGACCGCACGCTGAGGTTTCTGCAAGCCCGTATGTTTTGCTGAGGATTCAAAAACATTGGAAAACCCACTGGCAGGATGATTTGTATACATACTTGGGCAGAAGGAATGACAGCTCAGAATCCGAGGGAGCTTAGCAATCACCCTGCAATCACACGCATGCTTCTGGAAACAAATCCAAACAGCTTCTGACTCCTCTGGGCAGAATTTTTGAGAGAACACCATCATTTGGTAAGCATTACTCAGGAAATCGTTACAGGAAAGGGACTCTGTGGGCAAGCGCGGTGTCTGCCCTTTGGTTTGCTGTCTATGCTGTCTCTCCTCAGCTGTTCTCCCTGCACTCTGGAGAAGCTTTACTCTTGTTTAAACTCTCCTCTCACTGTCCCCCTACGTATTCATCTGAAAGTAAGTGGGACCCCATCAAAGCAATCACTCATTCTAATAATGTGCTCCTACTCAGTTTCAAACAAACCACAACTGGCTTAGAATGCAAACTCACATTTACCAGAGAGGCTACAGACCAGTGGGTATGTCAGCAATGTGAAATAAATGAAGGAACAATGTCACAATTAAGATAACCTACTGATACTTTACAGTTGTCATGTCCCCTTGCTCACTTACACATGCAGTCCCTGTGACAGTTTCAAACTGTAAACTACTTCACACAATCTAGAATCAAGGAGTTGAAGATTAGGTGGGGTTTGGGGAGTTATTTTCATCAGTGGGGAGACCTGCACACTGTGGGCAGCACCATTCCCTACGCTGGAGATCCGGGACTGTTTCAGAGAGAGCAGAGCTGAGCACCAGCACACATGCGTTAATTCACTGTTCTCTGCTCTCGACTGAGGGTATAACGTGACCAGTTTTCTCAAGCTCCAGCCTCTGTGACTTACCAGCCAAGGCGGAATTGTGGGCCAAATAAACCCTTGCTTCCTGAAGTTCCCTTTTTCAGAGTCTTTTATCATAATGGGGAAAGAAAATGGTTCTAAATCCTCCCTTCTCTCTCACCCCTCCTCCAGCAGATGCAAAGACTGGACTGCATTTGCTGAATCTTCTCCCAGGCCCTGAACCATGCTGAGACCAAGAACATACCACAGAGCATCTGCTTCTCTAGCAAGCACTTCTTTGGATACTTACCCCGTTGACTATAGAGGAGAAAGAAGCCTAGGAGACTGACCCCTTGGGAGAACTCCTAGAAGTGGGGATTTTGATGAGTGCTGTGTCTGCAGGGCCAGCCGAGAATCTGAGGTCAGAAAGGACTAAACTGTGTGTCCTACTATGCTGTCAGGAACCAGATCGTAAGGGAAGTGAAAAGGGAACTGGAATTTCCAGTCCAACATTCTCTAGGTACGATATAACATGGCTATTACTTAATGCTGAGTCATCAGTTTACCCTCGCCGGGTAGCATGAAACTTTCTCTGCAGCCTTCATTCTTAAGCAAGGCAAATTAAGGGATACATCCTTTTATTGTTTGAGAATTTCATCCAGGACTGTAATGGGTTATTGACCAATCCCATTTCGAATCCCTCCTCTTTCAACTCCTCCTATATTCCCACCAAGACTTCCAGTGGCATGTATTCTCAGTGCTGTCCGTATGCTCATGGACTTGGGTCATACTCGGGAGCAGGGAAGCCTCTGGGGGGCCCCCATCTGAAGAACGTGTACTCTCCTTCCCTCGGCAGTCAACTATCAATACCTTGAGGCACATTAAAATCACGACTGACTTGACCTGGTTGGCCTGGAGGACGAAGCCACAGCGGCTGTCAGGTCATGCATGCAAATGCCCTGCCCTGTCCGGAAGGCTGATTTGCAGATGTCCTCTGCTGTCCTCCGGTTCATAATCTTTCCTCCATGACCCTAGACCTTGTGTGTCCTCTTTAGAGCTGAACCCTCCACACTCTCTTCTCGTTCTGAGTCTCTGTCTGAGCAACCATTTGATGAGGGTTGAGAGCTGTGCGCTCGGCGAGCACACAGTCGTGGATTTGGAAGCATTAACTAATATTCAAAGAAAGAGATTTTTAGAGAAACGCTATTCAAATGAGCTCAAATACGGGGGGGGGGGGGGAGGAAGTGGTAACAACGAAGAGTCTGTCCTGTCGCCTGCGTGCGCGGCACACTGCTTGAGAGGGCTTTCAGGGCGTTAACTCTCCGGCACAGCCGCCCTGTGAGCAGGCATTGATTATCCTTCTGTTCAGACTTAGAAGGAGCCACACAGCAGGCCGAGTCACATCACTAATAAGCAACGGGACTGGGACTTAAATGCAGAGCCACCTTGCCGGAACCAGTACTTAACTTCTAGGCTGTATTTACTGTTTTAGGAGGCCAGGCTTCTTCCCAGCTTCATCAGAGTCCCAAGCCCGGCAGGCGTTTTATATAATATGCCATTATGTAAACTGTGAAGAAAAGCATGGTAGCTACGGTGTAAGATAACCATCACTTAAACCTTCAACACACAGTTGCATAAGAATGGAAAAAAAAAAAAACAAACAAGAAAAAGCATGACTCTTGAAATCTGCTGTCATTCTCCAAACCTATATACAATATGGGAAAAAAAAAAAAAAAATCCAGAACTAAAACAGCCTACCGAGCAAGGCATGGGCTCCCACACCTGTAACCAGAACACTGCAGAAGAAAAAGCAGGAGGTACATGAGTTCGAGGCCAGTGTGGGCTATACTGCAGCAGGTTGGATGGTGGCTTAGGCTACAGTAGGACCCCTCACGGACAACTTAAAACTGAGGTTTTGTGGTTGTAGACATTTTTAATAGGAGATGCTGCTTTTACCACCACGAGCATAGCAGGACATATGCAATTGTTTGCCAGGGCCGCCAAAACAAAATACCACAGGTATGAAGGCAACCACAGACATTTATTTTCTTGCAGCTCTGGAGGCTACAAGTCCAAAATGAAAGTGCTAGGGGAACCTTCTCCCGGGGCCTCTCTGCTTGGCCTATGGCGGCCTCTCTGAAGCTGGCAGGATCTTGTCACGAAGTATGTACATCTTTGGGATTCATAATCTCCCTTTCCACCCTCTGCCCCCTATCTGTACTTAAGGCACACAGATCTGGGGTCCCACAATTAAGTCTACGATGACTACAGTAACGAGGCTGTTCCTGGAGCCCTGTCCTAGAACACGAATACTTCATCTTTCATTAGCCACTGCAGAGCTAATAGTGATAGTAAGTTATTGATAGTGATGTAAAGTTATTTCCACACGGGGGGGGGGAGCAAAAAGAAAAAGAAAAAGAAATGAGTAGTTCTTCATTTGAGACTAATCTTAGGAACTACATGGGGGTGCTTAACATTTTTGTAGGGCCCAAGAAAATGTCCTTAATGTTAGTTCTTGCTAAATAAATTATACCAGAATCAATCTATGATCTACATTATGATGTGGTTTTTCTCTACTATAACTAAGAACATGACCATTGTTTATGTTTGGCCTACTAACGCCTTGGTAACAGATCTGTATACAGCACTTGCTCAAGAAAATCCAGGAGGAGAAAGACAGAGACTAGCAAGAGGGAGAAATGGGGGTGGGGTGGGGGAGAGATCCTTTTACACTACAATACTTCATCCTTAGATAGTCTGGTTTGGTATTCTGCAGACTGACCCAAAATGATATTCAAAAAAGGTATGAAAATACCCAGAAATGCAAGGTGTAACAAAAGCCTTGATTGTTTCTTGGCTCCAAGCCACAGCTCATTAGAGAATAAGAAAAATCTCCTGATCAAATACACACACACACA
>NC_034598.1:67694687-67714056 GCF_900095145.1 Mus pahari
ACACACACACACACACACACACACACACACACACACACACACGTGAATCCACCAATGAAAGGAGAGCCATTTAAAAGCCTTTCCACTGTTCATTGAACCTATAGTCCAGGAGTCCAATAGAATTTTTTTTTTTTTTTTGGTAGGGTTTTGACTCTGAGGATCGAACCTAGGCTGATGAGCCATACGCCCAGCCCTAGAATATGGTTTGAAGGCAGCTAATTCTGCTGTTTACGCAAGCCAATTATATAAAACTGCATCTCCCCAACAAGAGGCATCCCTAAAACACAGCATTTACACATCGTGTCTATTTCCAAACCCTAGATATCCAGGAACCATCCTGCGTATGCTCATAGCAAGGTTCATCTACATGTGTGCGTCAAATCTACAAAGGCAAAAGACAGAGGAAAGGACAGAGGCAGAGGAAGTAAGAGATAGGTAGGTGCTTTCCTGTGGTCCTCCACCGTCAGGGGAAAGCGTCATTTGACATAGTTGAAGGAAAGCAGGGCCTACACTGTGGGTACCCAACCATCAACAGCGGGTACCTAGTCATCGGAGACTGTGTACTGGGCCCAGGCTGAGCAGCAGATCAGTCGGTCGTCTTTCCTTCTCCCACACTCAATTCAGCCTGAAGCAAATGGGAGGCAACAGCACAGCTCACCAGCTCACACGTGTCAAGCCAGACATTAAAACAACAGTCATTTAGAAGGGAAACATTCCGTTGACGCAAACACGCTTATTATGTGGATGCTCCTTTTGGGAACTGAAATTTAAGATTTGTCTAAATTGCCAAACTCCCATTATTGTTGGGTTTTAGTGTGTCTTCAAGAGACCCACAGTTCCTGATGTGTCAGAAGAACAAAATAAGACTTTTACAATAAAAAAGAGAGAGAAAGAATAACAGAATAGCTTCAGAAAGTAAGTTAATTCTGTCTTAATTTTAACATTTCTTGGGAAATACTCTTGCAAAGCATTCTTTGCAAAAGCCTTTTAAAGAATGATAATCATATGCCTTTCGCATTACACAGTTCATATCAAATTATATGCCTAACAATTACAACCACAAAGTATTCATTTACATACCTTCCCTCAGTGTTCAGAAGTGTTCCCTGCCATTTAAGGTCCCTCAATGGGAGACTTAAATGGGACACTGGGTAGCACACTGCATATCTTCATCCCTCGCTTGCTTTTCTGTTGCCTTTATCAAATAACCAGTAGTTAAATAATTCCTTTCTTCAGAAACTTAAAAAAAAATCCCATTACCTAAGGTTAAAGACAGCAGAGGAGGGGTGAGAAGGGAGAGGCAGATGGAGGGAGAGGGGAGGGAGAGAGAGAGAAGGAAGGAGGAGGGCAGAAAAATTATAAACAAAGATAAGCTTATTGGTGTTTTCATTTTCACTTTAAACATTTACACACACAACACAACACAACACACACACACACACAACACACACACACACACCCATTAAATGAAAGAAAATGGTGTGTGGCCTCAAAAATGAAAGTTCCCTAAGATTATAAACAGACAAGTCCACTTGTCCCAGGGTTACCAGTTCTGAAATAAAAGATGGAAGTTCTCAGACTGGGCACAAAGGTACACTAGTTCCTAGACTCCTCAAATTTTTTGTGGGAAACATATTCAGATACCAACTCACTAACGTATGGCAGTTCTGTTTAAAAAAAAACCAGACACTCAGGCTGGAGAGATGGCTGGGCGGTTAAGAGCACTGGCTCCTCTTCCACAGGTCCTGAGTTTGACTCCCAGCAAACTATCTGGTGGCTCATAACCATCTGTAATTGGATCTTGTGCCCTCTTCTGGTGTGTCTATGGTGTGTTCATATGAATAAAATAAATAAATATATAATTCTTTTCTTTAAAAAATCAGATATTTACTCTAAACACCAAGTTTTTAAAAACTAATTTCTTTATGAATTAAAAAAAAAAAGGCTCCTCTCCCAAATTACTGTGAAACAGAAAATGAAGGTAGAGGTGCCAATCTGATTCTAAGGATGAAGAAGTTATGCGGGTTATATCCAGCCACAAAGAACTCTCAGCTGGTTGACATACTTAGGCTCTATGAACCTAAGCATTAAATACACAGAACAACAGTGACACACAGCAAATGACCTTCGGGCTCACGCCAGACCTAATGTACTTAAGTGGCTGAGGCAGGAGGATCCCAAGTTCAAGGACAGTTCAAGTTCAGTTTACTCCACATCAACCTGGGCAACTTAGAAACCTTGTCTCAAAATTAAAAAAAAAAAAATGGAGTTTGTAAATTTTCATTTATTTAACTTTCATCTTATCATATAGGACATTTTTAAAAATGTGTTTTAGTAGAGGCAAAGGGTTCTGTCTCCCTGTGGTGACACTGTGGCTCCCACAGCAGTGGGACAGCGATCACGGAGACTCTGTAGCACGTGCCTCACTGCCCAGACTCACAAACATACAGAATGTATATACAGCAGATGGGGCTGGAGACAGTTTCGGTGATTACGAGCACTGCTGCTTTTCCAGGGGACCTGGGTTCGGTTCCTAGGACCCATACGGTAACTGTCCATAGCGACCAGTTCCAGGAGACTCAGTACTGTCTTCTGGCCTCTGGGGGCCCTGAACACATGTGGTGCAGAGACATAATTGCAGACAAAACACACATCCATGTAAGATAAAAACAAATCTAAAAGAGATAAACCAGATACTGATAATCAACAGCCGTGAGTTTATGTGTCTACTGCAATACGATTTTTACCATTAAGCTCCTCTATTTAGATCTTAAGATCACTGTAAATAAACAGCATGTCCTGTTAGGTCAGCAGGAGCCTCATTCCATTTATAGTCATGTTGGCTGACTGTTGTGTATCTCCAGGTTTGTGTGAAAATATTTTACAGTACTGGGATAAAATAATTTACAATTTTCCTAAAGATCTATTACTAAGAACACATCACTATCAGTACACAATGCACCCAAGGAGACTGTGGAAAGATGTCTGGGCCGCGGGTGATAGTAAACTGAGAACATGCAGATATGGTACACACTGGAATGACACTGGGAGTAGAGCAAAACTCAATGAAATGTTAACTAATGTGCCTTATCCTAGATCAGAAGTCTGCCAGAGGGTGGATGGGAGGGTAAGTCAGTCTGTAAAGCGCTTGCATGCAAAGATGAGGGTTCCCAGAAGCCACGTAGAAAAGCCAGGTGTGACAGGACTCACTTGTAACCCCCCAAGACTGGAAAGTTGGAGAAAGATTCCTTGGGGGTGGCTGGTCGGCCTAGCCTAGTTAGCAAGCTCCAGGTCCCGGGACCCTGCCTCCAGGGACAAGGAGGACTGTGCCTGAGAAGGAAGGACAGCTGAAGTTCTTCTCTGGCCTCCACCGACGTGTGCACATCCATACCACACACGGCTATACACACACACACACAAATACACTCCCCCCATAAACGCTGCTGGAGCTATGTGAAGGCTACGATAACGTATATAAATGCCCCTGAAGTCTCACATTTTTTTCAAGAACGAGCTCCAGCTCATTCCCTCTTGGCTCCACTCAAGTCTCTCTGTGGCTTTAACAGTCTCGCTCCTCTGTGGTCATCTCTGACAGAAAACGCCCCCTTGTCCTGCAAGGTCATCTTACATTTTTGGTTGTTAGGAAAAAAAACAAAAACAAAAAGGGCGCTTCCAGCTCAAGATGCTTCAGCAAGTTACCACAGATCTTAGCAACATTATATACATATATACACACATATATACAGACACACACACATACACATAGACATATAAATATCTCCAGATATATAGATATATAGATATCTCCAGGTTAAGTTGGATCCATGCTCTGTCCCCCATAAACCTTACGGAGCTCCTTCAGCCTCCTAAACCTGGCTCTTCAACACCAGGAGCATCATTTTACATAACTACAGGTTGGATGACAATCAAACGGAGTTGTCATTATGAAAGCCGTTTGTAAACCGCCACAGCCTGAAGTCCACATCCTCCTCTCAAGTCACTGTCTGAGAGGCACTGTTAGCCAACGGTCACAAAAGAACCAAGGGGCTCTCTGCATGGAACCTCAAGTTACACTGAGGAAAATAAACAGGTTTAATAATAAGATAACCAGAGTGAGGACCTATTAGAACATATAACATCACTACACAAACCATAGGCAGGATGTGTCCGTGACTTAGAGAAAAGGATGAGGAGCCAAAGCATCTCAAATCCCCACAGCACAGGGGAAGAAGGGCCAGCAGCTGGAGGACCTGTGAGGACCCCACCCCGCCCCTTCTCAGTCCAGCCAACTCTACCCTCCTTGTAGGAACAGTCTGTGCTTCCCAAGTATCAAGCCAAAGGGTTGCAGGAGCCACCTGCAAGAATAGCGGAAAGAAGGGAGTTCTGCAAGAAACCAGAAGTTAAAGTCCACGCACACCGCAGTGGCTCTTCCAGCACCTTCCCCGCATGGATAGCGAGCAATTGATAAAGAGAGTTTAACCAATCAGGTGTCACTTTCTGGCGCATCTACCACGGTGTATTCAGTAAGTGTCTCTAATGGTTCTTATCCACCACAGAGCCGTATTACACCACCGGGGAAGAGAAGGGAAGGGCCTATGCTTAGAGATTAGATGGCCCACCTAAGGGCTACACTAATGAACATGGAGATGATTCAGTACAGCTTTAGGTAACAGTCACTTGGGAGGCGCAGAGGCAAGCGGATTTCTGAGTTCGAGGCCAGCCTGGTCTACAGAGTGAGTTCCAGGACAGCCAAGGCTATACAGAGAAACCCTGTCTCGAAAAACCAAACAAAAAAACAAAGAAAAATACAAATTTGTTATTTCAATATGTATTAGAAAAAAAGTCTCCTGAGCCTGTGATTTCAGGCAATGTTGCTTAGTCAAGAACTACATCAAGAAAGTGGTAAGTGAGCATCAACCTGGGTGCAGCCAACCAGTAGCCATACATGTACGTCCAGAGGCAGTTGACTTTAACTTGGCCAGACAGACCCAAAGTCCTACCAACGTGGATGACCCCTTCCCATGCCATTCTAGAAACTTTTTATGAGACTTTTAGATTTTATTATTTGATTTTGAATCTATAGATGTTTTGCCTGCATGTATGACTGTTAACCCCATGTGTGCTTGGCGCAGAAGAGGGCACTGGATCCCCTGAAGCTGGAAGAACAGACAGTTGTGAGCCATGATGTGCGTGCTGAAAAACCAAACACCAGCTCCTCTGAAAGAGCAGCCAGTGCTCCTCTGGACTGCTGAGCCATCTCTCTAGCCCTAGTTCTAGAAACCTTTAAAAACGGCGTAAGGAAGCCGGGCGTGGTGGTGCACGCCTTTAATCCCAGCACTTGGGAGGCAGAGGCGGGCAGATTTCTGAGTTCAAGGCCAGCCTGGTCTACAGAGTGAATTCCAGGACAGCCAGGGCTACACAGAGAAACCCTGTCTCGAAAAAAAAAAAAAAAAAAAAAAGGCGTAAGGATATAGATCCCTTTGGAATTTTACTGACAACATAGGCTGGCCACAAACATTTCCCTAATAGGAATAAACACTTAGAAAAATGAGGTCTTTGAGCTATGCTAATTTAAGGTACCTCACTTGTTACTATAGTCACAGGAAAGACAGTTCAAAGTAGAAAAGGGGTGGAAAAACTCTAGTCAAATTCCCAATATATCTAACACTTCTAACCTTATGACCCCTTATAAAATCTGTAAGGTATATAAAATGACTTTAGATCTATAGACAAGCAAATGGCCAATACATTAGGTTTGCTGTTTGGGCATCTCAAAGAGGTACTATTACACCCAGGGTCAGGGAAACCAGAGCTTTCATTTCACATGCATATGCACATACATAGCCATCTTTTGGTTATATGCTTTATACTTCTATGGTTTGTGCTCTTATAAACCAAAGGATGCTGGACAACTTTAAACTTAAAATTCTTGTGATGGTTTGAATATGCTTGGCCCAGGGAGTGGCACTCTTAGGAGGTGTGGCCTTGTTGGAGTAGGAGTGTCACTGTGGAATGGGCTTTAAGACCCTAGTCTGGCTGCCTGGAAGTCAGTCTTAGAGGCCTTCAGATGAAGATGTAGAACTCTCAGCTCCTCCTGCACCATGCCTGCCTGGAGGCTGCCATTTTCCCATCTTGGTGATAATGGACTGATCCTCTGAACCTGTAAGCCAGCTCCAATTAATTTTTTCCTTATAAGAGTTGCCCTGGTCATGGTGTCTGTTTTCAGCGGTAAAACCCTAATTAAGACAATTCTCTATAATTTCAGAAATACCTCCACATTTATATTATCATAACAAGAGGGAATTTGGTAAAACTGAAAGAAGATCCAGCTATTCATGTTTTCAGTGTCCTTCTAAATTTCCCTATGACTAAGGGCTCTAATAATGTCACTTGGGAAACAGAAGACCCAGTGAGCAGCGGGGGAAGAAAGGAATGTTTTCACAGGCACACTTGGTAAATATTCCTGGCTCTAGCTGAACCTTCTTTCTTAACTGGAAGTCAATCAATTAAACTTTAAAAATGTCCTCTTTCCACAAAGCAATGGGAAGCCTTCCCACTTCAATTATTTCTCTGGTTAACAATGATGGGTTAACCCATTATGTTAAGAATGATCAATATCCACTCTTTTCTACTGTATTTTCAACTAAGCCCATAGCAAGAGGCCATGTGAACTCAACTAGTAGTCAAAATGTTCAGAAAAGTGTGAGCCAATTAGGCATCCAGAGGCCACTAATACACTGCATGCATTCATTCTGATTATGCAAACATCCAATTTACAAGTTACAATGCGTGTGTTCGAAGGAAGAAAAGCAATTTGTGAGCCCCAATACAAAGTATTAATGGCATCATACAAACACTATCCACGGTCTGAAAGAAAAGCGGACTATCATCAAAGAGAGAAAACTTGTTAAAGGGATAATGATACAAAACTTGTATTCGAAGCTTTACCTCCTAAGCATGGATCTGGTGCCAGATCATACAGTCTTCTGGGTTTTAGTTCAGACCCTGTGAATGGAGCTACCTTAACAGTCCGGAAGATTAAACTATCCCCATATATAGGCCAGGCATCAAAAACAGATGCTGAAAACAACAATGAAGACTTGTACTGTTCCTACCATCCAACTCCTTGGCACCTCCTACAGGATCACCACGGAAGATACAGCATGATCAGTATTTAACATGTGTGCTATAAAAAGAAAGAAATGGAAGCAACCCTGTGTTCACCAAGCCCAGGGATGACATGGGTGAACCGCAACACAAAACATCGAAGACGAAAAGCATTAATGAAGAAGGAAATTCTGGCATGTCACCATAGGAACAACTGTAGAAGACACTGTGCTAAATGAAACAAGCCAGTCAGAGAGGGTCAGACAGTAGACTTGTCCCACTTGTGGGAGAAGTGCCCTGGGAAATTGCATTGACAGAGACACAGAGTGGAAAGGTGACTGCCAGAGGGTGGGGCTGGGAGCCCCGAAAAACACAAAATTCTTGAGTTCATGGATTCCTGGCTTCCGTTTGAAAATGTGAAAAGGTTCTGCAGACAGACAATGTGGTAGCTGTACAATACACATGCGTGCTCAATGCCCCCGAATGGTATAGTCCGCATGGCAAATTCTACATTAGGTACACTTTGCACCGTCAAAAGGAAAGAAAGCATGAAAGCAGATAAGCTTACAACCGCTTTCCATAGTACACATAGAATATTTAAATATTTAATTTACCTATTCAGAGAGTCTCATGGGCTAAATGTACCTTGCGCTACAGACTACCAAGTGAGGGTGAGAACTTGAGCTCATTAACGAACAGCTTCCAACGGCGACCAGTGAAAAGACTTCAGATCACAGCCTCCGAGGGCCCGGCTTTTCAAAAGATCCTTGGAAAGAGTTCAGTCATCCGACTGATAAAAACACACGGTGGCTCATGAAGTTACTTAATTTTCCAACCTCTGGTATTAACCTATGCCTGAAACGCATTTGAAAAGAACGCATGTTTGGCCACAGATCTTTCTATCAATCACCATCTGAAGACCTTTGGCAGGGACACTATGCATTCCTGGGAGGATTTAAATTAGTTCATGAGGGACGGAAACCTGGCTTACACACACAGGGTTTGGATCTAGGACTTGACAAAGAGGTTTCTCCCAAACAATGCACACTACTCCATCATACGTTTCCACACTTAGGCTTATCCACACACCAGTAAAGCAATGAATCATACAAAATTTGAACTAAGAACATGTACTGATGGTTGGCGACACATTTCTTGTGCTGGCCTTATGTGTCTCCCAAGACATAGTACTTTAAGCGACTTTTCTACCTTCAGCCAAAAGATACAAAGAAGGTGGGGTGGGGAGGAATAGGAAGGGACTATAGATCCCATACCTAGCAACGCAATGCCTTAAAAACCTAACTCTTGAGAACCAGTTAGCTACTAGGAAACAAGATAGGTTTGGGCTTTTTGTTTTGTTGTTTTGTTTTTGTTTGTCTTTTTTTTTAATTGCTGCAATTTCAAATTCTTTAAATGTTTTACATTTTTGTTTGTTGTTTTGATTTTTGTTTGTTGTTTTGAGACAAGAGTTTTCATGCCATAGGCTGGGCTGGGCTGAAACTTACAATTCCTCCGGTTCTTCAATTAAGAGACATAGTATCCCAAATAGGCAGCCATCTACCAGCAACGCTGGCTGGTATTCCTGTATTTAACACATATGTCTGACTACATATGATTACACTTAAATTTTATCTTAAGTACAAATACTATTGCACCAAAAGAAAGAGATAATATGGACTAAGCAACCCCAAGGTTATGTGACTATTACTGCTGCTGCTGGAGCTGCTGCTGCTGCTGCTAACTTAGCAGAATGTTAGCATGTTTTTAAAAAGAGTAGGAGCTGGGCAGTGGTGGCGCACGCCTTTAATCCCAGCACTCGGGAGGCAGAGGCAGGCTGATTTCTGAGTCGAGGCCAGCCTGGTCTACAGAGTGAGTTCCAGGACAGCCAGGGCTACACAGAGAAACCCTGTCTCGAAGAAGAAAGAGAGAGAGAGAGAGAGAGAGAGAGAGAGAGAGAGAGAGAGAGAGAGAGAAGGTGCATGCTTCTGCAGAGGCGAGTCTCA
The DNA here is from genome assembly GCF_900095145.1 of Mus pahari. Taxonomy (NCBI): domain Eukaryota; kingdom Metazoa; phylum Chordata; class Mammalia; order Rodentia; family Muridae; genus Mus; species Mus pahari. The sequence goes on from NC_034598.1 coordinate 67,703,798, forward strand.
CATCAATTCTAACACAATGGCTCAAGAGACAACTCTTCTGTTCCCTGTACAAAAGCCATGTGTTACCCTTTGCCACATGGCCAAAGGTCTGCAGAGTGGCTTTCCTTGTTGGAGAGCAGCTCAAAAACTGAGCGTTTCAGCACCGCAGGGGAAGAGGAGTTCCCCACTGGGGGTTGTGCTGCCTTAGGTCCAGAAACTCTCTTTCAGCTTGCTGTGGTGCCCCGTGATGGACTCTGAGGGAAAAGTTAAGGAAGCAGAAATAATTTGATATCGAAGTCACGGTGCCTTTTATTAGTTTTCCGCTGAGTTGTCCAGATGTTTGATAAACTATGAATTAGATCTATTTTTTTTAAATTTTTTAATTTAAAAAAAATTTTTCTTTCTCGCTCCTCTGTGGGATGGTTGATCCTGAGCCTGCGGGGGGGCAAGCTGGTCCCAGACCTTTCCAAATCCACCACATTTCTTTGCCTCCAATTCTTACGTGTCCAAGGACGGGGAACCAAAAACACGCCTTTGTAGGAGGATATATGAATCAGATCTTTAGACAATCTCCAGTTTAATAATAATAATTTTTAAAAATGCCATTAAAAATCTGCATTTTTAAGCAGACCCTGAACTACAACCCTCACCTCTCACCCTTATTGGGTACAAGAAAACAGCTCAGAATCTGAGTTATGAGAGTGAGAATCCAGGAAGACCCAAGCAGTCGGCGGAGTTTGTGGGGCAGGGTAGTCTGTAGGCCTGACCAGCATATGCAACCTGAGGACATACTCCAAGGCCGAGAGGAAGGCCACCAGCAAGCAAGCAGGCACGCCCAGGCGTTTAGCTTCGTACTATCTACAAAGTCCATTTTCAAGCTTATGTGATCAAGCTGCAAACACTCACCCCCCCCCCATACTGTCATACTGTTTCAATTTTAAGACAGGTTACAAATTTTCTGTAGCTAGCATTTATAATTATCCTAGAAACCACGTGTCGCAGGATGTTCCCTGTCCAATTACGTTAGTACAGAGGAGGCCTGTGATTGGACAGGGAAGGGGGAGGCGGAGCAAAGATTTGCAGAGAGACAGAGAGCGTAGAAGGGAGAAGGGAAGGAGGATGGCGGCGAATGTGAACCAGTATGACTTGAACCAGCCACAGTTATGATATCATAAGGTTAGAATAAATGGGATAAAACTTTCATCATTATCAATTGGCTTTGAAATTATTGTATGGGCATCTTGTAAATTGTGATTTTTATTGATATTAATTGGTTAACCACAAGCTTTATATTGATATCTGATTGGTTAACTACAAGCTTTAAGAGCTTTAATTCTACCCTGTAATTGGGTGTTGTGATGGCTGACTGTGTTCCCCGCAACACTCACAGACCAGGAGCTAGCTACATCTTTCATATAGGCAACATGGATTAATCTCAAATGTGTTAAGGGAAGCCAAGCTTGGGGGTGGAGGAAATACAATGTGGATATGCATAATTGTAGTCATGTAAAATTTTGCAAACTACGAAGTAAGCTATTGTAGCCAGTCAGAAGGGGGGGGGCGGGGCAAGGAGATGCTACAAAAGAACTCAGGAAAACCTTAGGGGAACTGTCTCTTAAATACCTCAACTGTACTGATAGCTTTATGGTTTTCTTTATGTGCTAAAACTAGTTAAAACGCACTTCAAGTGAGCGCAGGTTGTGGGTGCTAATTGTACCTCAGTGAAAACCTGAAGACACTTATCATCATTCATATAGTTAACTGCAGCTATGGAGGAGGCTAAAATCCCAAGAAATACTAAGTGGCTTGAATCTGGAGGACCAGAACAGGATGGTTTAAAAGAGAAACAGATACAAAACACCACCACCACTTAAGAAAGTAGCAAATAGATGGGGAGGCGCCTCAGTGCTAGAACGGACCCTGGGAGAGCCTGGCATCTTCGAAATAAAGGCGAAGGTGGTTTGGGGGTATGTGGGGGGTGGGGAGGAAAAATGAAAGAGCTATCCTTCGTCAAACATGAGGTGAGGCCCAAGTTCAAAGTGAAGGAAGGAGAGAGGAGGAGGCAGGGATGAGGCAGGAAAATGGGCATCCCACAAACAGTTCTCACCCTTGGTCTAATTATTTGGCACTTTTCCTGAATACATAAGAAGCCATCAGGATTGGGGGTTGGGGGTTGGGGAAGGCCCCCAGGGTTGCATTCCCCTTGCAGAAAATGCTTTCCTGCCAAGTCACATCTCCAGCCCCATGGAGGAATTCTCAGTGGACAGTGAAGGAAACCCAGGTACCCAAAGCTTCCTGCAATGGCCTTCTAACCTTCATGATATAGTCAACATAAACAAGAATTAATTGTCCTTAATTGAGTCTTTAAGAGAAATTAAATCAGAATTAAGCAGAGTTATTAATGCATACCCTCATTAAGCACGAAGGAAAAGTTCAATCTGGAGAACTATCTTTTCATCTAACTGTAATAGGAAACTAAATACTTGAAATCCTTCCAGTTTTTCTTTTTTAATGAGTAACAGGGCTATTTATTTTCCTAGCAGACAACCAAAGACAGAAACGCTTTTTTTTTTTTTTTTTTTAACTTCGCACACTATAATAAAAGCCTGTTTACATGCAGACGCCCATCACCTTCCCGTACCGGCTACACTATCTCCACAGACTAAATGAGGTGAGCAGTCTTCAAAACACATGTAAATTCCTGCTGTAGAATGTATAAATGTTATGAGCCCAGGCCAGTCATTCCTTAAAGGAGATGTAGGAAGGTGGTTATGTTCAATAGCTAGTTTTTTTTTTTTTTTTTTACATTCAATTTACTAAGTATCTCAAAGTGAATAGTTTTATAAAACAGTTTATCTAGTCTCCTGACTGCCATCACTTAAAAAAAAATTTAAACTTAAACTTTAAAAAAAAAAGTCATATATCATGAAGCATTAAAAATGTCATATATTATGGAGAGATATTTTAGACTGATTAAAATAAGCAAATGTGGAAGGCAAAACAAAACAAAACAAAACAAAAACCCCATATATAGTCACAACTGGCTGTACTTACTCATGTCCTGGAAAACACTGCCTTTGTCATGTCTCCATGACTGTGTCCATGTCGGTAGCTAAACCTCCAATTGTACAGATGTGACACAGGAGAAAGGCTACCAGTGCACAGAGTCCCAAACAGCCAATAATCCCTGAATAAGAGCTCAACGTTTTCACAGCAAATATTCCCAGCAAGCTGTTTCACAACTGTCCGCAGTTTTATCTGCGACTCCTCAGAATATTTATTGCATTCTTATGCAACTAGAGAGAGAGAACTCCATTGCTGAGAGACCACATTAATAAAATGTCTATCCATGATAAAACATGCAGTTAACTTTTGAAAAATTATTTTGCTGTATTCAGAAAAGATGTTGTCTGTGGTCCATCCTGTTCACATTTTCCTCCTGGCTACTTAACAAAAGAAAATTTTTTGTGTTTAGAAGACCACATGCTCCCCTAAAGCAGTTTTATAAATTGTTCAAAAGGAGATGAAAGGCAGGAAAGTAGGAAATAAGCCGTGGTCAGAAGCTTCACTAGTTGAGATTATTTTATTACACAAGGCTGAGAGAAATTATAATAAAAAGAAAACACTTAGAACAATACATTGCCTGCTCTACTTAGTGTGGGGGTCCATGTTAACAGTTTAGGAGATGCAACGGCAACTAAACACATCCAGACACAGCATCAAAAAAAAAAAAAAGGTATTATTTTTTAAAATAACCCTGACAGTTTTACTCCAGGGAAAATAAAATGAAGGGAACAGCTAAGATAAGACACCTGATGCTTTTTCCACATGGACAAAGGTCGGTATGGCCCTTCCCTGATCAACTCAACACACTAGGCCAAGAACGAAAGGAATCATGAGGCTATGTTCCACATTGATGGTGACAAGGCAGAAATGAGCAACAGACACGTTCAGAGGCAGCACACAGTGAAGGAAATGTACCTTGACTGAGCAATGGGGGCAGACCGTAACGACAATGACGTCACACACGCAACCATCACCACCCACAGAACCTCTCGTGCTCACAAGGTCAGAACCCCTCCCTCTGTTGCAGACTTGCATAAAAGCCTGCCCCAGTTCTTAACTACAGCGGCACCAACAGTGCCTGGGAAGTTTGCTAAAAGAAGTAGTTTTGAGATGAGGCCAGAGACTGCACGTCTTCTGAGTTCCTAGCTGATGGTACGTCAAGAACAGCACGCTGAGAGGTTCAGCACTATACTTAACCTTCCGTAACCTGCAACCAGCTCATGACCACTAACTAATGTCTGTCTTCTCAGAGGGGAGGACCTCTATTACACACATTGTTCTATGGTCTGAAGTGCATAGAAGGTTGAGTGGAAGAAAGATGGAGGAAAACTTTCCCAAGGATGCCAAAGAAGAGGTGATGCAAAATGTATGTTTATACCAGGAACCACTCAAGCCTTTTAAAAATGAGTTGTTTTTTAATGTAATTGTATTGGTGGCTTCCTGCACCGATGTCTGTGTGAGGGTGATCCTGGCTTCGGTGGCTGGCCAGCCTATGGTAGTTTGTGATTTCCAGGTCAGGATAAAACTGTCTTTTTAAATTAAGGGGAAAAAATAGATGCCTGGGGAATGACGAAGTTTATCCTCTGACCCCGCCTCCTGTGTATATGTGTGTGTATATGTGTGTGTATATATGTACCCACATGAATATAAGTATGCATATGTACGCACACAGGCAGAGATTTTCACAGTACAAAGTTCCATTAATTTTTAAAGTATGTGGATACACTTGATGGATGCGCTGTCATTAGGTATCTAGTACCTTAACCATCATCACTACCGTCATTAAGTGTCTACAGGTTGAGTGGATACAACATTAACTGCTCCCTCCAAGAAAGCTATTCTCTACAGTTCATAGATGAATAATCTCAGCTAGAGGTGGTCAAATCATGTCCTAGACCAAAAACTCTAATCTGGAGTGGCAGGGATCGCTCAGGCCTTAGTGGCTACGCTCTCAACCAAAATATCTAATTTGGTTTTTTTTCCTACCTCACCCCAGTAGAATGACCTTGGGCAAACTTTTCTCTCTTTCTCTGTTTTTTTTTTTTTTTTTTTTTTTTCATTTTCACCTCTTACTTGCTATCCTTTGTCGTAAATTGTGTTGTGTTGTAATGGTTTTGTTTGCAGTTAATCTTCATCTGTGATTTAAGGTTGATGAAGGAGGAGCCTCAGGGACTAAATGACAGTTCATGTTGTAGAGGGTAAATCTCAGGAGCTCAGCAGTTCACAGGTCTGAGTCCCAGATATGGTGTCCTCATTCACAAAACAGGGGATCCTGCATGGGGACAACCACACTCAGCAACAGTCCTGGCTCTGACATTACTGTCAGCGCTGTTCCCCATACTAACGCACGCATCAAGACACAGATAAGAGGTTAGCCCCATTTTCCAAGGAAGGAAATCAAAATTAGGTGCCTCTAGGACCTGAGATGTAAAAATCAGTTATATTTACTTTATGTTATCTAGTGAGCCTAGTTTTTGTTCTTTGTTTTTGTTTTTATCTATATCCCACGTCCTGTCAATTCAAATCAATTCTGATCAAGAGCTGAGGAATGTAAGAGAGAAGCTGGACCCTCAGGACAGACTCGATCTGAACAGCTCCCCTAGCTCCAAAGCCATGCTTCTGATTTTAGGGAACGTGTACATTCCTAAGACCTAGGCTATGGCACCACAACGTGAATGCCTTAGGAAAGTGTACCCATTCCATACTTTAAGAAGCATGGATCTGCACTATGTCGGAACATTTACTCTCTTTCTTCAATTAGCAAAAATGAGTTCCATATGATCATATTTATATAATATGTTTACACTGTGTAGCAAACTGTTGGCTTCCTCTCCAGGAAGGAAGGAAGGAAGGAAGGAAGGAAGGAAGGAAGGAAGGAAGGAAGGAAGGAAGGAAGGAAGGAAGGAAGGTAGGTAGGTATATTTTGGGTTTTGTTGTGATGTTGTTGTTTGTTTTTTGAAACAATATCACACTGTGTAGGTCTAGCTGGCCTGGAATTCATTATGAAGTCCGAAGTGGCCTCCAAGTCACAGAAATCTGCCTGCCTCTGCCTCCTGAATGGTAGGATAAAGGCATATGCTACCCCACCCAGGCTAAGAAAAGTCACATTTTTGTGGTTTTATTTTGTTTTAACTGTTTATTGATTCTTTGTGAATTTCACATCATACATACACCCCAATCCCACTCATCTCCCCGTCTCTTTATATTTTCCCTTTGCCCTTGCTACCTCAAAGCCCCCCCCCAATAAAATAAAAAATAAAAACAAATAAAACAACAACCATGTCCCTGTGGAAGCTGTAGTGTGTCGGTGTGTCCCACAGTATACCCTTTTGTCCACAGGTCTTTATACTTGTAAACGTTCACTGCAATGAGTCATTGGTTTGGTTTGAGGCCTCTGGCTTCTGCTATAGTAACTAGCAATACTGGCTCTTCATCGGGTCGCATCTCGGATATACGGTTGTCGCCCTGTGTCACGGAGATCCTGCCGCTTTGGATCTGTGAGATCAGCCTCTTCACATGCTCCAGCTGTTCATAGCTGTTCGTAGATTTGGGGGTGGACCGACACAAAGTCCTGGATTTGGGCCTGGGTGGTAGCTGAGTTGGTCAGTGGGCCAGCTCGCCTCCGCCTGTACCACCAGAGCGAACTCTCCGGCCCCTCCCCTGCTAGCTAACTCAGTGCTGTAACTGGCAAGGGGCAGAGCCAGCTTTGCCACGATCACACCCTTGCCAGCTCACCTGCACCCATGCCACCAGAGCCAGCCCTACTGTGCTACCCAGGCAAGGTGCAGGGCATCCTCTCCTGAGTGTTTCAGCCAGTGAGAGGCAGAAGCAACTCTCAGACTCTCGCGCCCTGGGGCCAGCTCGCCCACCTGTCACAGGTGGCGGGCGGTGGGGGCGGGGCATGGAGTGGGGGCGTGTCTTCTCCCTCGCCAGTGTCACTGCACGGCAGATGAGTGGCAGCACCAGCTCTCCCGCGCTCTTACACCCTTGAGGCCAGCTCGCTCACACCCCTGCCACCAGGGCCGGCTCTACTGTGCTAGCCAGATGCAAGGTGCAGGCGCATGGGGCAGAGCCAGCTCTGCGCAGCTCTCAGACATAAACATGGTCCCTAGTGGGATCCCAGACCAGAGACATGAGCCAGGGACACTTACCATGGCCTCAAGGTGGCAAGTCAGGCTACTCACAACTGGCTGTTCCTCTCAGTCCTTAAGTCTCTAGTTCCACTTCTCTTCATAATGCGCACACCTTTCCTCTTCTTCCCTTCCATCTCTCCACCACATACTTGCACATCACAATGGCTCCTGTGGCTGGTGGGCCGCCTGGCTGGCAGGCCACACTCTGGCAGTCCCCTGGGTATGGGCCACACAACTGGTGGGCCTCTGGGTGTCTTTCCCCTGCTTACCCTGCCCAGAAAAGTAACTTTTATAGCTGACACTTACAGAAGATTGTCTGCCACTGTATCTTTAAAATGTATGTGCTGCTGAGAAGTGGTGGTTCACGCCTTTAATCCCAGCACCCAGGGACACAGGCAGGAGGATCTCTGAGTTTGAGGCCAGCCTAGTCTACAGAGCGACTTCCAGGATAGCCAGGGCTACATAGAGAAACTCCATCTCCAAAAAATAAAATAAAATAAAATAAAAGATATATGCTAGTCACTTCTGACAAGATGACTGATTGTTGTTAACTGTCTTATGACGCTGTACATTTCACTATCCAGATTGCCTTTTGCCTTCTACATAATGCTTTTTGCCTATCATCAAAGTATCAAAAGCTGTATACGACTACTATGGCTTTCATATCTCTAAATCAGTGGGGTTTAGAAGAAGCAAATAACTAAGGCAATGGGCTTGTAGCTCAGTGGTACAGCGTGTGCTTAGTAAGCATGCACACTGCCCTGGACAAAAGAGCTGCATGCCCAAGGGAAGGGGGGTGGGAGGGAGGTCATACATATAATCTTAAATGTTTTAGTAGCCACACTTATAGTAGTAGAAGAGGAGAGGGAGGAGGAGGAGGAAGGGGAGGAGGAAGAAGAGGAGGAGGAAGAAGAGGAAGAAGAGGAGGAGAGGGAGGAAGAAGAGGAGGAGGAGGAAGAGGAAGAAGAGGAGGATAAGGAGGAGGAGGAAGAACAGGAGGAGGAAAAAGAGGAGGAGGAGAAACAGAGTGGCAGAAGCAGCAGCAACGTGTAGTGACTGAGTACCTTTAGTCCCAGCACTCAGAAAGCAGACGTGGGTAGATCTCTATGAGCTGGAGGCCAGCCTGGTCTACACAATGTCCAAGTCAGGCGAGTCAGCTACATAGCAAAACCATCTCAAAAACAAACAAACAAAGAAACAAAAACATGGAAAAATAAAAAGTCAAATTACCCTTAACAACATACGCTACTTAACTCAATATATAAGATATTTTAGTGTATAATTTGTAAAGTATTAAATAGAATTTTTAAAACTCTGATATCAATTCATCATTACCAAATTGTTTCCTAGAAAACTGGTGTTTGTTTTACAGTTACAGTATGGCTCTATTCCAGACTCTATGTTTCAGGTGCTCAAAGGCTACAAGTGGCTCAGGAATCAGAGGGCAAGTAAGAAGAACAAAGGTTTCAGTGAACAGAAGGCTCCAAATTTCTGGCATTCGCGCCTAGCTAATCTGCTAAGCAATTAGGACAGACAGAAGGCCTTTATTCACCCCCACTTTGGTCGTGTATCACAGCAAAACTCTGACATTGACTGTATGAGCAAAATCAGAATGCAGCATCAAAGGAATTAATCTTTCCCAGTTAAGGTTATCTGGCAAAAGTTAAAAAAAAAAAAAAAGTATCAATGGAGTACCTACTGTGTCTAACATTCATTCATAAAAAGCACTAACAGCCTCTGTCAGGCCTGAAGACTCACATTCAGACATGAGGAAAGTAGCTTCTAACCTGGGAAACCGCTAGAAGCTTCTCGTTGCTAACAGGTTCCTTTGGTCATCAATCCAGATGCTATTCCTTTGGCCACTACCATCTGCCGTCGTCCCCACTTCTCCAAGGCAAGCTTAGAGGGGACCAGTGTGCTGGCTACAAACCTTTCTTGCTGCTCCCCCAGCAGCTACAATGTAAGTTTACTTCAAAGCTTTGTTTCCCTTCATTGACTTCTCAGATCCTTCTGTAGACTTGAGTAAACACTGCTGGTCCCGGTCAGGACTTTACCACATACTCTGGCCTCAGCTTTTGTATCTAGGCTTCCTCCCTAGGGATCGCTCTAGTCTCAGGTGGTTTAAATAATGTGATTCGTTCTCCAAGGACATCCTGGGAGTAATAACTGTATTACTGGAGAACAAGTCAGAGATGCAAATTATCAATGCCCATCAATCGATGCTTACTGAACGGGGAACTGTTTGGGATCTACCATCAGCCCCAAGTGAAGCTGATGTGTGTGCCTCATGAGATCCACAGCCACCAGCTGATGAACATGAAATCCTATTTCATGTTAGACCTCTCTCCTCTCAGCTAGACTAGACAGATCCAGGAGGGTGGCCAAAAACATTTGCTCATACTTTTTAAGAGGATGGGACCATACAGATGGCAAATTAATATGAAGAATAAAAATACAGGAAAACAAGAATCTTCCTGTAATATCTTATATTTCCATTTTTAAGTATAATTTTGAGATTTTTTTTTTAGAAAATAAATTTAGTATATGTATGTATGTATGTATGCATGTATGTGTGTGTATAGGTCTGTGTACATCAGTGCAGAGTCTCTCCAAAGCCAGAAGAGGGTGTGGTTCCTCTACAGCCACAATTAAAGGTACAGACAGGGGTACTAGGAACCAAACTCATGTCCTCTGGAAGGGCAGCAAGTGCTCTTAACCACTGAACTGTCCTGCCAACCCCTAAAATACATACACTGCTTCTAATTTACAGAAGATCTGAAATCCATTACCTTGTATGAGCAGTTTTGACAGAAAAAAAAATCTCTGGGAATATGGGTAAAGTAAAAAATGGGTCTAAAAGGACATTTAAAATGTAACTCCATCAAGGGCAGGAGAAATGGCCCAGGAGTTTAGAAGACTTACTGTTCCTGCAGAAAACCAGAGTTTAGTTCCCAACACTCACACCAGGTAGCTCGCAACCACTTACAACTCCAGCTCCAAGAGATCTGACGAACTCTAACTCACTCTCTCTCTCTCTCTCTCTCTCTCTCTCTCTCTCTCTCTCTCTCTCTCTCTCTCTCT
>NC_034598.1:67714071-67727083 GCF_900095145.1 Mus pahari
AGAGAGAGAGAGAGAGAGAGAGAGAGAGAGAGAGAGAGAGAGAGAGAGAGAGAGAAAGCTCTTTTAAAACTAGAATAGCCTGCTAACTGCGAGACAATACACTGCATCAGTCCACACACACAGGAGTAAAACCCCTTCCTCCTTCCTCCCTCCCTCCCTCCCTTCGATCTGCTCCTCTCATCTCTGCTCCTCTCATCCCTATGACTTTTCATGAGGCATCACTGAAAAGCTTCCGTGCCATCTAAATGGAATATGACCATTGGGGCCACCCAGAGGAGGGTTCAGACTAAACAGTTCAGCCAATATAATGTGCTACTTAACGAAACAAAACATGAAAAGGTCGTATGGTTAAAATATCATCGCCCTCATGTAACCCACTGTTTTATGTACAGTTACATGCTCACAACAGACTTCCAAATGGTAGAACCCTTCCTTCTCTCCCTTCCATTCTACCCAGCCCCCGCCCCTCCTCTCCCTTCCATTCTACCCGGCACCTGCCCCCCCCCCCCCCCCCCGCCACCTGCCCCGGTGCATAGTGGCCTGTGCTCTCACACTGAGCTACATCCCAGGCCATTTAACTGAATCAACCCAAGTGTCTGTCAACTGATAACGACTAAAGCAGCGCAGTACACATACACAACAAGGCATTAAAAACCTTATAGAAATTCTGACATTTGCTAACAGGAATGAAAATGTTGAGCTAAGGATGGTCGCAGACGCTGGGAAGCCAACTCAGGTCCTCTGCTGGAGTGTAAGTGCCCTTAACTGCTGAGCCATCTCGCCAACCCTGATCTATAGTACATTTTTTGTTTGTTTGTTTGTTTGTGTCGAGACAGTGTTTCTCTGTGTAGCCCTGGCTGTCCTGGAACTCACTCTGTAGACCAGGCTGGGTTCGAACTCAGAAATCCACCTGCCTCTGCCTCCCGAGTGCTGGGATTAAAGGTGTGCGCCACCACGCCTGGCTAGCTATAGTACTTTTAACTCGCAGGAGATTTCAAATTCATTACAAAAAACAAACAAACCAGAAAATATAAAGTAGAAAATGTCTCTGAAAGGTATTTAAGACAGTAAAGAAATGATAAGTGTTTGAGTAGATATGTTTGAGATCACAGGTTATTTTGGAAAAAAATACTTTACATCATCAACATTTTTTTATTAGATATTTTCTTTATTTGCATTTCAAATGTTATCCCCTTTCCTAGTTTCCCCTCTGAAAATCCCCTATCCCCTTCCTCCCTCCCCCTGCTCCCAAACCCACCCACTCCCATTCCCAGTCCTGGCATTCCCCTATACTGGGGCATAGAACCTTCACAAGACCTAGGGCCTCTCCTCCCATTGATGACCGACTAGGCCATCCTCTGCTATATATACAGCTAGAGCCACAAGTCCTACCATGTGTTTTCTTTGATTGGTGGTTTAGTTCCAAGGAGCTCTGGGGGATACTGGTTAGTTCATATTGATGTTCCTCCTATGGGACTGCAAACCCCTTCAGCTCCAGCTCCATGGGTACTTTCTCTAGCTCCTTCACTGGGGACCTTGTGCTCCGTCCAATGGATGACTGTGAGCATCCACTTCTGTATTTGCCAGGCACTGGCAGAGCCTCTCAGGAGACAGCTATATCAGGCTCCTGTCATCAGGCTCTTGTTGGCATCTGTCATAGCGTCTGGGTTTGGATCATCAACATTTTTAACGTGATATTAGAAATAAAGTCATAAATGTGATTCAAGGCCAGAGCATCTTTTTTGGAGCAGGCTGGCTTAAAACTAATTACCAGTGAGGATGAACTTAAATCCTCCTGGGCACAGGCATGCGCCACCAAAACTGGCTTCTGTGGTGGTGAGGACTGAATGTGGTTTTGCACGTTAGATCAAATGTTCTACCAACTAAACTATTTCAGGTTCCAGCGTACCTTTCTTGTTATTTATTTATTTATCTATTTATTTAATTTGTTGGAGACAAGGTTTCTCTGTATAGCCCTGGCTGTCTTGGAACTCACTCTGTAGACCAGGCTGGCCTTGAACTCAGAAATCCGCCTGCCTCTGCCTCCCAAGTGCTGGGACTAAAGGTGTGCACCACCACGCCTGGCCCAGCGTACTGTTCTTTAAGTTCCAGAGCATATGAAGGGGAAAAAAGAAAGAAAGGGAAGAAGAAAGAAAGAGGACCTAAAGGTCTATACTCACAACAGCACATGCCAATCACCTCCCAGGAACTGTTGAACTTGATCACTGTCTTTCTCCTCCTGAGGGACTGACGTTAACCCTTCAGTTTCCAGTGTGGCAGGAGGGGCGGGACAGTTCACTAACCCTTTTCCCAAAAGTCAAGAAAATGTATACTTTGGGGCTTGAACGGCAACATTTGATCTCTACCTCAATAAATATGAAACAGACTAAAAACAATGAAAGAAAAGATCTCATCTCTTCTCCAACGTAAGATGTGTTTCCTTGGAATGATTACACTATTTATAAACTTCTCAAAAAACTCTAACTCTGTTTGCTTGAAACAAGGTCTTGCAGTGCAAAGATGAGGCCATCCTCCTGCCTCAGCTTCCGAGTACCAAGATCACAGACATAAACCACCCCAAACCCGATTCATTTCTTTTTTCTTCAAGGAAATTTTATAAATACAAAATCTATTTCAATTTTTTTTTATTCATAGTCTACAAATATCTACTCAGAACATTCTTCAGGCCGTAACCATGCTATTAACTTCTTATCTCTCAAACAATTTTCCACTGGGTCCAAAAACAACAGAAAGCAAGTCTAACTGGGAAAGATTTATTTTGCTGACAGATTATTATACTTGGTCTAGTTTTCCTTCCATCCTCCAACGCATACACTTCCCACTGCTAAGCCACATTAAATAGCTATTTCAACTGCCAAATAGCTTAAGATCTATATATAGTGAGCTCAATAAACTTGTCTCGTCTATTGTATCATAAAAATTCCAGAAGTCAATTAAAGTACCCATTTTTTAAGTACAGCAAAACTGATTTCACATTTCACATTTCCTCTCAAGTATACACAAGCAAGCAAGCAATTAAGATGACCCCCTTTCCATTCGTGGCTAAGAACAAGAATTGAGTTTTTATTATACCTAATTAATCTACTGCTTACACTGTTGTGACCTGTACCTCCCTCTCTCCACTTTATTCCATTCCAAGTTTTAGTGTCTGAGTTTTATCATGCATGCCTTCTTACAACTTCCTGTCTTTACTGGGGAGTACTCAAATCTGGGAAGTAATTCTGGAAGCACATTAAACAGCTCAGATTTTTAAAGACCAAACTGGAGCAAAACTCTACATCCTGTAACAGAGTCTGTATTTTTTTTTTGGGGGGGGGGCTCCTATGGAGTTAACAGTAATCTGTCCTATAATAATCAAGCTCTTTAAACTATGCACATACGTTATCTTGTTGAACTTTACCACATTTCTACAAGGAAGCTGAGGGCTGGCACCATCTAACTGCGAAGATCCTGTCCTTTTCAGAGTCCTCAAGCAAGCTTCCTAGATTATAGTGTTATTCGATATAGTACTAAAACACACACAGCCTACGAGATGCAGCTCCATCTTAATAATTCAAGAGAGCAAAGCAAACAGACCAGTGGCCTTCCTCCACCTGGAGACTCGCGTGCTGAAGTGTACAAATCTCTCGGTTCTCTACCTCCCTTAGAAAGGACCTTAACTTTACAAACTGCATCTCCATAACTAAATGGCTAATCAGAGGAGATCACTGGTGTACAAGAAAAAAAAAAAAAAAAAAAAGGAAATGAAAAGAAAAAAGAAAAAAAAAATCTCGAATCAGAATATCTCCATTTTGTAACCACTTGGGAGGGAGAGGCAGACAGATCTTCAAGTTCAAGGCCAGCCTGGTCTTACAGAATGAGTTCCAGGACAGCCAGAACTACAAACCCTGTCTTATAAGACCAGAAATATGGATGGATGGATGGATGGAACAAAAATGGACTAAAAACTAAGCATTCCAGAAGCATAGTCTAGGAACCACGTAAATCCCAAAGGACTGTGAGTCTGCAACATCAAAACAGTCTCCACAACACCACTGTGTGCCTGGCCCTCTGGCCCTCTCTCTCACTCTCAGGAATGCACATCAAGCCTCAAGGCCCCAGGACCCACAGTTTCACAACAAGCAGAGGAGGCAGTGATGCAGGTAATGATGAGAGAATCCAGCTGTGCTCTGCAGCTGGGGAGCAAAGACACAGAAGGCAGAACATCAGTCTCCTGAGCTTCTGCCTTGATGATGTTTGGGAGCACACAAGACAGTTTATTCCTGCTGTTTCTAAACAACATAAATTTCTAAAGTTTATCCATCTGAAGTTTCTAATAAGACAAACATTTGTAGAAGTGTTAATATTTAAACGCAGACCAAAAATTTAAAAAGAAAAAAAAAAAAGTCTGTGCGAGCACTGCACTGGGTAACTTTTAAGAGCAGGGAGGGGATCCCAGGAGTAAAGTTTGGTGACAGGTGCACATCCGACTCACCAGCCAGATAGAAAATCACAGAAAGAAGGGGCCAGACCGTGTGACTCCTACAGGAGCAGAGAGGCACCTAAGAAGCAGTGCTCCTCCTGCAAAAGCAATGACTGAACCTGAGCTTAAATCTAACCTATACGTGACAGGAAATGACGAATTCCAATGGCTGTGTTGAACTTTAAGATAAACACTACAGTACAAATGATCATCTCTCTTCAACAAATAAATTGCAAAGATAGACTGGCAGATAGACCTGCAGTATATAACACCTTATTTGGTGATTACATAAAAATCACAAGACAAAATTGGAAATTTGAACTCTTAAGGCTTAACTATTATTTGTATAAAATAGTGATACGGTGGTTATCGTTAAAAAAAAACAAACAAGTTCTATCTTTCATAATTCATTTTATTTATGTTAGGAAATGTTAGGAAATCTAGGACCATATCAAAATAATGTGGTTAGGAGAATGGGTGAAATCAGATTTAGCATAAATTGATTAATTACTGAAGATACGTATGCAATGGCACATCTGTACATAGGTTTTGTTTATACTATCTCTTTACTTGCTTTTTTTTCTTAATAAAAGAGTGGGGTGTTTTAATATTTCCAGCAAGAAGGAAATGTATTTCCCTAGGGTAAGTGAAATGGTTCATGCTTCAAGCCTGGAGCATTAAACCTGGGGCATAAAGTAGTGGAGGTTCCAGGAGGAGCTAACTGTGTGCTCAGCTCAGAAGTTCCTTTGCAATGCAAAGCAGGGCTATTGATGATCCCTCCTCATGCAAATCACCTACACTCATCAGACAGAACTTAGAAGCACAACAGAGAATCAACTTAACAGGTATTATCACAATCCTTAGGAGACTCTCAGGTACTCTGTTTTAAAAGGTCTAAAGATACATGGGGGGGGGGGATACACACTCCAACTGCTAAACACATTATTTAAAAATGATAATCAATATTCCTTTCTGAATTTTTATCAGGGTGCTCGCCTAAGAAGGGAAATGTCAACAGTTTTAACCTAAGAGCCCACAAAATGTCAAAAAATAGGTGTTTATTTGAAATAGTGTTAGTCACATTTTTCAGTTCCTTACATTATAGCAGGAGGGTGCTCCCTTCATTTCTAAAATCATAAAGTTCTTGTTTTCTCTAAAGTTCTTGCTATGTGTATGAGTGTCTTGCCTGCATGCATTTTCTTGTGTGTCTGGCGAAGAGGCCAGAAGAGAGCACAGATTCCCAACCTGGAGTGATGGCCAGCTGTGAGCTGCTCTGGGGGTGCTAGGAACTGAACTCCAGTCACCAGCAAGAGCAGCCGGGTTCTTACCACTGAGCCACTTCTCTAGTTCCTGCTGGTGCTAGAGACAACACACGCAAGACATTTTTACCACCTTATACATTAGTATCACTCATTTCTTAAAGGGCAAATCAAATGCCTACTGAATTTTTTTCATAAAAAAAAAAATGTTTATTTTTCTTGGTCAGTTACATTCTCAAACAACAAAAACAAGACAAAACAAAACAAAACAAACAAACAAACAAAAAAACCACCCTAACTAACCATCATCAAAACAGAGCAAACCAGTATCACAACTAAAAAAAAAAAAAAAAAGGGACCAGGACTTCCCCAACACTGGGAAATACCCACTTAGGAGCTGGAGAGGTGGCTCCGTGGTTAAGAGCACTGGCTGTTCTTCCAGAGAACCTGGGTTTCATTCCCAGCACCCACATGGAGGTTCACGACCATATATAACTCTAGTAACAAGGAATTCTGGCCTCTGAGAACAGTGCACACATGTTGTATAGACATACATGGGGCCCAAACACCTAAAATTAAAAAAAAAAAAAAAAACTAGAGAGATGGTTCAGTGGTTAAGAACATTGACTATTCTAACAAAGGTCCCAAGTTCAATTCCCAGCAACCACATGGTGGCCCACAACCATCTGCAATAGGTAGATCTGATGCCCTCTTCTGGTATGTCAACAAAAAAAAAAAACCCAAAAACAAAACAAACAAACAAAACAGCTACAGTGTACACAGTGTAAATATAATAAATCTTATAAAAAAAAACAAAAAAACAAAAAAAACAACAACAACCTGCACCCAGTTAGAGGATAATTTTCTCAATTACTCTGGCCAGTGTTAAACGAACCAATTTAATCCTGTTTCTGTTTACACAGAGCAGAAGGGATCTGCCTCTTTGCCTCTACTTCCTGGCCTGGCCTGCCTGCCCCCTGTTCCCATTGCTGTCAGCCGGACTTCTCTTCTTTAGTATGGCAGCATCAGAGACCAGCCTTCCAGTGCCCTGTCCCTCAGGTAACCCAGCAGCAGACAGCAGCAGGCACCATTCAAGGATCTGAGTACCGGCACCTCTTTGCCAAGCCAAACAATACCCTCTTCTCAGAGCTCTGCATTTCAGCCCACAGGCCTCTGAACAAGCCTCTAAATGTTTACACCACTCTAACTGCAGCTCCCGTAAAGGGGCAAAACTTTTAACTGTGGCTTGCACTACTAAAAGCTGAAACTGTGTCTCCCCCCCCCCCCCAGGTATGATTCACCTGCCAGTAATAGACAGGTCATTTCTTCTGGTACAGGGTTAACAGTTCTCTAAATTAAAGCCTTTCTTAGTGACAGGTGCCATCTCTCTCTCTCATTCCTGGAGACTAAAGCAGAGACCTTTCTCTAGCTCATTCGTAAAGATATATTACTATAAAGCAAAACAATTCCATCATTCTGATCTAAATTTGACCTAGGAGTGCTGAAAATAAGAGCTGAGAATAAGCAGGATACTATGTATCCGTATTCTGGATTTTCATGCAAGCATCTTGGGAATTAGAACTTCCAGAACATGGGGTCTGGGGCTGTAGCTCAGCTGGAGAGCACAGCCTCGCCTTTGTAAGGCCTGGGGTACATGCCAGCATGGAAAAAGAAAAAAAAAGCAAAGAAAAATATCAACTTAGACATCAAGTGAATAAGTAATAACATTAAAAACCTGAGCCGGGCGTGGTGGCGCAAACCTTTGATCCCAGTGCTTGGGAGGCAGAGGCAGGCAGATTTCTGGGTTCGAGGTCAGCCTGGTCTACAGAGTGAGTTCCAGGACAGCCGGGGCTATACAGAGAAACCCTGTCTTGAAAAACAAAACAAAACAAAACAACCCACAAACAAAAAAGAAACAAACACCTGAAAGCATGGATAATATAAGGGTGTCACATTTGCTAGGGTTTGTTGTAAAAGGTGACATACTGGGGTGAGGCTGACTCTAGAAAAACCTAACAGAGAGGCCACAGCTGCCAATGAGTTTCTCAAATTAGAAATTTTGAATAGCTTCTTTTTTTCTGGGTCTTGCTGCAGTGTGTGTTATTTTTATTTGTTTTTTGTTTGTTTGTTTGTTTTGTTTTGTTTTTTGAGACAAGTTTTCTCTGTGTAGCCCTCACTGTTCTGGAACTCACTCTGTAGACCAGACTGGCTTCAAAGATCTGCCTACTTCTGCCTCCCACATGCTAAGATTAGAGTCACGCACCGCTACCGCCCAGTGCGTGAATTATTTTTTATTTTAATTGTCTTGAAGGTTATCAAAGCTACTCAAAGCTGGGCGTGGTGGAGGCAGAGGCAGGTGGATTTCTGAGTTCGAGGCCAGCCTGGTCTACAAAGTGAGTTCCAGGACAGCCAGGGCTACACAGAGAAACCCTGTCTCGAAAAAACAAACAAACAAACAAACAAAAAAAGCTACTCAATAATCTTATACTTATAGACTTCTAACCTTCATATGTATGCCACCCAACTGAGGATGTTAGCAGAGTTAAAGACACAAGACTCAGAACATGGCAATAAACTGCATTCAACTCCTGTGTATGGCCGGTTTCACACAGTGTCCCCCCCAGGTAGGGTCTGACAACAACCTCTGAGACAATCCCTTCACGTCTCTCCTTCCTCCACTTTGCTCTGGTCACCAAAGAGCAGCAGCTGAGTGCGAACAACCTTAGGGATATGTGCTGGCAGCCCTGAAATCCTAACTACAGTTTTAAGGTTTCCACCCACTCTTCCCTCCTTGGTTATAACCTTGGTTTCACTCAGGCTGGCTCCTCTGGCCATTCTTCAGGACTAAACGTCTCTTCTTCATTGAATTATCACTAACCAGTTCTTCAAGAACTGCCTCAATTGTCTGCTTCCCTCCTCCGTGGTGCACCATCTCTGCCTGACTGAGCTTCTCACCACGTTTTCTCCTGAGACTCTGAGTCCAGCGATTCCTGGCTAAGGAACAAATGCAAACGCATTCCACTCCCCACTGGAACCAGACTTGGGAACAAACTTAGGTACAACTCCAAGAGAAGACACCGGAAGCTGTATTCTCAAAGCTAGGTCTATAAGGAAGGATTCACGCACAACAGCGTGTCTGATAGCTTAAGCTGAACAGTAGCCATCGGTCCTACCAGAGGACTGGGGACCTTTTCAACCTCTGGAGACTCAGTCATGGGTAAATTGGGGGTCTGATTGACTATTATCTGCTGCACCTGAGCTAATTGGTTTGTTCAATACTAAAAAATAAAACCTTAAGAAAAAAACAAGAGAAGAAATAAAGAAAAAGAAATGTCTCAAATGTGTTTCCACCACAAAACTTACTGGGATAACCAGTCCGGAAGGATCTCCTAGGACGTTTTCTGTTTTACCAACACAGCCTGGCAGCTCACACTTGATTAGATACATGCTTTATCTTTTTGTTTCGTTTTGCTTAGTTGAGACAGGGCCTTAAGTGTAACCCTAGCTGTCCTAGAACTCACTATGTAGATCAGGATGGCCTTGACCTCAGAGGTCTGCCTGCCTCTGCCTTCTGAGTGTTGGGATTAAATATATGGCCTGTACACATCTTCTAGTGTTTCAGAATCATTTTAGGCACACATATGATGTACACGCATACACGATAGCAAAATGCTCAAACAGATAAAATATGTAAATATAAAACATTTTTAAATGTTAAAAAGTAAAGATTCACCATATGTCACACTTAAAGGATGCTTATTAAATATATACATAAAACTTAATATATAAAAAAGAAAATCTATCAAACTGGTAAATTTTAATCTATAGTTGATCTTGCACAATTTTTTTTATTTAATACTTTTTTTATTTTTAAATTGTGTGCCTGTGTGTGACACAGAGTATATGTGGTGGTCACAGGACAACTTTTGGAAATCGTTTCTCTTCTTTCTGATTACTTCTGTCATAATAAATGGTCCGGAGAGATGGATCCGTAGATAAAGTACTTGTTATGTAAGCAGAAGGAGCCGAGTTCAGATCCAGCTAAAAACTGGGTTGGCTAATGCACATCTGTGACCAGAGCAGATACCTAGAGCTGACTGCTAGCTCAGGCTACCCCACCCCACCCCCCAAAAAAAACAAGTTCCTCAATTTGTTGAGAGATTATCTCAAGAGATAAGTGAAAGGTGGGAGGTAGGAGACGGTGGAGGAAACAAGAGAGTGATTGGAATGGGAGCATAAGGTAGAGGTTTCAAAATGCTTGGCCAGTAGGGAGTGGCACTATTAGGAGGCGTGGCCTTGTTGGAGGAAGTGTATCACTGTGGGGGTGGGGCTCTGAGGTCCTCTAGTGCTCAAGCTCTGCCCTGTGGTGGAAGAGAGCCTCCTCCTGGCTGCCTTTGGACCAAGATGTAGAATTCTCAGCTCCTCCAGCACCAAGTCTGCCTTCACGCTGCCATGCTTCCCACCATGATGATAATGGACTGAACTCTAAAACTGTAAGCCAGCCCTAATTATATGTTTACCTTTATATGAGTTGCCTTGGTCATGGCGTCCCTTTTTACTACAATAAAACCCATAGACACACGAGGACTTGAGTTTGGATCACCAACACCCACACAGCAAACAACACAGCCACATGTACCTCGGGGGTGGGTGCAGAAGGAACAGGCAGATCCTGGGGACCTGCCGGCCAGCCAGCCTCGCCAGAACTCTGGGAGCTCCAGGTTCAGTCAATGACTGTGTCTTCCAGAATGGGGCAGGGCAGTATAGAGCAGGATATCTCACATCCTCTCTGGCCTCAGCACATGAATGTGCAGGCATGCACACACACACACACACACACACACACACACACACGTGCACTTGCACACATGAGACAAAACAAGCGTCATTCCTAAAACCATGACTGGGAAAAGCGCCAAGATCCTCAAAAATCACAAACGGGAAACAAAGAAAAGGAAGGGACACGGGGGAAGCTGCAAAGGAGTGAGAAATGTTCCAAGGGGCGCCTGTCCTCTAAGGAGTTGTATTCCAAGAAGGAAGAGAAGCAGCTAAGAAGGCAACAGATGCCTGCCTTTCACAGTCCAGACTCAAGAAACAACAGCAAGCTGTAAACTTCGGAGTGACTTACACCCAGATCATATTCTGGCAATTAAAAACTAAAAAAGGTATTGCATCTTTTTATTTATTCACTTATTTTGGAGGCAGGAGGAGAGTGGAGAGTGTCGACCATGATGTCTACATGGAAGTCAAAAGCCAAGCTGCAAGAATCTGGTCTCTCCTCCATCACGTGGCCCTAGGGAGCAAACTCGGGTTTTCAGACTTGGCCATAGGCTCTTTAACCACTAAGCCCTGTCACTGGCCCAGATTCAGGATGTTTGCTATCCGCAGACTTCCTTTATCTCACCTCATTTCATTCTGTCCACCTCCAAATTCATTCACCAATGTAGTTGTTATAAAGTTACATTTGCGTTAGATCCTATCCCGGAGTTCTTTTCTTTTCTTTTCTTTTCTTTTCTTTTCTTTTCTTTTCTTTTCTTTTCTTTTCTTTTCTTTTCTTTTCTTTTGAGACAGGGTTTCTCTGTGTAGCCCTGGCTGTCCCAGAACTCACTCTGGAGACCAGGCTGGCCTTGAACTCAGAGATCTGCCTGCCTCTGCCTCCCCAGTGCTGAGATTAAAAGCATGCGCTACCACCACCGCCCAGCTGCAGCTTACTTTCTAACTCAGGAATCTGAAATTCTTTCTTTTACTACACATCCATTGTTTGACGATGCTCTCTATATAGCTCATTCCTCCTCAGGAGATTTATCTGTTCCTGAACAAAGAATCCTCTTAGTAAGGACTTCACGTTAGGCAGGTAACCTTTTCCTTTCCAGAAACTAATGAGAGTTATTGTACAAACAGGTACGGACAGAGGAAGGAAGCGCCCTGCCAAAATACTCAGAAAGAGCAACAGACATCAGATGGATTCCTTGGCTTGCCTCTGGGACCCATCCCAAGCTTAGCTGCTCCTTCCTCACTCACTGTCCTCTGCTCCCTCCCCAGCTTAGATTCTCCGCAAAGTTACTTCTAATACAACAGATCCAAAGTGTTTCCAACAATGAAAACCGACCTGTGAGCCCTGTGTCCTAACAGATCAGAAGTCAAGGCTATGGGGCTGGTGAGATGGCTCAGCGGGGAAGAGCACCCGACTTGTTCTTCCAAAGGTGCAGAGTTCAAATCCCAGCAACCACATGGTGGCTCACAACCATCCTTAACAAGATCTGACTCCCTCTTCTGGAGTGTCTGAAGACATCTACCATGTACTTACATGTAATAAATAAATCTTAAAAAAAAAAAAAAAAAGAAGAAGAAGTCAAGGTCATGTTCTGTCAGGACAGCCTTTGGGCAAGACACAGCTTCTTTCAGGCTCAAATTCTTTGGCTTGTACAAGGATGGGGAAAAAAACCCACCTTGCAAATAAATGTCAAGACATAATTTGGTGAATTCCCCTACTCTGAATGGCACAGGCAATAACTGACATATACAAAAGCAATTTTCNCCCCCCCCCCCATCCTGATTCAACGTTGGTCAGAGTCTGACTGGATGTTGTAGAATGTCAAGAAGTTTGTCAAGGACTTAAATCCTAAGAGCATCTTCTGTGCCTGTTTTGGTGAGGGCAACCCTGCAATATCTATTAAAATGACTGAACCACCCTGGCTGTTTCTTTCTGCTCAGGGATCAAACCCAGAAACTCACTGTTCTACCACTGAGCTATACTTTCAACAACTATCTTAGAAGATCTATTTTTATTTTTAATTGTATACACACACACACACTAGAGTTCCAGGTGGTTTAGGCTAGGGTCCTCTGGAAGAGAGATTTTTACCGACAGAGTCATTTGTCCAGCCCCCAAACTGTGCACTTTAAAGGAATAAATTGTATGTATGTGTCTTTTACTCATATTCCTAAGTGTCATCTTTTTTTTGGGGGGGGGGTTGGTTTTTCGAGATAGGGTTTCTCTGTATAGCCCTGGCTGTCCTGGAACTCACTTTGTAGACCAGGCTGGCCTCGAACTCAGAAATTCGCCTGCCTCTGCCTCCTGAGTGCTGGGATTAAAGGTGTGCACCACCACGCCCGGCTAAGTGTCATCTTTTAAATAATTCTGTTCTTCACAACAAAGATTTGCAATCTTTTCTAATACCAAAAATATTCTGCAAGCCGGGCATGGTGGCGCACACCTTTAATCCCAGCAATCAGAAGGCAGAGGTTGGTGGATTTCTTTTTTTTTTTT
>NC_034598.1:67727298-67749457 GCF_900095145.1 Mus pahari
TATATATATATATATATATTCTGCAACTCCAAAAATAATTTTTTAAAAAGTTAATCCACATACCATATAGAAATTTCTCAAAGAAATAATAGTTTGTTTACATAAAGACATTAGACAGTGTTTTTTTCACTTGATTCTTTTTTCGGTAACCCTATATAATTACCCTGCGTGCCAATTACAGATCTGTAAACTGATCTGCACCATAAATTTTCATATCTAACCATTCCAGCAAAACCCCAACTAAACAAACCTAATGGCTTTCAAACCTAACGGTCCTATTTCTTGATATTCAACACAAAACAGCACTGCCTGAAACATGTTTCAAGCATTTGTTTCCTATGAACATATTTAACATATGGCTTATAGTGATCGCCTGTGATCCTCACCCTTTCGGTGGCAGAAGCAGGATGATATCTGTGAGTTCAAGTCCAACATGGTCTATATTGAGACCTTGCTGTCTCAGGGGAAGGGAAGGAAAGAAGGAAAGGAATGAGGGAGGGAGGGAGGGAGGGAGGGGAGGGGAGGAAGAATCAAGGATGTGAAGGGAGAGAGAGAGAAAGGAAGGGAGGAAGGGAGGGAGGGAGGGAAGGAAGGAGGGAGATGGGGGAGAGGGAGAGTAAGGGGAAAGGAGAAGGTGAAGAGTAGGAAGGGGAAGAGGAGGGGGAATTAGATGAATATTTCTAAAAACATCAAATCATGATCAACCAGCAGCAAATCATATATTAAGATTTGAACTTGGAGTTAAAATTATTTATAGCCCCCCCCTTTTTTTTACAACTAACAGCAAACTTTATTCAGAGCATCAGACAATTGATTCTCTGAGGATTAAGAGGAATGACATGAGTAAAGTGTAAAATCCCAAGGGCAAGCCACTTGTGGAGCACGTGGCAAAAACCATGGTTTTCCATAGAGGTATACAAACGATAGCCAGTTGAAGGAATAATGGAAGTAAACTCACTCCTTTCCACCACACCTGGGTGGGGCATGAAGACACATTTCAAGAACAATTCCATGTTTTTGAAGACACTGAAGTCAGAAGACTCGGTTTTCTTGGAGTTTTCTCACAAGCACTCAAGAGTTCTCTCTTGACTCTATTCTTGGATGGAATTCTGATGGTAGTATATACTAAAGATCAAAGTGTGTTTTAAAGTTCTAACATCAGGACTAGTATATGAAATTAGAACCGATTCATGTCAACACTATAAATTTCTTAGGTATGCCAGGAGAAAAAAATAAAAACTACATGATCTTGCACTGATAGTAATGATTTCTAAAGATATGCTGAGCTATGCCTGCCTTTGAGATGTACTGCTTAGCCACTTTTAGAGACTCAGTGTTCTTACAGACCGCATGTGCCTCGGTGCCAGGTGTACAGGTAAGCTAGAGGCACAGCTGGCTGAGGCGCCGTGGCTCTAGTGCAGTTGGCTAGAACAAACAGGAAATTCCCTCTTCTCCAAGTCTGTAAAGAATCGGCTACTAGTCCACAAAGCCATTGGCCTAACAGTAGGAAGCAAAGAAAAACTAATCTAATCTGCTACATCTGCATCTAATACAAGCTCTGATAAGAAGGCCAGAACACTATTACAGAGTTGTCGGCTGTTTAAAGGTTTCCATAAATGTATCGAGTGCTTCCCCTTTTCCTATGTAAAACATGAGTGACAGATAAGTTCCAGTTACTTATAAATATTACATTGTTTCTCTGTGGTTTAGGCTAGTGACAAACACAGGACAAAGGACAAGAAGCAAAGGGGAAATATTTTGCATTAAATACATGGCATTATATAAATGTTTAAAGTGATATAAATTTCCAAGGCTTCAAGTTATTTCTGTTAAACTCTCTATAAGTTTTGAGAGAGAGAGAGAGAGAGAGAGAGAGAGAGAGAGAGAGAAAGATTGCCAACTTTGTAGTAAAGCCTACTACACAACAAGCAGCTGTCAATGTAATTCATGTAACTATCATCTGAGCATTTTATAACATTTTTTTTTCTGAAAACAATGTCTCCCTGTGGAGGTCAGGCAGGTCCCAGATTCCCCATCTTCCTACCTAAGCCTCTAAATGTGTCTGTCTTACCTACATCAGTTTGTCAGCATCACAGAACAATTCTGCTAGATGAGTAGTATTAGTCTCATTGGATAAACCAGGAAATTCTAAAGGCTACTCAAGTCTGGTCTTCTCGAACTTACAGTACACACACGCACACACACACACACACACACACACACACACACACATACACGCACACACGGACGCACGCGCGCGCACACACACGTTACACACACGCATACACACACACACACACACACATATACACGCACACATACACACACACCTGAATCCTTCAAGAACATATCAAAACACAGTCTCAGGTGACTCCCTCTACCCAGGTGGGTCTGGAAGCCTGCTGAAAATAACAGGTAAGTGTCACACAGGTGGTGTGTCCCCCACCCAAGTCACAAAAGATACTGCTTTCAGCTAACACGGTGCAACTTTCAAGCCATGTAAAACTCCGCTGTTTTCTCCCTACGCATTGATCGTCTCAAGGCATGCAGGCCCCCACGAAAACCCCCAAATAAGTGTAAAACTTTACATTCTGTTAAATACCACTTGCACCAAATTCCAGCAGAAACTACGGGTGGAAGGTGCCCCAAGTTTTTAAAAAAAAATGTAAAAATGAAGAAAGGAGTAGATCAGAAGTCCTTTTCTATGAAAGGCAGGAAAGATTACTATTAAATTACTTAAAATTACTACCTTGTCAGTTTGAATACTATTGTACTTTGCTGAGTGGAAGACAAGGCAACTACAGGTTCCAGAACATAAAGAAAACTCCAGACAAAACTATGAGCCCGTTTATAGAGCACAGCCTTGCGTACAATGAAGGAACACAACTACCCATTCATGTCTTGCTCGCCGGGAGTCACATCGAGGGCCTCATGCATGCTAACAAGAGCTCTAGCGGTGAACAATAGGGTCCCCAGCCCCGTAGTATATACACTGTTAAAAGGATGGATTTTACGGTATGTGGCTCTCTCCGCTTTTAAAGGAAGAAAAAAATGAACCTGAGAAAAGTGCAAGCCCCAGACATTTACCAACAATTTTAAACTTCCAAAACATTTTGTATCAGTATTTCTTGGGTTTTTGTGTTTGTTTGTTTTGGGGTTTTTTTTAGTTTATTTATTTTTGTTTTCTGTGCATCGGTGTTTTGCCCGCATGTCTGTCTGTATAAGGGTGTTGGATCCTGCAGTTACAGACAGTTGTGAGCTGCCATGTGGGTGCTGCGAATTGAACCCGGGTCCTCTGGGAGAGCTGTCAGTGTGTTTAACCACTGAGCCATCTCTCCAGCCTGCATTCTTATTAGAGCCTCCGGGTAGATTAAGAAATGCCTTTCGGTATTCCCATCCTGTTCCAGACGGTCTACCTTGCTGTGTGATGAATCAGCAGAGATACTACCAATGACTCAGATGCGAATGACTTGTGAATGGGGGACAGTACAATCACTGAAGCCACTCAGGGCACTGGGCTTGCTGTGCACTAAGAACAGTTCCCAATCGATCTGGATTTATAAGGTTTACTAAGTAGAACATACCCCATTCGGGGTTCAGCAAATATGCTGAATAACTGCTGTCTCTCAAAGGCACTCCTGCGAAAGTGCTTTCTGCATTAAAGGACCCTCCGGCCTCAGCTCTGAAGCCCTGAATTCAAATGCTGCAGTAGCAACACACTCTTGACAGGAAAAAAAAAATTATTTGAGTAGTACTAAAGTATACATTTTTTAACTGCTAACAAAACAAAAAACAAAAAACAATTCTGTATCCTTTTCACTTTTGGTGTTTTTTCCACCCTGGTGTTAAACACCTTCTGAAGCTTTCTGAAGAGGATCAGGAAGCGATCTCTGAGCCTGCAGATTTGGCTTAATTTCTATTCAGCTCCTAACTTCACAGGTTCTCTCTTTCAAATGCCTAACTATCAGTGACAACTTTCATAAAGCGTGAAAGGGGGAAAGATAAGGAAATATGCTAAATAATGCAAGGTTAATTACTTTTTCCTCCCCACACAGATGCAAAAGGGAGGGGGAGAGAGGGAGCAAGAGGGCTAGAGGGCAAGAGAGGGCAAGAGAGCAAGAGAGGGCAAGAGAGAGCTAGAGAGAGCAAGAGAGAGCAAGAGAGAGCTAGAGAGAGCAAGAGAGAGCAAGAGAGAGCAAGAGAGAGCAAGAGAGAGCAAGAGAAGGCTAGAGAGAGCAAGAGAAGGCTAGAGAGAGCAAGAGAGGCAAGAGTTCCTTCTATTTTTTTTTTTTTTAAGATTTAATTATTTTATTTATATGAGTACACTGTAGCTGGCTTCGGACACACCAGAAGAGGGCATCCCATTACAGATGGTTGTGAGCCACCATGTGGTTGCTGGGACTTGAACTCAGGACCCTAGGAAGGGCAGCCAGTGCTCTTAATCGCTGAGCCATCTCTCCAGCCACCTGCGTGCATTCCTTTCTAATCCGTGCATTATAACTTCCATGTTTATATCTATATAATGTTTATATCTATATAATGTTTATATCTATATAATCTTGACTCACTTAAAGTCTAAGCTTCTCTCTACCCTGGCAGGGGGGATAGG
This sequence comes from Mus pahari, assembly GCF_900095145.1. Classification (NCBI taxonomy): domain Eukaryota; kingdom Metazoa; phylum Chordata; class Mammalia; order Rodentia; family Muridae; genus Mus; species Mus pahari. The sequence goes on from NC_034598.1 coordinate 67,731,908, forward strand.
GAATAGCTATGTCACAGTGCCACACTGACCTTTAAGCACTTCAGCCCTGCGCTATGCAGATAGAAGGTTTAAGGAGATGTTGGCTTTTAACATAAAGCCTTCAGTGCTATCCTTAGCTAGAAATGAGTCCTGTTTTCTGTGGTAACTGTCTTCAGGCAGTACCTCTGTAAAAAGAGCAGACAACTGCCTGAGAAACCCTCAATGCTGCTGCCTCTGTGGAAATGGGCAAAGCCACACTCGCCCTTCTTGCCTTGCTTCCTTCCGATTCTTGGGAGCATCACTGGACAACGCCTGTGCTCTAGCCGCTTCTATGCCCCCAGACTGTGACCCGGTGGCTCTTCACCCTGACTCACGTTGGAACTACATGGGGAATTTATAAAAATATTAAGGCCTGGGCTCCATTCCCAAACCCATTAAATCACATGGGAGTGGGAGTGGAGGGCAGGAAGGGCCAAGAATCAGCAAGGGGGAGCATTTATTTTTAAGTTCCGCACATGATAGCAACAGGCTGCCAAAGTTAAGAACCACAACTCTTTGACACTTAAAACATACTGCGAAAGCATCCGCGAGAATATGCGGATGGATATGTAAGCAAGGAAGTCAGTGCAGCTTGACCCAAGAGCCTCACCCTCAAGTTGGTCCCAGCTCGATCCTCTCTTCCCTCTAGACAAAGAGCCAATAAATACCAACAGTGGGCGGTGGTCCCATGCTCTTACACTGGTAAGTCAGGGCTAAGTCTTACCCTTTTCCCTAGAGTCCAGCCTTGCTCTCTCCAAATCTATACTGCTTTATTCCTGTTTTTGCCCAGTTTCCTGTCAGGACGCCATGAACGCAGGTGTATAATGATCACCTGTCTGGTTTGAAAAACACAAACACTAGTAGCAGGTAGCATGCCACGTCCTGATTATCCCACTTACAGCTAGTTACTACCACACCGGAAAGGTAGAAAATGGTAAAAGTCAGAGGAAGTTTCAAAAACCCTAATTAATGAAAACTACAGAGTTTACCTCATTAAAGGATATCAGGAAATGTGGACGTTTAGGCTCCACTCCCACAGTAGCTGCCCTGTGTTCTAGCCCTCACCGGGTGGTTTTAACCGGTTTCCTTGCAGCAATATAACTAAGACAATAGAATAATAAAGTGAGCTAGCGAAAGCCAGAACACACTCCTCACACGGATGTTTAATCAGCACACGTTGAGGGGGAAGGGAAGAAGGCTGGCTTCACTTTTTTAAATTCCAGGCTGGCCCCAACCGCAGAGAGATCTGCCTGTCTCTGCGTCTGTGATGGGACCGAAAACATGCGCAACCGCCGCCAACAATACTGACTTCTTGAAGGAACAGTGTTTTTTCAAACCCTGAAAAAGGTCCTCTAGGCACACTCCAGGGTAATGGGGAAATAAACTTGGTTGGGCATATTGTGTGAACGAATGCGAGCGTCACTCAACAGTAGACAAAATATATATTTGTTTCACTACTGACAGGTGGGTGGTACCTAAGAGGTTTATAAAATACAGCTTACTAGAATTGGAGTGTTAAACTACAGAGCCCACATAAACCCGTCAGCAAGTGAATTTCACTGTTCCACTAGAAGAAATGGCATACAGTTCTAAGTCAGCAACAACCTGAAAAGCAGGAAAATGGTTCAGCTTCAACGTTCTGCAATATATAGTCGGCAACTGGTAAAACCATCTAAGAAATTAAGAAAAAAAAGTCTAAAATTCTAAAACTCCGGGAAGGAGACAGTGGAGAAGCATGCCTGCTAATTAGATACTGTGGTGAAGTATGGCTTTGTTTTGTTGGGTCCTCCAGCTTGAAATAGAGCCATGGTTACCAGTAAAAGAAAGCAATTCTCAATTCCCTATTCAATAAAAAAGGTTCAAATTCCACAGACCAAAAAAAGAAAAAAATGGTACCCTGGATTGTTTGTTTTTAAGGAAGATTAAATTTAGGAGTTGCCAACACCCAAACGAAAAACATTCCAGAGTATTAGGCTCAATTACAGAGGGGAGCCATCCACATTCCCAGCGCTGGGCTCCTGCACTCACTCAGAGGAGGACCCATTAACAAAAGATATTTCTTGCCCTCTCACAAGATACACCCTACTTATTTTTCCTGCTTTTTTATTTGTTTTTGCTATTGTTGTTCAAAGTAACTTTAAAAATATATAATTTTAGCACAAGCAGCCAGACCACAAAAAAAAATGAAGTTTTACATCTGCCAACATATCTTCCAAAATAAGACCCCTGTCAGATGAACCCTGAAAGAAGAGTGGAAATGACAAGTTCTTTTATTTGGACCATAAGCTGCTTTTAAAAATAAAGCTAAGGAATGCAACCTTTCCAAAGCTGTGTCTTCAATTCCCCTTAATCTTCATATTTTTACATTTTAGAGAGAGAGAGAGAGAGAGAGAGAGAGAGAGAGAGAGAGAGAGAGAGAGAGAGAGAAGAAACCTGGAAATTTGATTACCATTCTTATGAATTCCTTTGAAACAACTTTAATAAGTAACAGATATCTTGAATAAGTGGCAAGCCACCAGGACAGTTGTTCTGGCTGATAAAAATCTCTTGAGACAGTCACATAAAAGTACAAAAATATATCCTACAGAGACACACTGATTCTCTATGTATGAAAGTCATATTAATACCTTAAATTATTATTCTAATATACTCATTACTACAAACTACCTAACCCACAATTAAAGTTAGTAAATTGGTGAGGGTTAGGGGTAGAGACAGACTCCCCAACACATAGCCCTGACTGGTCTTGAACTCTTGGCTTTCCTGGCTCAGTCTCACAGGGCTGGAATCACAGGTGTGAGCCTTGATGCCTGGCTTCTAATGTCGTCTTATGTTTTGTTTTGTTTAAGCAGTGCTGGGGACCAAACACTGGGCCTTAATGTGAGCTAAGCAAATGCTCTACCACTGAGCTACATTCTCAGTCCAAAGTTAGTAAATATTTTAACAACCCTTTAATGGATAACAAGGCCAAGAATTAAAAAGTTGTGGGTGGAGAGTTAAAACTAAAAAGCCATCGAGTAAAAGATGTGGCTTCCTCGAGTGAAACACAGAGATCAAACCACTTCCCCCAAACAGTTTTGGAATTGCTTCCTTTCAGGTAGATGGAGGTGCGATTATACACTTGATTAAAAATCTTTCAACGTTTCAAGTTCTCTAATAGAACATTCCTGTTGCCAGAAGAAATGTTTGGTGACATAACACACACACACACACACACACACACACACACACACACACCAAACATAAATAGCACACACCTCCAACCAAAGTTTTCCCGATTGTTCAAGACCGCAATTAGTTCCTGAGACTCCAGAACTTAGTTGCTACAGCTATCTCTGCTGTCCAAAATACCGCTGGGGCGGGGGTGGGGGTAGGGGTGATGCCACAGCACAGACTTTAACGCCGGTTTACTGCGAGGTAACGCTGTCTTAGATATTGCTAAGGCTACGCATTCTTTACAGGTGCTTTTGCTGGTAAACACTGCTAGGGAAGTGGAGATAAAACAGCCCGATAGCCCGAGATGGACACGTGGGAAACCAGAAGACGTCATCGCCTCCACGAATCGATTTCCCTAACTTGATCACACACACACACACACACACACACACACACACAGAGAGAGAGAGAGACAGAGAGAGACAGAGAGAGACAGAGACAGAGAGAGAGACAGAGACACAGAGAGAGACAGAGACTGAGACAAGAGACAGACAGACAGAAGTCTAGGCTGCCAAATCGTTGGGGAATACCAACTGCATATCATTCTAAAGCAATAATCCGGTTCCAGGGCGGAAAAAGGAGCACGTGTCCAACTATTCTGGGTCGGGGTAACTTCCCAACAATCACTTGCTCCAAGTAAAACTCCATCCCCGCTGCAGAGAGTGGAAGGGAACTCCGGGCCCCGGACCGAGGGAACTCCCTGGTGTAAGACTCGGGAGGCGGCCCCGAGCCCCGCACCGGCCCGCCCCGCCCGGCTCACCTCCGCCGCGGGGATGTTGACCACGCCGGTGGAGCGGCGCTTCTCCCGCAGCTTCCTCTTCTCGATTTGCCCCTTGCCTTTCCTGGCGCTGGGCCCCGAGCTGCGGCCCTTCTCCGGGGCGCTATCCGGCTCCTCCTCGTCGCCCCGGGACCCGGGCGCTCCCGCGGCCGCAGCGGCGCTAGGGCACTCGTCTTCCGCGCGCCGGGAGCCCGGAGCCGCGCGGGGCAGCGCGGACGAGCCGTGAGCGCAGTTCAGGGCGCCGGGCCCGGGGGCGGCAGGTGCGGCCGCGCCCGCGGGGCCGTGGTTGAGCTCCGAGGTCCCCGCGACCGCGGTCGGGGTCAGCGATCCCGCGGGGGACTTGGAGGCTGGCTCCCCGCCGCTCGACCCCGGGCCCGCGGGGTTCTGCTTGGCGCGCATCTTCTCGCGCTTCGCCTTCCACTCCTCCAGGAAGTCCGTGGTGGTGGTGCTGCCGCCGCTCCGGTAGCCGCCGGTCGCCATGTTCCCAGAGGGGCCGGCGGGGGCGCCCCTCACGCCGCGACTCCCGTCTCCCGCCGCCGCTGCCGCCTGCCCGAGGAGCGAGAATGCGCTGGGGACGGCGCGGGGCGAGCGCGCTGCCCGACTGACGCTCTGCAAGGAAGCACACCGGGCGGGGGAGGGGGCGCGGCGTCAGGTCCCGGGGTGACCGCGGGACAGCGATCGCCGCGCCCTCGGCGTGGCCGCGCGTCCCAGCCGCCAAGTTCGCAGGGCGCACCTCCGCGGTGCACCCCGAGAACTCCGACCCCGGGGGAGGAAGAGAGAGAGAGAGAGAGAGAAAGAGAGGCGGGCCCCACCCTCGCCTCCCTCCCCGTCGCACCCAGGTCCCGGACCCCGCACCGGGACACCGGCGCCGCTGCCACCTGTGTGCACAGCTCCCCGGGACTCCCATTCCGCTCGCGCGGGCCTGAGCTCCGCGCCGCGGACGCCTCCATTCCGAGACGGGACGCGGAGAGCCCCCAGCTGGCTGGAACCGGAGGGGACGTGTCCAGCGGAGAGGGGACCCGTGCGCGAGTCCCGTGCGGGTGGCCCGGAGAGCCCCTTACCTCCGAAAGGTTTTTAGGTGGGACAAGGCGCGGGGCGGGGATGAGGATTGTCCAGGTGAGCCCGAGCGCCCGGGACGCGCACGACCAGCCGCGGCAAACTCGCCGGCCGGAGCTCGGGGGCAGTCCCTGGCTGGAGGGAGGGAGCGAGCGAGGGACGGAGGGGGGCGGGAGCCGAGCCGGGCCGAAGCGGGACGGAAAGGGCCGAGTCCCTCCGGCCAGAAAGGGGGCGGAGGGAGTGCCGCCGAAGCCCCGCCCTCCGCGCTCAGGTGCGCGGCGCCCCGCCCCTCCCACCGCCCTGACTCCTCCCTCCCGGGAATCGCTCGCAGAGCGGACACCTCCTGGCCAGCCGGGCTCGCAACCTCGCAGCCGGAGGCCTCCCAGCCAGGCAGATTCTAGGGCGGGATCGGCTGATCCACGCCCCTCTCTCTCCTCACTCCTCTTCCCCGCCTCTCGGGTCTCCCACCACTCTTCCTTTTAAGTACAAGACTGTATTATTCTAGGGAAAGTTGTGACTTGCCGGAGGAAAAGTGCTACCAGCTAGGGGGATGATTCAGGACCTGGCTCGCCAGGGTGGGGAAATACCCACACGGTCTCTTCCCCTCGCCGCCCTCCCCTCCCCCTTTCCAGACGCCAGGGGGTGGCAGGTAGGAGACTGAGAAACCCAGCAAGCCCCTTTAAAAAAAAAAAAAGGTAGCTAAAAGGAGAGGCTAAAATGATCGATGAATTATCAAGAGTTTGTTATTCTTTCAAGCTCTTGTTGGCAACTCATCCGGTCTTCACGCTGTCTCTACACGGCTTATAGACAGATTTGGCAGCAAATCTACCCACCATCGTAAAGCTGGAGAGTCTCTGACTTTCCATCCTTACTATGCCCAGAGATGAGTCAGTCCATCCTCACCTGCGATCAGAGCTGAGGGGACTTACCTCTCACATCTGTGCAATGTCAGAGTGCATTATTTTCAGGAGCTATGAAACCCTGTTTCCCAAACAGTAAGAGTCCGGAGGCACACAGGCTGACCTAAGGAGTCATCGTCGTTTTGCTCAGGTGACACAATGTAGGTAAGGAGGCAGCAGGTAACACGCCACAGCAATGGGCACAGGCTATAGTGACTCACAGTCTTGCATTTCTCAGAAGCAGTTCTGGTCTTTGGTCTGCCTGTTGGACTGGACATATGATTAACTTGGAGAAGGCTTAGAAAGTTGCATGGTAAAAGGCCTCTCCCGCACCCCACCCAAGAAGAATTAAAAAAAACAACCAACCAGGCTGACTGCGAGCCTAGCTGGGACCAACTTAGGTGTGCTGTTTAGGTTTCCCGGGCTTGTTTTCTGAGGCAAGCTGGAGCCTGGCTATCTGGGGTCACATTCGTGCATAACTTACCTGAGGATGCTCGCCTGGAAAGCTCGTACACAGAGCTGGAAAGAGGGCAGGCTCAGCCTGGATACGCATATGTAAATTACCACGCGGATCTTTAGTGTATGTTTAAATTCTCTGAATTCAGTAGCTTTCTTTACTATGAAATACAGTACCACGTATTTTAAAGCTGTTTTAAGAGTCGACACTGATTGTGGCGTGCTTGATTCAAGGACTACTTCTGATAATATTTCAAACCATCGTAGGTTTCTGTCTGGGAAGTTAAAGAAAGGAGAAAAAGACAAGGTAAGGAATATGTATTAACTTGAAGACAATACACCTTGAATGAACAAGGATAACACTTATAAATACAAATTTATCTCTTAATCGTCTCTGAGTCAGGAGTGCTGGCTTGCTTGGCTTTGAGTAAGTTGCTTAACGTCTGTGCCTCTATTTACCTGCATATAAAATGGGATAATGATACTTCCTCCATCGTCAGAGCACTGTGAAAGCGCCTCAGGTCCTTAGATAAAAGGTAACATGTGGGAACCAGAGCAGTTGCTAGTCTATAAAGTGCCCAGGGAAGAGTGGATGAAAGAGATTATTAAGGTACAAAGCACTCCATTTTGTTATTGTTATCGCTTATTATACCCTTTGTCTTGGCTTTGGCATTCTCCCTATTCCCAAAGTTGTATTGCACAACCGGGCTTCTTCCGACATTAGAGCAGAGTGTGTTTAGCTGAGTCAACCCTCAACGGCCAGATGTTGGCATATCATCTTTACGTGCAGACTCCCGGGTGAAATAACCCTCTAAGGCTGGGAGCTTGGTTTCTCAGCCTCCACACTATTGACATTTGGGGCTGGGTGGATCTTGGTTCTGCAGTTTGCTTCATTCATTGTAGTAGGGCTTAGCACTGCCTTGGACTTTGGCCTTCCAGATGCCAGAAGCTTCCTCCACCCCCTCTGTGGCATCGACAAGGGCTCCCAGCCAACAGTAAAACCCTCTGAGTTGTCCCTAACGTGGCTCATTTTAACGAATCACTGGTACTTAGTAAGAGAGGAGAATATGATAATGCTAACAAAAGATGCAAGATCTTATTTGAAAGTGTCAAAGTGAAAAAAAAATATACAAATACTAACCCTTGCTTATATTTTCCAGACAGTAGACCAGCTGTATCGTGAACTAGCCTATTTGTATGTGTTGATATAGTGAATAGTATATTGGGAAAATATTCATTTATTTTAATTCATTGCACATATCTCTGGAACATATAATCTATCCCCAAATCAAAATAATAGACAAAGAAAGTGTAAAAGCTGAATATTTCATTTCTACAAGGACTATATATAACAAGTGACAGCAGTTCCCCTGACCTTTCCCACCACACATATTGAAAGGACAATAAACTCTCCATTGAGTCTGACAAGACAGGCTTTTGTGTTCATTGTCTAAGGGTGCTTACCTTGTCTTCTACTTTTTTGTGTGCCCATTTTTTTTTTTTTTTTGAGGGAGATGAGTTCTCTCAGGCTACCCATGCATACATTTTTCTTACTCTTAAACCCGCAACTTATATATTTATATCATGATTCTTACTGAATACGCATCCCATGTTTGTAGAGTTGTGACAACACGCTGTGACCCTGGGCTGTGTGGTGTGCTATGATTTCACTTCTTTCATTTTTGCAACTTCATTTCCCTGTTATAAAACTATTCCTTTGCAGTGAAAGCTCACTTTCATTTTCCTTTTCAATTACTGGTGCATTTTTTTTCTATATGCTGCTTATAAGTTGACACCCAAAATTTCCTCCTCTCGACGAAGTTTAGAGCGTTGGTTAATGTATTGGCTTCGTTTTGCTTTTTCCTGGGTGATGGGACTCCTGGGGCTCAGTGTGGCTGCAGTGCTCAAGTCAGGAGTACTCATGATTCAACTTCTGTGGACTAGGAAATTTCCAGCAGTCTTCTCTCAGGGTCTGGTAAGACAGACTCCTTGCTACAAGCCCCACAGAAGTCTCTTGATTTTTCTTTCATTCTTTCTTTTTCTCTTCTATTTTTCCCTTTTTCTTTCTTTCTTTTTCTTTCTTTCTTTCTTTTTTCTTCTTTTTGTTTTTTCTTTCTTTCTTTCTCTCTCTCTCTCTCTCTCTCTCTCTCTCTTTTTTTTTTTTTTTTTTTTGGTTGTTGTTGTTTGGTTGTAGTTTTGTTTTTGAGACAGGCTTTCTCTGTGTGGCCTTGGCTGTCCTGGAACTCATTTGGTCGGATGAAGCTGGCCTGGAACTCAGAGATCTGTCTCCTGAGTGCTCCACCATTGGATTCTTGGCTAACCTGGGTTCCCTACAGAGGTTTATACCATTGCTTCCAATTTTATCTCTGTGTGGATGATATGCGTGTGCGTGCTCACATGCATTTACGGGGGTTAAATGTGGTCCCTTGTGTAGCTCACATGTGGAAGTCAGAAAAGAACCTCAAGTATCAGAACATACCTTACACCTTGCTTTAGACAGGATCTCTTCATTATTTACCACTTGGTGTAAGATTATTTCTTGGGGGGGGGAGCGGGTCGGCGTTCTACAACCGCCTTGTTCCATCAAATGTGGACATGTCTACACCTGCTTTAGCCCATTTTAGCTCCCAAATAAAGACACAGACCACGTATTTTATCAACAAACTGCAAGCCTAGGCGGGGCAGGTTCTGAGCTATCCTAACCTCCAAGGCTGCCTGTTTCCCAGCCACATGGTCCTTTACCTTCAGTGTGAGTCTTCCCTGGCTCCCTCTGGTCCATGTGTGTCCTCATGGAGACGTCCTTAGCAACCTGCTGGTAGCAACTGCTCATGGTTGCGCCACACTTTCCTCTCCTTGTCATCCTTCTCTACTCTCTGATCTCCTTTGGGATCCCTCACCACCACCGGGATCTGAAAGCCCACCCTATTCTCTTCTCTTCTGCCCAGCTAGTTGACTGATCAGCTCTTTTATTAACCAATCAGAGGCGAAGGAAAAGCAGCTCTTCTACAACATAGAGACCGGAGATGGTCAACCACGCCATCGTTCCAACTGCAGCCAGATGTGTGGGCATAGAAATCAGAATCTGAATGCACAGGACACAAAACTGTTCTCCAATTGCTTGGACCCACGCTCACTGGCCCTTGATCTTCCAGGGACTCTCATCCCTCTGCCTCCCACCTTGCTGCAGGACTACTGATTTTACAGCCACTGAATCTAGCTTTATATGTGTTCGGTGGTGTGTGTGTGTGTGTGTGTGTGTGTGTGTGTATGTGTGTTCCAACTTAGTCTCTCATGTCTCTTCCATGCTTTACCCACTGAACCATGTTTCCCAACCCATGTTTCCCATTTCTGAACCTCCCTTCAGGGAGCTGCAAGAGATAGATCATCAATCGTGTTGCCTTTGTCTCCTGCCCAGCCTTGGAATTCACCTTTTTCTGCTGAACTATGTCTGTTGCCATCTCTAATGGTCCAATCCTTTTGTTCTTAAGCCCATCCCGTTTGCCTTGCTTGTTCCAGCATTTTACTTTGGTTTTATAGACGTGACTTGAGGAAGTAAAGGTGAATGTGTGTGTTTAGTCTGTTGTGTTTAATAGGAAATCTGGTTCATCTACTTCACAGATTTCCAGATACTTGGAAATCTCTGTATTGGGTCTAGATCAGTCTTTTTGCTTACTCATTGAACTATATCAAAAGTCCATACTGACTAGTAATAATTAATATTATAACAAAGAAGTTCCTTACACACACACACACACACACACACACACACACCTACTTACCACAGAACTTTATCACATAGACCAAAGTAATGATTTCACCCAAAGACCAACTTGAATAACCAGTGACTTTGGGGGGGGGAGCTGCTAACAGGAGTATGGGACAGGATAGTTACAGGAGCAGAGATAACTCAGAAAAGCAGCTACATCACCAAAAAGCCCATATAAATTCGAGAGGAGATTCACGAAAGTTGTATCCCTAGAACTTCCTGCATAGCATGTGGGTAGCTCAAGAGTCCCAGAGTCTCTCCACTCCACAGACAGCCTCTCTCCGTCTTAGCATCAGTTGACTATCAATGTGAATCTCCCCTTCCATGCTGCTTCATATAACCACAAGCTCCATGGAGAAGAAGCAGAAACTCTTTGAGTTCTATACCCTACCCCACCCTTTTAGAGAATAAAGTTCCCCAGACTCCAAGACCCAATCTTGTCAGTGTTGTATTTCTGAGTCCCCGTGTTCACTGTCAACAGTCCTGAAAGGATTGTCCCCTGCCACTGTTGTCACTACTGTTACATCCACTCTTGCTATTCTTCTCATAATTTCCCAATGATCTTTGCTTCCTCCTACTCCACTTATGGACTCACTACTTGTCAAGATTATCAGCAAGCTTCGTGTTACAAACCCAGCACTTCCATCGTTTAAAAATTCCCACTTGGTCTTTCTTCATCGTTTGGCAATAATAATTCTTTCGTTCTCTCAGTTTTCCCTTTTGTAATTTAATCACCAAAGGAATGTTTATTTTCCCCACCAACTTCACCAAGGCATCTTCTTCATCTTTTCTACCCTGTCCTCTTTTTCTTAGCCTCGAGAAACCTGGGTCAACCCAGAACATAGTTATTATTCTTGTTCCTATTTTCCTCAGGAAACATTCTCCCTAGACGATTCCATGGAATCTCGTGGTTTTAGAAATCCCTGCCAAATTCATGCCTTAAAGTAACCTCTTCCTCCCTAAATTCTAATCTTTCATGATCTATTTCCCTGGGTGACATTTCCAAGTAGTTGTCTAAGCATCCTCCCAAAGTGAAACTTTGGCTAGGCAAAACTCTCCATCCTCTTGTCTATCTGTTCCAACCCCACTCCTCTCCCTTTCCTTCCCTATGTTGATAAATAGAATCGCCGTCAATCCAGTGGTTCAACCAAAAGCCCCCAAAGCTCCCTTGCTTCTTGTGTTTCCCTTACCACCTAAATCCATTACGTCCTCCTCTCAGCCACCATCTCAAAATCCAATCCTTAGAGCAACCAGAATGATCTTCTCCAAATACAACCAGATGTACGAGCCCCTCAAGATTTCTTTGCTTGTATTTACTCCTGCAAACACTCTATGTCGTCAGTTGTGGCTCAGGCCAGTGGCATCCCTCATCAGCATCCCTGTGGTACTTGTTCTGCAGGTGTGCAGAAAGCGAAGGAATGGAGCCATGGAAGCTTCCACTGGGATGTCAGAGTCTGGGAGGCAAGGCAGAATCTTGCTGCTGAGCTGGAACCCCAGCAGACGGCTCCTAATGGGTAATGAATACCTTGTGAAACTATGGGCATGGTGGGATAAAGGGTACTACCCTTTATACCCAAATGGTAGACTGTTAGGGAGAGCTGCCAACATCAATGTGAGAAAGCAACCATATGGGCAGCAACTAGCAGAGCCATCGGGTTAAGGCCTGCAATGTTTGGAGCTACCACTTACTGTACTGTGCACAGGACTGAGCTCTGAGTATGTGTTGTCTGCCTTGCTGAGTTTAGATGTCACTGTTGTAGTTACCATTCTATCGCTGTGAAGAGACACCATGACCAAGGAGACTCTTATAAACTCTTTCATTGAAGGCTTGCTTACAGCTTTAGTGGCTTAGACCTTGATCATCATGGCAGGAAGCAGACAGGCATGGGGCTGGAGTGGTAGCTAAGGGCTTTACATCCTGATTCCCCAGGTCAATTTACATCCCCTACTCCCAAACAGTTCCACTAACTCATGACTAAGTATTCAATATATGACCCAATGGGGACCATTCTCATTCAAACCTCCACACTTAGTTTGAGCTAATCCTTTTTTAAATTTTTTTTTCTATTTACCCATTTTCCCTATTGGAACAGGAATATTTATTGTGTCTCTATCCTGTCTTGCAAGAACTAACTTGATTCTTTTACTTCACGGGGGCTTCCATCTGAGTTTTCCTTGAGGTCCAGAGGAGTCTTTGGACTTAGACTTTTGACTGATGCTGGGATAGTTGTGACTCTGGGACTACTGAGGGTAAGGTGATTGTCTTTTCCATTGAGAAATGACCATGAAGCTTATGGGTTCAGGGTGAATATAATGATCTGGATTTGAGTTGTCCCCTAAAGATTCATATGTGGGAGGCATGGCCTGTCTTGTAGTGATGGGTGAGGTGACAGGGACTTTAGTGAGAGACCATTAAGACCATTGGAGGCACACCCTCTGGGACTGCAGATTCTTTGGCTTCCTGTTTGGCTTGAAGATTGTGGTGGTTTGAATACGCTTGGCCCACAGGAACTGGCGCCATCCAGAGGTATGGCCTTGTCAGAATAGGTGTGGCTTTGTTAGAGGAAGTGTGCTACAGCGTAGGTGGGCTTTGAGGGCTTCTAAGCTGAAGCCCCACCTAATGTGGAAGAGAGTCTCTCCTGGCTGCCTGTGGGAAGGCAGTATCCTTCTGCCTGCCTTCAGATCAAGATGTAGAACTCTCAGTTCCTTCCCCAGTACCATGTCTACCTGGATGCTGCCATGCTTTCTTCCATGATGATAATGGACTGAACATCTGAAACTGTAAGCTGTTGCAGTAAATCTCCAACCCCAATAAGCCCATTTAAAAAACCCACAACCCAGTTACTGTATTTATAAGCTGTATGCCTAGATGGGGCAGACCTACCACTACACTACACTCTTCCCCAGCTGTGAGAGCCTTTGCTACTTGTGACTTCTCCAGGTCATGTACTTCTGCTCCATCTTCCCCCTCTTCTTCTTCCATCTTCCACCTTCCCTTCCTCTCCTCTCTAAAACTTCCAGCCCCACCTTTCCCTTCCACTGCCAAATCACAGGCTCTAGCCTTCCTTTGATCCTTTAGAATAGGGAGAAGGTTCACTTGAAACCCCTTGAGTACTTGATCAACTCCCTAAGGACATCCCCACTTGAGGAAGCAGAATTAACAGCAGAATACCAACAGTACCAGGGCAAACTCACTACAGTTGGCCAGCCCCCAACTAAATGTTTTCTTTTATAGGAGTTTCCTTGATCATGGTGTTTCTTTACAGCAATGAAACCCTAACTAAGACAATGATCATCTCTCCCTTTTGCACATTGTGTACCATGAGATTCCCCCTTAACTACACTTATGCCAATACCATGAACTTGAATCTCCACAATTTTAAGCAAAATAACTCACTTTTTATAAAGTTTCCTTGCCTCGGGTATTTCATTCTGGTAATGAAAACCACAAATACAGAGCCCAGTTCATTTAGTTCCTGCCTTCTTCACTCGCTTTAAGTCTGGTGATTCACTTTTGCATTAAGTTCACCTTTTAAAACTGTTCTTAAGGGGGCTGGTGAGATGGCTCAGTAGGTAAGAACACCCGACTGTTCTTCCGAAGGTCCGGAGTTCAAATCCCAGCAACCACATGGTGGCTCACAACCATCTATAACAAGATCTGATGCCCTCTTCTGGAGTGTCTGAAGACAGCTACAGTGTACTTAAATATAATAAATAAATAAATCTTAAAAAAAACAAACTGTTCTTAAACAATCCTAACCTCATTCCTGTCTCATTACCTACATATAGCCATATTTTCTGACTGTTGTGATTTCAGCTCAACTCTCCTCTCTCCTGCAAAGGCTTTCCCTGATTTCTCAGTCTGAAACAAAATCTACATCATAAACATAAATCAGTATTGTTTTATAGTTCACTATACTATCACTATTGGGGATCATCCATATATGTTCATTGTGTCTCTCCTATTCTAGAATAAACCTTTGAAACAGACATCTTGTCTGTTGGTGTCAACTTTCTATCCCCAAACACCAGCAATTTCTAACAAATACTAGGTATTCACTAGAGAGTAAATATTAGCTATCAAATCTAAGTTCTCTGGGAAATTTGGAAAGCTCTACAAACCAAATAGAATATACCCCCACTAGCTGGCAGGGAATTTATATACATGCAAAGAAAATTATTTACAATATCCAATTATGACATTATGGGGTGGTGGAGGATGTCTCTGTGCGCTGTGTATCCGAATGCTGATTTCTGTACCCAAAGATCTAGTTGCAGTCTGGACTTTGGTATTGTCATTATTATGAAGCATCTCCTGACTCGGTATTTTGTAGAACACTGTTTTCCATCGCCTTCTGGTTGGCTAAGTAAAGATCTGGACGGTCTATAGCTTGGCAGGAGAGGAAAAAGCAGAACTTCCTGACTCAGAGAGAGTGAGAGAAGGTCTAAATAAATCTTTAAAAAAAAAAAAAAAGAAGAAGAAAATATCGAGAAAGGGCTGGAAAAGATGCTGTATCTTAAGGTGTCAACCAGACAAAGAAGTCAGTCAGAATAAAATGAAAAGACAGCAACGCGAGAGGTAAGGATTCAGTGGCACATTGTATAAAGAAAATTATCCAGCATACTGGGAGAATTACAACAATGTATTAAGGAAAAAAAAAAAAAGATAACCATGAATATGAATGTTCCACTCAGGCAGTCAAATCAACAGGAAAGGATGATCAAAAGGAAACGGCCGAACACACCAGAAGGCATCAGCTCACGCTCTCTTGTATTGGCACACACACCGGAAGGCATCATCTTACCGCTCTCTATTGACACAGTTCAGGTCTGGAAACGCCAAAGGCGGTGTGAAGTCAGAGGGGAATGGTTAGTGCTGAGTCGTCATTGACCCAGTAGTTTTGAGGAAATCTGGTAATATCTAGTGAAGATGTGTCTTCCCACAACACTGCTTTTGTTTCTAGGCATCTACCCTAGAGACATCCCAACTCCTGGGTGTGTTTTGTGATGCTAACAGTAACTGAAATTGTGGGAAAACTAGCACTAATCCATAGTCAAGTGGACTTACAGGTGACAGGATTTTTCTCCCAGGCCTCTGCAGGCTAAGGCAGGAGGGTGGAGAGTTTGAGGGTGAACCGGGATTACATAGCAACATCCCGTCTCAAAATAGCAAAAGACGAGTATAATCAATTACAGTTTCTCTTTTAACAGAATAGGATGTGTTATAGCACCTCAAAATTAGCAGACAGACAGACAGACAGACAGACAGACAGACACATTCTTAGGCTGGAAGTAGTGGTGCCTGCTCCCATTCTCACCATCCTGGAGGCAGTAGCACATAGATATCTAGGAGTTCAAGGCCAACCTAGTCTACACACAGAGTTCCCAGCCAGCTAGGGCTAGACAGTACAGACTCTGCCTGGAAACCCAAAACAAAACAGTTTTCCATGCCGGAGTGATGGCTCAGCAGGTTTAAGACTCAGCTCCTGCAGAGGGCAGTACTTTGGTTCCTACGACTCCATCAGGTGGCTCATTCGCCAGCTCTAGGGCAGCTGACATCCTCCTCTGGTCCCCGAGGGCACCTGTATTCAATTCACTTATTCACACACGGACACACAGAGACACGACTAACAGAGAGTTAGCATTCCCTTACAGAAAACTTATGAAACAATAACATAGACTGTTGACCAACGCGTACTTTGGTAACACAATTTAAAAGGTATTAATTACTCCTCAGAACAGATGGTAGGGCGGGGGGGGGGGAGTATAGGGCCACATGGAGCCTGGCATGGGTTCTTCCTGAGGGCTATGCGTGGGGAGCAAACTTGGGGCCTTGCACACTGGGGAAGGGTTCTGTCATAGCTCCATCCCCGGCCCCAATAAAAGCCCACTGGCTATGCAGGATGGACTTTGGGTGAAAGAAATCATGACTTTGGTTTGTGTGGTATATTCCAGTGGGGTGTGTGTGTGTGTGTGTGTGTGTGTGTTGGAAAAAGCCTGGAATTCAAAATAAAGTTTGAAGGAACACATCAGGACTTAGAGTCATCTTTCCATAAGGAAAGTTTGATTTTTTTTTTTTAAATGACTGCAACTTTAACCAACTTGGACATGGCCCAAGTTGTCATGAGGCAGCTCTACCTCCCCCCCCCTACCCCCCTACCCCACCCTCTATCCTTGACAAGTAAAATCTCTGCAAAGTTGGAAGGGACAGAGTGAAACCATGTGCCCTGGAAATGTTTAAAATGGTTTGTGGCTTGGAACAAAACTAGGGAACAGAAGCCAGGCCAGTTCAAAGTCCCCGCCCCCTTTAGCATCACTGATCTTTACCCCCCATGTCACTGATCTCGCTACTAAGATCTAGAAACAGATTTCAGAACTGCTTCTCGGGCCTCTGCCAGGACAGGCAAAGAGCTGGATGGGACGTCCTGCGTCTTTTTTAGCAGACATCACCCTCATCCTTGATTCCTGTTCCCAGACCCATTGCCACGCAGGAACTCTTCCAACTTTTTCTGAAGTCTTTTTTTCTTGTTTTGTTTTGAAACTTGACAAATCATGATGTTCCCCTTTGTATATAAGCATCTTCCCCCAAGCAAAACTTTGTGCAGAGGTTGTCCACCCAGAAGGAGCCTGTGGGAAACTCTTGGACGAGCCGCTTGCTGAGGGTGGTCCCCACCCTGCTGTGGCTCCTTGTCCTCTTCCACAGACAGAGCTTGGGCTCTGCGGCAATTCTGACTGAGTCCCATCCGCTACTGCAGAAGTCATGACCTTCATGATAGCCCGGTCCTGGATTCAGCATTTCAGAAAAAAATTGCCTAGGGGAAAAAAAGTCAGCATAGAAAGACGCACAGTGGGCTGGTGAGATGGCTCAGCGGGTAAGAGCACCCGACTGCTCTCCCAAAGGTCCTGAGTTCAAATCCCAGCAACCACATGGTGGCTCACAACCACCCGTAACAAGATCTGACGCCCCCTTCTGGAGTGTCNNAAGACAGCTACAGTGTACTTACATATATAAATAAATAAATAAATCTAAAAGAAAGAAAGAAAGAAAGAAAGAAAGAAAGAAAGAAAGAAAGAAAGAAAGAAAGAAAGAAAGACGGTGTCCAGCCTTTCCATGGCAGAGAGCTGCAGATCTTTGATGAACCTGTGGCAGCAGGCAGTCAGACAAACCTGCTCAAACCAGTTTTGGATACATCCCTGTTTGCTAGACTGTGAACAGTTTTTGCTTCTGAGAACTAGGGTAAATCATCATCATCACCTTCTTCTTCTTCTTCTTCTTCTTCTTCTTCTTCTTCTTCTTCTTCTTCTTCTTCTTCTTCTTCTTCTTCTTCTTCTTCTTCTTTTTGTGGTTTTTTGAGACAGGG
>NC_034598.1:67749502-67756345 GCF_900095145.1 Mus pahari
TTTGAGACAGGGTTTCTCTGTGTAGCCCTGGCTGTCCTGGAACTCACTCTGTAGACCAGGCTGGCCTCGAACTCAGAAATCTGCCTGCCTCTGCCTCTCAAGTGCTGGGATTAAAGGCGTGCGCCACCACGCCCGGCTTAGGGCAAATCTTCTTAACCTGGGTCCTATGCAGAGTACTATAGATGCTATTGAAGGCGTCCATCGCGTCTGTGTGGATCAACCACCATTGTTTCAAAAGCATAGGAGACGTATAAAATGACCTTTCAGGAAGTCCTTTCTCTGGCCCAAATCCCAGGGGGATTCACTAGCTTCTCTGCTAGCAGAAAATTTCACCACCTTAAAAAACAAACAAACAAACAAACAAACAAACAAAAAACCCACTGAATTTAGTCCAGTGTTTCTTCCACCCAGCTAAACTTAAAATTAAAGAATCATTATTCTTTTTGAACAACAACAACAACAAAAATCTTCAAAGCTATTTATTTCACCAAGGCATATTCACAAGAGTGAAGCAACTATGAAGTCATTTCAAGTTGTGTGGACATTGGATTGACTTTCATGCATCAAAGTTTCTCATCAGTTTTCTGATGTCGATTAGATAGCACTATTAACATAACCGATCTGATCTGGGCAAATCATATATCAGTATCCACCATCATTGATGAACTATTGGCCAAAATGAAAAGTTGGCTTTTACTTTTTAACATGCTTTAATTAAAATTTCTAAAAGCAATGTTTTTTCATAATATTTGTATAGATTATTTTATAGATCATGAACCCCAAATACACTCATTTCTCAGTCCTTCCAAGTTCATTCTTGTGACCTCCCTCAAAAAAGAAAACGAAGTCAGGCAGTGGTGGTGTACGCCTTTAATCCCAGCACTCAGGAGACAGAGGCAGGTGGATTTCTGAGTTCGAGGCCAGCTGGTCTACAGAGTGAGCTCCAGGACAGCCAGAGCCACACAGAGAAACCCTGTCTCGGAAAGCCAAAAAAAACAAAAACAAAAACAAAAACAAAAAAAACACAAAAAAACAAAAACAAACAAACAAAAAAAAACTGAGCAGGAATTAATTGTTTACTATGAGTTGAACACCTTGGTACCCATTCTATGTACTCTTTCCATTTAACTAATTTAACTCTTTAAAGAGTCCCAGGAGAGAAGCATTATTGTTCCTTTGGCCAAGTCAGAAAAAGGAAGTCTAGAGATAATGCGAACTATTTGTCAGTCTGCTTGCTTCCAGAATCCATCGTTGGTTTATATACCAAAGGGTTAATTTACAGCAAAATAAGAGTGCAAATCGCTTACTTTGTATGCTTCCTTGTGGTTTTGTTCATTTTTGTTGTTGTTGTTTTGTTTTGTTTTTTATCAAAATTATAGGACTCTGTATTCAATAAAAGACTAAGAACCACTGGACTAAGCAAACCATGTGACATTCGGCAGGTGTTATATCAGACAATATTTATCAGACAGACGCTCACTGCTTTCTGGGTCATTACCTGGATATGAGGACAGGCCAGCTTTGGAAAGCATTTTGTAAGTGTATGATCAGTAAGCTAACAAGGCTGATACTATTGCTACTGATAAGCCTGTCCATCCTTCACGGGTAGACTGCGTACCGTCATGCCTGTGCATCCTTCACGGGTAGACTGCATACGGTCATACCTGTCCATCCTTCATGGGTAGACTGAGTACAGCCATGCCTGTCCATCCTTCATGGGTAGACTGCACACGGTCATGCCTGTCCATCCTTCATGGGTAGTCTGCGTGCGGTCATGCTCGATCAGAGCTCTTCCAGGTGAGTTTTCTTAGTTCTAAAAAGGTTAACTTGTTTTTGAACTTCAAATTTTTTCTTTAAACATTTTATGCAATATATCTTGAGCAAATTCTTTTCTTTCCATCAACCCCTCCCAGGTCCTTCCTACTTCCTGCTCTACCCAACTTCAAGTTCTCTCTCTCTGTCTCTGTGTCTCTCTCTGTCTCTCTCTCTCTCTGTCTCTCTCTCCTTTTCTCTCTCTCTCTCTCTCTCTCTCTCAAAAAAAAAAAAAAAAGGAACTCAAACAAAAACAATGACAATCGAAACAAAATAAGAGAGAGAAGAAAATCAACAAGAAAAAACAAAAAGCAAACACATGCACAAATACAGAGCCCATTTCGGGTTGGTCAATTACTGCTCGGCCAGCCCCGGAGTGTGGCCGGTATGGATACTGGGTGACACTCCATCAAATAAAGTTGACCTTTTCTTTCCCAGCATTTATCAATTGGAAAGAGCTTCTTGGTTAGGGGCGGGACTTTGTGTCCACTTCTCTTTCTCTGTGCTTGGATTCTGTCTGGGTTGAACCTGTGCAGGCCCTGTGCATGCTGCCCCAGTCTCTGTGAGTTCATCTGTGCATTAGTCCTCGGTGTTTGTGTCTGGAAAACACTGTTTCCAAATTCTGCCTCCTCTTCAACACAGATCCCTGAGCTTTGAGGGGAGAGGTTGAACTTTTTTTAAGTTTCAATTTCCTAGAGAAGTTCTCTCTCTGTGTGTGTGGTGTTTGTGTATGTGTGTTTGTGTGCGTGTGTATGAGTGGTGTGTGTTTCTGTATGTAGTATTGTGTGGTGTGTGTGATATGGTGTATGTGTGTTTGTGAGTTTGTGTGTGTGTGTGTGTGTGTGTGTGTGTGTGCACTTAAGCCCATCGGGATGCTGGAAATTGATGCTTGTTGTCTTTCTCCATCTTGCCTTTGTTTCTGACACAGGTTCCCTTACTGTGCCTGGCGGTCACAGTTTCAGCATGTCTGCCCAGCAAGCACAGATCCTGAGTGAGTGCTTGTGGGTACAGGTGTGTGTCGCCATGTTTGGGTTTTCCTTGAGTGTTTGGGGTCTGAACTCAAGTCTTCTTGTTCGCACAGGAAGCACCTCACCGGCTAAGCCTCCTCCCCAGGTCCCTTCCAGGATGCTTTTATCGGCGACCATTCTACTATAACTTCAGAGTATTAGAAACTAGTACTTCCAAAGCCTGTAGAAGGAAGCCTGACTCCTTCATCTTCCAACAGAAATTGTTCCTAGTTTTAAGGCAATATGTAAGCCGCATAAAGCAAGGGAGTATGGTCCTTTAATCAGGGAATGTTGTGCCAATTTTTTTTTCCCCTATGAATTGTCAAAATATCACTGCAAACTTAGTTATAAATCTGATTGGCTAGTCGCACACAATAGAATGGCGTTCCCGGACTGGTGAGATGGCTCAGTGGGTAAGAGCACCCGACTGCTCTTCCGAAGGTCCGGAGTTCAAATCCCAGCAACCACATGGTGGCTCATAACCATCCGTAACAAGATCTGACGCCCTCTTCTGGAGTGTCTGAAGACAGCTACAGTGTACTTACATAGAATAAATAAATAAAAATCTAAAAAAAAAAAAAAAAAAAAGAATGGCGTTCCCACTGAGCAATGCAGAGCTGTGGGTTCCCTGAGGTGGGGACAGGGAAACAGAGCAATAGAGGGAGAACTGACAGTTAACATCAGCTTCTGTTTTGTAAGGATCAAGGCAGGGACTTCCTTGTCACTCTGACTCAGGTAGGCTCAATCTATGAATCTTCAGAGAGTCTTCAGGAAAAACGGGTCTGTTTTGGGATCTGGTGCCACTCTGATTTGGTTCGATCTGTTAAAACCCATAGCCAGGCCTCTCCGCTCAAAACACTGTCCTCAGAATTCTCAATCAAGCCACGTTGCTGTAGGCGAGTAGACACAGAAGTGACGGCCCCACCTTCACAGAGCACACTGCACTTGCGGCTAAAGAAAGTCTAAGTTAAAAGACAGGGTAGTACCTACCTGTCCTGAAGTAAGAACTCACTGCAGGCGGGAGCTCCGAACAAGGAAAGAAGAGACTCTTCAAGTAGACTAGACTGGCACAGAGTAGAGAAAGGGAACAGTGGAGCCCTTTGGAAGGTTTTGTTTCTTCTTCTTTCTTCTTCTTCTTCTTCTTCTTCTTCTTCTTCTTCTTCTTCTTCTTCTTCTTCTTCTTCTTCTTCTTCTTCTTCTTCCTCTTCCTCTTCCTCTTCTTCTTCCTCTCCTCCTCCTTCTCCTCCTCCTCCTCCTCCTCCTCCTCCTCTTTTTGAGACAGGGTTTCTCTGGGTAGCCCTGGCTGTCCTGGACTCACTCTGTAGACCCGGCTGACCTTTTTAAAAAAAGAGTTATTTATTTCTTTAATATGTGTGCGCTCACTGTAGCTGTCTTCAGACACACCAGAAGAGGGCATCTGGTCCCATTACAGATGGTTTTGAGCTACCATGTGGTTGCTGGGAATTGAACTCAGGCCCTCTGGAAGAGCAGTCAGTTCTCTTAACTGCTGAGCCATCTCTCCAGCCCCCAGGCTGGCCTTGAACTCACGGAGATCCTCTTGTCTCTGCCTCTCAAGTGTGGGGATTATAGGTGTATGCCACCATGCCATACTCAATCACCAACTTTTAAAATGTGATTTATAGCCGGGTGTGGTGGCACACACCTTTAATCCCAGCACTCGGGAGGCAGAGACAGGCAGATTTCTGAGTTCGAGGCCAGCCTGGTCTACAGAGTGAGTTCCAGGACAGCCAGGGCTACACAGAGAAACCCTGTCTCAAAAAGCCAAATAATAATAATAATAATAATAATAATAATAATAATAATAATAAAATAAAAAGTGATTTATTTTTCTTTTAAGTGCATTGGTGTTTGGCCTGCTTGTATGTCTGTGTAAGAATGTCGAATCACCCAGAGCTGGAGATACAAAGAGTAGTGAGTGTCATGTGGTTGCTGGGAATTGAACTTAGGTCCTCTGGAAGAGCAGCCAGTTCTCTTAACTGCTGAGCCCTCCCTCCAGCCCTTTAAGACCGAAGGTTTTAAAGTTAGTTTTTCATGTGTTTATTTTTTTTAATGTTTTATATGGTCTAATATTCAAAGCTACAGGGAGAAAGTGGGGGTGAGGGAATTCCACTCCTGATGGCCAGGTATGTTGTTGTGTTGCCTCATGTGAGACAACCCGTGGACCACTTTCCTGGGTGTTCTCTCAGCGAGTCTCTGGATAGCCCCACGTGCGTGCATTCAGACTTCATGTGTGTTTTTATGCACGGCGAGCATCCATTTTTACGTGAAGAATAGATTGCCAGTGGACCTTGATTCCTTCACTTTAATGAAGATTTTTGGAGCTCTTTCATCTAGATTCATTCTGTATTCATTTGATAGGTTTCTGCGTAGTACAGCCACATGCCGGATACTTGCAGGCACAAAGGATGGAACATTGGATAAAATCCACAAACATGTCTGCTTACACAGAGCTTACATTCCAGGAGAGGGGCGCCAAGAAGACTATCGGTAAACCATGAAATATGTGGACAAATATCATATGGTGTCAAGGGAATTTCAGTGATAAAAAGTTCACTTTATCGCTCCAAAACAGCTCACTGATGGACACCCATTGGTGATGTAACTTTCAACCACCACGCATAGGAAGGGATTTGATACCATGCTACCCAGCCGCATACTAACTTATCAGTCCTTAACCGGCCCAGACTCAAAATTCCCTGTCGAGAAAAATGGCCCTGAAATTGTGCAAAGACTTTCATTTTCATCCCCACAAACGCCTTAAAAATAATAGATGTTAAAACAATCTGTTGAGTGAGTGATTGTTAGGTAATTAGCGTGCCCAGTGTGGTTTTCTATCAGTGAAATGTTGCAGCGTCTGCAGAGTAAATAAATGATGGTTTCAGTCAGTCTGGCACGCACATCATTTTTTTTTTTTTTTAAAGTTCATGAATGTGAATAGTTTCAAAATGCCCTATTACTACCAAAATATCATGTTTATAAATTGCTAAAAAATTGGATTTATATTGAAACCCTATCAACCATCATGGTTAAAATTTATTCAACCCTCTACAATTTGAATTTTTTTTCCCCCTTTTAAAACATCGAAAAGGCAACTCGAGCTTCTAAATCTGTTATTTATTAACAGCACACATGCTGAGCTAAGGACATTTCTAATGCCCCAAATTGCTGACTTTCGGATGTTTGGGCCCCTGACTCTTCTTTGAATTCTCAGTGGGGGGATAAAGAGCTGAATGCATGTGACATTATACGCACTACACGTGACAGCAGACGACACGGAGAAGCATCATCAGCTGATGAACTGATTATTATTCAGAACAATGTCTTTAGTCTGAGTCTCCAACACTTGGGGTGTTCATTGTATGTGACCCCATCCCAAAGAAAAAGGGGCTTTCATTCTACGAACACAAAGGACAGTGAGTCCTCATTTCAATTGGCCAACACTTAATAATAGACAATAAATGAACAAACTGAGAGAAGACCCCAGCTTAAGAGTTTTGCTTTATCTATTATCTATGAAGCTGAATTTGTAGGTTTCAACTATTGATGTCTTGACTAAGAAGAAATATTTCTCAACACCTGACATTTCCCCTTAAAACAAGAAAGCGTTCTTATATAAAAAGAAAGAAAGAAAGAAAGAAAGAAAGAAAGAAAGAAAGAAAGAAAGAAAGAAAGAAAGAAAGTGTTCGTATTTGCTTTCTTAACAAACGACAATTTATGGGAACTTCAACATCGTCAAGAATGAAGATGACAAAACACAGTAGAGTTTTATGAGTGGTACATCACATGGCTGGTCAGTAATATTCACTTAAGGAAAGCGCCTACAGAGAGAGAGAGAGAGAGAGAGAGAGAGAGAGAGAGAGAGAGAGAGATGTTTGCCTATGTCCTATGTGTGTGGGTGCATGTGAATGTATCTGTAAGGAGGTCAGAACCAACTTCCAATAGCTCTTTGATGCTTTCTGTAATCACCAGGAGTTGGCTAGTGTGACTAGCCTGGTCAGTGATC
>NC_034598.1:67757248-67768587 GCF_900095145.1 Mus pahari
CAGGAGTTGGCTAGTGTGACTAGCCTGGTCAGTGATCGCGGAATCAGGAGTTGGCTAGTGTGACTAGCCTGGTCAGTGATCGCGGAATCAGGAGTTGGCTAGTGTGACTAGCCTGGTCAGAGATCGCGGAATCAGGAGTTGGCTAGTGTGACTAGCCTGGTCAGTGATCGCGGAATCAGGAGTTGGCTAGTGTGACTAGCCTGGTCAGAGATCCCCAAGGAGCCTCCAGTCTTTGTTTTCCCAATGCTGCGATTCTGAGTGTGTATCTCTAGATCTAGCTTTTGCCTGAGTGCGTAGGATCTGATGTCAGGGCCTTATACTTGTGCAGCCAGTACTTGACTGAGTGAGCCATCATCCCTTGACGCCCCCGCCCCTCAGACTTTTGTTTTTGTTTTGCACTAACAGTCTGAAACCATCTCGGGGGTCAAGCATTTGATAGTTCTGGAGGTCCATCCCTAAACGATTTTACCTATTAGGCTTGCCACCCTGCTGCTGCAAATACTTCTCCCTACTACTTGGTTCCACAGTCATTTTAGAAATAAAATCTAGGGCTGGTGAGATGGCTCAGTGGGTAAGAGCAGCGACTGCTCTTCTGAAGGTCCTGAGTTCAAATCCCAGCAACCGTATGGTGGCTCACAACCATCCGTAATGAGATCTGATGCCCTCTTCTGGAGTGTCTGAAGATAGCTACAGTGTACTTACATATAATAAATAAATAAATCTTTAAAGAAAGAAAAAGAAAATCTAGCCTAGTAGGAAGACCCACGGTGCTTAAAGAAATATGACTTCCATGTTCTAGACTGCATGAGGCAGTGGGTCT
Source organism: Mus pahari (assembly GCF_900095145.1). Lineage (NCBI taxonomy): Eukaryota > Metazoa > Chordata > Mammalia > Rodentia > Muridae > Mus > Mus pahari. The sequence continues at coordinate 67,758,069 of NC_034598.1, forward strand.
CACAATGAAACATGGAATCCAGGGTTTTGTTTTGTTTTATTTTTTTTTGGGCACATGTCTGTGTTTGTGAGAGTATGTGAGAGTGTGTCTGTGTGTGTCTCTGTGTGAGTGTGTATGTGTGTTTGTATGAGTGTGTGTGTGTGTGTGTGCATGTGTGTGCATATGTGTCTCTGTGTGTGTGTGTCTGTGTGTGTGTTTGTGTGAGTGTGCCTGTGTGTGTGTTTGTGTGAGTGTGCCTGTGTATATCTGTGTGTGTTTGTATGAGTGTGTGTGTGTGCACATGTGTGTGTGCATGTGTGTGTTTGGGTGTATGTGTGTATGTGTGTGAGTGTGTGTGTATGTGTGTGTTTGACTGAGTCAGTCTGTGTTTGTGTGTGTGTCTCTGTGTGAGTGTCTGTGTGTGTGCACATGTGTATGTGTGTGTGTGCATGTGTATGTCTGTGTGTTTGTGTGAGTGAGTGTGTATATATCTGTGTGTCTCTGTGTGAGGTGTGTGTGTGTGTGTGCCTCTAGCCATCTAGAAGCCATCAGAGGCTGCCTTCTGCCACTTTACAAGGCAATGGCCAGTGAGTGTTCTGGGTTCTTGCTGGTTGCCCAGGGAAAACTTTATATTCAGTGTCTGTCAGTGGTGAAGATTTAGTAAAAGGAAATGGGAAAGCTAGGGAGAACGGAAGCCAGGGCATTGGTTATGGGGCTCAGCTCAAAGGACCACACCCAAGTCAACGGCGGCAGCAGCAGATTCAACGATCTGCCAGTTCAGACCTACTCCTCCTCCCTCAGCTCCCTCTCTAGATTTTCTTCCAAATTCACGTCCCATGGAATGCATTGCACTAAAATTTCAGAAGAAGGACTTTATAGTCAAATTCAGAATCACTCTCCTCCAGAGGGCGATCCTTAACTCCAGTTTCAGCTACTCTATAGGTCAGAGGTGTCAAATATTTTGACCACAATATGCAGTTAATAAATAAGTTATTTAACAGCAATGTAAATAATGCTTATCCTAATTTTATAACATTTACATGATAATACTATACTATTTCTGTTATTAATCAATTCTCTCCTCTCCCACTCCACCACACTCACTTACAAAATTGACAGCAGTGCTGTGCCATGCTGAATGGATTTCCTAACTCTCTGAGTTGTGAAACCCTTGATCCATATCTCCCAGACTTTCATATGCATGCAAAGACCTGAGAAATCCTGCTTCCTATGCAAAGCCGGGGCTGAAGCATCTCTGCGGTAGAGCACAGGTGGGCAAACACAAGGCCTTGCCTTCAACCCCCAACATAAAACAAACGGCAGCAATGAAGCCCTCCCCTTCCCCCCTCACAGTTGATGGCTTTCTCCATCTTTGTCCAAAATCTGAATGTCTTCCTGGAAAATTGTTCATCTCGGGCTGGAGAGATGGCTCAGTGGTTAAGAGCACTGACTGCTCTTCCAAAGGTCCTGAATTCAAATTCCACATGGTGGCTCACAACCATCTGTAATGAGATCTGATTCCCTCTTCTGGGGTGTCTGAAGACAGCTACAGTGTACTTACATATAATAAGTAAATAAATCTTTGAGCCAGAGTGAGCAGGGCCGGGGTGAGAAAGAAGAAAAAAAAAAACAAAAGAAAATTGTTCATCTCCCCCAAATTATGCTATACAAAAGATATTTCATGTGAATGATGTGCCTACAGAGAAAGAAAAAATATCAATACTGGCAGTGAAGGAGACAAACCATCAAACACTATGCACTCAAGTTTGGGCATGTAGTCATTCATGAAAAAGATTTACCTAAAGTCGATGAAATGTGTATTGATATCTCTTTGTATCTAATTAGAATCCCAGAGGTTACAAGACCCTGCCCTCTCCAGCCCCATGAAACTCTCACATGGCCTTTCATTTTGAAAATTCATGTCTATTCTGGCCAGGATAGCTCCACGAATGAGTAAGTCACCTTCCATATAAAAATAAAAAATAATTTAAAAATCAGGGTTGAGTCCATAGAAGTCCTACACACCCTCATCTCTACAGTCCTTCTGCTTTCTCCCCTGTTTAAACTCTTTCCTCTATCGTATACATCTTCTTTATTTTCCTTTTTACTATGTTCTACTATTCACTCTCCCTACAATGGCCCTTTTAATCTCCTGGTGTCCGTGAGTGCTCTATTACAAAATAGAGGATGTAGAGAGTAACGCTGCATGGCTAGATAGTGCTGATCCCAGAAGCAGTGTGTTAATAGACAAACCTTCAAGACGTAGGTGTGGGATATCTCTGGAGAAGTTGGTTAGGGTAGTCCCAGATAGCCCGCAAAAGAACACAGGCTCTTAGCTGTCCACCAGAATTAGAGAATGTCTGAAGAGAACAACAGTGTACTCATATACATTATATATATATATATATATATATATATATATATATATATATGCATGTAAGAGTCAGAAGATAGGGTGAAGGGCTGTGAAACATTATCTTCTAGCCTTGATGAAACCATTGCAATCATGAACTGAGAACTGGTTACTTACAGTGGACCTGCACAGGACGGGCCCTGTCAATAGTCATGGAAGTGGGTAAACTTGGAGGGTGTGGTGGTTTATGCTTGGCCCAGAGAGTGGCACTATTAGGAGGTGTGTCCTTGTTGCAGTAGGTATGACCTTGGTGAAGGATGTGTGTCACTGTGGGGTGGACTTTGAGACCCTCCTCCTAGCTGCCTGAGAGATTCAGTTTTCTCCTCCTTGACTTTAGAACAAGATGTAGAACCCCCAGCTCCTCCAGCACTGTGCCTGCCTGCAGGCTGCCATGCTTCCCTCCGTGATGATAATGGACTGAACCTCTGAAGCACCACTAGATGTAAATGTTTTCCCTAGTTTGCTTCAGAAGAAACTCTCCTCTCCTCTTCATAACTCCACCTTCCTTTGCATTATCATCTTTATTTCCTTTTCGTCTAGTGTTGGGTGATAGTAATAGATGAACTTACAGTAATAGCTTCTCCTTTTCCCTTTTGGGTCCTGAATACATCACATTTACTTTGAGACTCAACTCAAATATTGCTCCTCCAAATATAGCCTTTCTCTGATGTTCTTCACGCCCATTGCCTAAGGACCTAGTGCCTCTCTGTACTTAGCCATCATTATGTCTATAATTATCAATATGTCTTCACTGAGAAACTCCAAGTCAATGAATATATTCTGTACACTGTCATTCCCTGTACTGTACGGCATTATATAGTACTAAGTAAGGGCCTGACACACAAGAAGGCCCTTAGCAAATGTTTGCCAAGTATATAAACAAGTCATGGGGATATGAAAAAGAATCACCCTTAATAAATATAAGACATATAAAGGTTATGAAATGTACATCACTTAAACTTTGAAGAACAGATCATGGCCAAAGGCTAGTCTTGGTCTCTCTTATGTTCCTTAGCCCATAGCACAACGTTTAATAGTGAGGTTTAAGGCCCCAGTGTAAGAAGGAATCAGCTCATTGTTCTCCATGTAAATTGTTCTTTTAATTCTTCTAAAGCCAACATAGATCTTTTTCTTTTTCATTTTTCATGTTATTGTATCCTAACATCTCATAGAGGCCCAGCATCTTGTGGGTACTTAATATACACTAATTTAAAATTAGTTGAAAAAATATACATTGAAAATTTTCTTCTCTCTCTCTCTCTCTCTCTCTCTCTCTCTCTCTCTCTCTCTCTCTCTCTCTCTTTTTCTTTTTTTGAGACAGGGTTTCTCTGTGTATCCCTGTCTGTCCTGGATTCACTTTGTAAACCAGGCTGGCCTTGAACTCACAGAGATCCACCTACGTCTTCCTTTTAAGTGCTGGGATTAAAGGCATGCACCACTACAGGTTGACTTACACTTCAACTCTAAACTGATCAGCTTTCAACCAGAATGCTCTTAGGGGATGTCTTTTGAATAGTAAGAAAAGACCCAGCATATTTGCTAAGATGCACCGTGGAATTTGAGGAGACATATGAACAGACTATGAACTACAAAAGACCAGACCTGAGCGTTTTTTCAACATATGAGAAGTGTTTATCTAGAAAGACACGGCTAGAGATCTGCGTGTGCAGAAGGAAAGAAGAACGGATTGAAGGATGGTATCAAGGCTGTCTGTTTGATTAATGGGAAGGGCAACATCGGCTATAGGAAAAGTGCTTTTATATAACTGGAAAATGGTAGAAATGGATACACCACCACGTAACACCTCACTGGGCAGGAATGCATTTGCCCCGAGGCTCAAGAGCTTGGCAGCTCTAAAGCCACATGAAGCATTTCATTGTCTTGTGATTCACCTTGCTGGCACAGCTTACATCGCAGGCAATTAAAGAGCAGCGCCTGTTTCCATACATGAGAGACACATGGAGGAACGCGGGAGGCAAGGTCCCTTCCACAAGGATTGGCTTTGATTACAAAGGAATACATCTGTGCAGCAGAGTTATTACGCTTTCATTATTTGGTCTTATACAGAACAGGGTTCAATCCAGAGCCTAGTTTATTGTACTTCAAGTCTACCTTGTGAAATCAGCATGATATTGACCATTTACTACATCTGATCACTGGAGAGCAGCTGCCACGTGGTAAAAGGCTAAACCATATTTAACAACGGCCGTGGAGTTTCGGACTGAAGGGCTAACATTTACTACTTAGGATGAGGCCTCGAGTCCGTTCTGCCCTCGTCAGGAGTTCTCGAAAAGTAATGATTGCTTTCCAGGCTGATCCTGACCCATCGCTTCAGTTGGCTCTCTTTGGTAGGGAGAGACTATTATCTCAAAGAAGGGATTAGAAAGAACATAACTAAGACATATTTCTTTACCCATCCTACTGACTGCTAACCAAAGATCCGGTGCCATTTATAAAACAAATGAACTGGACTAAGAAAGAGCACAGCCAGGCAGAGCAGCCAGAGACTGTGGGAGTCAAGGGGCTATCACCCCAGCAGCAAAGTCATACATTCAGATTGTAGAAATGCCCAACATACACTAATCCCATTGGCACCGACCAACGGATAAGGACATCTCAAGAAGACTGCTTCGTCTAACCAGAGGACCAGGAGACAACTAGCCTAGAAAGGAAGACCCTTTGGAGATCATGAGACACCACGGGGGCAAAACATGCCCCCACTTCTATCCAAGCAAGGAAAAGACAAAAGTGGAGACTGGAATTCCATCTTCTTCAGGCTGAAGTTAAACAAACACCTCAGAGCTCTCAATAGCATAGTGTAAGGGAAATCTAGGCCGGGGCTAGGACTCGTGATCCCCATTAGGCCGCAATGGGTTCCCTACCCCCAACACTCCATGACACTGAGGCTCTGGGCTTCCTCTGCCTGTGGAAAGACAGGGGTGCCTGGCCCTCCAGACTACGGTGGTGTTTGAGGAGACCTAGTAGGACAGAGCAAGACTCTTAACTAGTGCCTAGAGCACCGGGGCCTACAAGTGGCTGCTTGGAAATATTTGCCAGATCCTTCTAACCCACCGGACAGGTGAGGGTTGGCAGCTGTTGACTTGTTCTTTCTTTTCAGTTGAGATTCAGCTCTTCCAGGTTCTTAGTAGGACTTAGTATAATCGTGGTGTGGTTGTTGGAATGAGGACCGTTGGGTTATTAAGACTCTACATCTGGAGGTTTGCCCTAGCTAGCTCTATCAGCACTGTACTTGTACGGGAAGATGGGTAGTGCCAAACAGTTCAATGAGCCATTACAGACATACAAGAAAGAAAGAAAGAAAGAAAGAAAGAAAGAAAGAAAGAAAGAAAGAAAGAAAGAAAGAAAGAAAGAGAAAGAGCCGGGCGGTGGTGGCGCACGCCCTTAATCCCAGCCCTCGGGAGGCAGAGGCAGGCAGATTTCTGAGTTCGAGGCCAGCCTGGTCTACAGAGTGAGTTCCAGGACAGCCAAGACTGCACAGAGAAACCCTGTCTCAAAAAAAAAAAAAAAAAAGAAAGAAAGAAAGAAAGAAAGAAAGAAAAGAAAGAAACAAAGAAAAGGAAAAAAGAAAAAAAAAGAAAAGAAAAGAAAAGAAGAAATAGGAAAGAAAGAAAGAAAAGAAGGAAAGAAGAAAGGAAGAAAGAAAGGAAGATGCTAGAACGTTTTGGTGAAAAAAATAGAAGATATGAGAAAGAGTCAAATGAAAATTTCAGAACAAAGTCCAACAGAGTCACTTACACAAACTCATTTCCCAACAGTTGAATGCAGAAGACAAAACTGGGAACGGGGACAATAGAAACTGTCCAATCTAAACGACAGGAAAAGTAGACCAAAAAAAATGTGGACAGTGCCTTAGTAACCGAAGCAACCAAGGAGAAGAAGAAAGATTCAACATTTATGCCTTCTGATTTCCAGGAGGAGAACATGAAAAAACGAACGAACAAACAAACGAAAGCTAAACTAAACTTCTTCTGCACGGAGCACCCGGCTTGCAGCTAGACAGCTAAAGGTGACCCCAGGACACCAGAGAGAAACTGCCAGTCTCCTTTCCTGCGGGGATGTGCCGAGACAAACATACAAAGAAAACCCCAGATATTCCTGTAACTTTCACTGAATTTTTCCAGGAGATGATCCTATAGGTAGAAGATATTATCTGGAAGAGAGAAATCTAGACTAAATAAAATGTCAGAGTTAGGTAAAGGATGTCACAGTCTGAAAATGGAGGATTGCAGATAAACTAAACGGTGGCGGGGGTAGGCAGGGGTGGCGTGGGGTGGGGGAAGGGGTGAAGGAGGAGGAGGTGGGGTTGTGAGAAGGAAAGGGGCCAAGCCCTCTACAAAACATCTAAATTCTCTATGTTCTGTTCAAAAATCTGCTGTAGGGTCAAATCCGCCAGCCTGGAGAACTCACCACAGCCCTGGGTGAGACGTGGCGCCTCCACGAGGCTGAGACGTGGCGCCTCCACGAGGCTGAGACGTGGCGCCTCCACGAGGCTGAGACGTGGCGCCTCCACGAGGCTGTGAGGCAGCCGCACATTACAAAGGCAGCAAGGCTAGGGAGAGATGAGCCGGAAAATGTGAAGTAACCAAAGCTGCAGGGAGCCAACAGTGAAAGAGGAGAAAACAGGGAGGAGTGGGAAGCCCCAGAATCCTGTCTATCTGGGCTGGAGAGATGGCTTAGTGGTTAAGAGCACTGATGGCTCTTCCAGGGGTCCTGAGTTCAAATCCCAGCAACCACATGGTGGCTCACAACCATCTGTGATAGGATTCGATGCCTTCTTCTGGTGTGTCTGAAGACAGCTACAGTGTACTCAGATAAATAAATACATGAATAAATCTTTAAAAAACCATTTTCCAGACACCAAACAAAAAGGGCAGAGAAGCAGGAAGACAATGCAGGCCAGAAGAGGAACCAGGCTGAGCTCCATTGCCCAGTGAGATGGGATGGCGGTCGAAGCCACAATCATCACAAAGTCAACCTGAAGAACGTGGTAGCCTTGGTACGCGGCAGCCTTGGTGGTAACGCTATCAAAGCACAAGGAACGCAGCCCTCATCAGTCCAATAATCAAAAACCTCAATAGGTAGAAGAAATAATATGGAGGCATGAAGACAAGGTTCAGGATTGATTCATGTAGTCATAAAGAGGAAAATAAATTATGATCGTATTATTAAGGATCACATTTAAGAGACCAAACCTACAAATGCAAATTTGTTACAGGAAAAAAAGGGGGGGGGACTTAAAATACAGACTAAAGGCCTAGGAAATGCACTCACTAAGGTTACGGTCCCCTGGTTTCCCAGCTCTAAGGAAAATAAAGGATGACGAAGTGGCAAGAGTCATGTAGAGCAGAAGGTAAGTGAAGAACGGAAGCTGGCGACAGCAGAGACCACCAGCTACGGGCTCAGCACTCAGTCTCCCCATTAGCCCGAAGGTGGGTCCCTCACACCCTTTACAATCCTCCTTTCTGATGCTTAAGTCTACCTCTAACCCTTGCTCTCTCTGTGGCGTATCTTGCCGCAGTCTTCCATTGGGCCACCATGGTATAGTGTCATTGGCTATCATAACAGAAATAGACATCAATACAAGAATATGGGAGGACATGGAGTCATGTATTTTAAGCCCAGAAAGAAAATAACTATTGGCAAAGATGAGTATATACAACATTAATCCTCAAAAAGGGGAAATAAAGACTGCCCACGTTAAGTGTAGACCAAAATAATTACAACCATTAAACCAGCATCGTAGAAGATACTTAAAACTGCACGTAGTAGCGGTAAAAATATGTACACAACTCAAATACAACAACAGAGAAAAACCAAAGAGTCACATGTGGCAGGGTGAGCGCCTTTAATCCCAGCACTGGGGAAGGAGAGGCAGGGGGGGGCCTCTAGGAGTTGGAGGCCAACCTGGTCTACACAGGGAGCTTCGGTCCTGCCATGGTTACGATAGCGAGACCCTGTCTAAAGGAAGAAAGAAAGAAAGGCATCACATTACACAATAAACAGAATAAGCAGACAAGGAACGGGAGACACTCAAATATTGCTAGTTCAGTAAGGCGGCAAGCCTGCGAGATGAACACATACCCCAGAAAGCACGGAGTGGGAGGGGAGAACCAATTCCTGAAAGATGTTCTCTGACCTCCACAAGTGGATGTGTGCACCTATGTGCATGAATACTCCAGATATATATAGTAAATCCATATCCGGGTTGGCTCAGTGGCATGCAGCCTGCCTGGCAGTCTACCAGAAGTCTTGGGTTTGATTCCCCAGCTCACACATGGAAACAAATCCTAAGAGCACACACTGTATGGTTCCCTTTCTATGACATTCCTGAAATGACATTGGTGAAATGTAACAAACGAGTGATTCCCAGGACTGGGGAGTGAAGTGCAGGGAGAATGCATAGAAGGAGAGGGAAATGCAGCGACTTGTGCGGGGTGGGGCTGTCTGTGTCTTGATTGTAGTCATCCTGCCCTGGACTGCACGGTACCAGGTACCACCAGAGCAAACTGTGGTGATGGTGCCTGGGATTCCGCTGTGTTCCTTTCTGTCTCTGTGTCTGTCTGTCTGTCTGTCTGTCTGTCTGTCTGTCTGTCTCTGTCTCCTTCTCTCTGTGTTCCTCTCTGTCTGTCTCTGTCTCTGTCTCTGTCTCTGTCTCTCTCTCTCTCTCTCTCTCCAACATGTGACTGTAGAATTTCCTGAAAATAAAAAGTTTAGTTACAAAATCCAAATAGAGCAGAAGGTCTGGGTTCTGGACTATGTCTAGGTGGTTTATAGAAAGACATTCATCCCTGTGTCTTGGAATTGGGCAAGAAAAGTTGGAAAGGGCTTAAACTCTAGGACATAGTGCTACAGACTTAAACATGAAAGATTCCAGGAATAGCGAGCTCTCAGTAACCTTCTGCTTCATTGGTCTCTAAATTACTATTATTATTGATTTGGCTGTAATTTGGTTTTTGAAATATATTTTCCAGATATTGTCAGTGAGCATTAATTTTTTCTTTCTGTTTTTACTTTAATATTTATTCATTTTAATTAAATTTTTTTGTGTGTTTGTGTATATAGGTGTTCAGCATGTATGTATGTCTGTATAACATACATGTACCCATTGTCCATGGAAACCAGAAGAAGAGGGCATTGGATTTTTTGGAACTGGAGTTACAGACAGTTGTGAGCCACTACCTTATGGGTGCTGGAAATCATAATTGGGTCCCTGAAAGAGCAGCTAGTGCTGTGAGCTGCTGAGCCATCTCTCCAGCACCTAATTTTTGAAAATATATATTTTAAATTAAAATATATCACTTTCCTCTTCCATTTTCTCCCTCCAACCCCTCCCAGTTAGTGGCTTCTTTTAATGACTGTTACATGTATGTGTATACACACACACACACACATATATAAAATAGTAAATAAAATAGTCATATACTTATATATACATATACACATATATACATGTATACACACATACACACATATACATATACACACATACATATGCACACACACACACACACACACACACGTACATAAATGCGACTTGCTGGCTCTGGTTTTGTCTGTATTTATATGTTCCCTGTTCTTCCGGGATCCAGCCCCATTTCCCTTCCTCCTGCCATGTTTTCTTCTGACTCCATATTACAATTCCGAAAGCCTTCTGTAGGCTTCAGCAACAAAGGGTTTTTTCGGGTTTTTTTGTTTGTTTGTTTGTTTTTTAATTTTTATTTTTACTTAAGGGATTTAAAATCAACTCCTTTAATCCCAGTCTGTCACTTTTATCAACCAAGAAACAAAGAAACGTGAATGCTGTGACTGATGGAAGATGCTGAGGTCCCGGGCCATGGGTTCAGGATCAGAGCAAACTCACTTCATCCTCAGGCCCGTGGGCTCTTTCTTTTCCCTACTAGTCATGTTGTCTTATATTTTTATTGCTTTCCCAAGATTTTTGACCGTTTAGTATCTCCTTTAGTATCTAGTAGTTTGCCAGAGCAGCACTGTTGACCGGTTTTGTCAGGCATATTATTATCCAGTCTTAGTTGTCAGATGTGTGGAAAGTGTGGACTGGTGGAGAGCCGTGGTCTGGAACACGTTTTTTTTTTTAACAGGTGGATA
>NC_034598.1:67768611-67821191 GCF_900095145.1 Mus pahari
GAGAGAGAGAGAGAGAGAGAGAGAGAGAGAGACAGAGACAGAGACAGAGACAGAGACAGAGACAGAGAGACAGAGAGAGAAAAGCAAGGAGCTTCTTTAAAAGCCATGGTTTAACGCAGAGACTGAAGAAGCCTGTTGGCGCCACCTTGTGGCGGGACCGAGAGCTATGCCCAGCAATAATCTCTATATAATATAATCAAGTCCTTTTCACGTCCCTTTCACGGTGTTGGAGGTTTAAAATAAACAATACTTTAATAAAGAGAAAGATACTGACTTTTGGTTTAGCTACATATTTATCTCTTTTCATTCAAATATTTCTTCTTGTCAGAATAACAAATTAATTTCCGCATACACGGAGCCTATGAGATGGCTCAGTAGATTAAAAAACGCTTTCTGTGTGTGTGACCTATGTTTGATATCTGGAACATCCATAAATATAGACAGAGAAAACAGACCCCACAAAGTTGTCCTCTGAACCTCCACATGAATGTGCCACACGTCCTTCCCAACACACACACACACACACACACACACACACACACCAATACACAAAACAAAAACTTAAAAAATTGTATTTAAACCAAAATGATTTGTTGCGCTCAATTCTTAAACCAGACTAGTAAGCTCTTCCTTAGTACAACTCTGTATGATTTCTGTAAAAATTAATCGCCAAGTTCCATGTGCTTCAAACTACCATCATGTTTTGTTTTGTTTAAAGAATAATTCACCTCTTTGATCTTGATTTCCTTACTGAATCTGTCACTACTCTGTGAAAGAATATTTGTGGTTATACTGTTTCCCTAATATGAAAATATCTGCAATTAGAATTAAGTGCTTAATTTAATCCTTAGGAGGTTCTTAACTGTTTGAAGTTCCTTATGTAAGTACATTTCTCTCAGTGAAGTAACCCTTGTCCTAACATCAAAGAAACGATCTGACCAGAGCAAACCTTTCCCGCCAGCTTCTGAACCCCTAAATACTCAATTACGTGCACATCCGCACCACCTGACGACTGTGTTTCTCTCCTGAGGGGTCATGAAGGGTGTGAATCATAAAATGATTTGTTTGCTCAGGGTGTTATTAACTGCAGGCACTGCTGGACTTCTGAAACGCCCACCCATCACAGCTCTTCCCAGGACGATTATGACAACGATGACTAAGTAAGCAAGTGCACGAGGGTGCAGACAGGGAAGGGGTAAGCTGTTGACCAGTCTATGCAGGGAACAGACAAGCTACAGAAAATGGCTTTTAACCCCAGCACTCGTGCGCAGAGGCCTACGGATCGCTACAAGTTGGAAGTCAGCTTGATCTACAGAGAGAATTCCAGGACAGCCAGGGCGACACGGAGAAGCCCTGCCTCGGAAAACCAGCCAACCAATCAACCAACCAAAACCCAAAATACAGTCACAGAGAGGCATGCAGCAAAGGACAGGAGGAAAGAGAAAAGGGTCAGGAAAACACGACACCATTATGGCAAAACAGAAGCTCTGGGGGTAATGTTTGAACAGGTTGGATGAGTGTGACTAAGCAAGAACTGGAAAATTAGTTCAAGGACCTATTTAAACATTTCAACCCAGAGCTGTTGGCTTGAGTTTGAGCCCAGAATCCACACGGTGGTGAGAGAACCGAATCGTGAAAGGTGTCCTCGGAATGCCACGCCCATGCCGAGCAAGCCTCGCCCCAGCGGCTGGATGTGCTTCCAGTTGCTCCTCCCTTATTTTGTTGTTGTTGTTGTGTTTGTATGTTTTTGAGACAGTGTCTCTCTCTCTCTATAGACACTATGTCTCCTGATGTCATCCTGGCTATTCTGGAGCTCCCTATGTATCCCAGGCTGTCTTTCAACTCACGGAAGTCCCAGTGCTGGATCAAAGGCAGGCACCTAGCAACAGGCCCGGCTCATGCCCAAGTTTTTAAACAATCAGCTAGAGGTGTGTTTTTTAGATTGGTGGGTCAAGAGTTACTAGAAACACTTACGGATACGGCTCATGTCCAGTGGGGTGGGATCAGAGATGAAACTGACGTGTACAATCCGTCACTCACATCAGGAATACTAAGCTCTTCATGTAAATCTTCACCAATGTCTTGTAGACTTGCCGGATGGGACAATCGAAACAACCTACAGGAATGACTTTTGTTTTCGTTTTGCTTTTGTGAGACAGGATCGCTCTAAATAGCCCTGGCTGTTTTGGAACTCACTTTGTAGACCAGGCTGTCCTCGAACTCCAAAATCTGCCTGCCTCTGCCTCCTCCGTGCGGAGATTAAAGGTGTGCGCCACCACGCCTGGCTTGCCTCAGAATGCTTTAGTTCAACGTTCAAGAGACTAGAGGGCAGAAAGGGGGCTTGGAAGGAAAGACACATGATTTTCTGTTGATTTCTTGAAGTATCAGTAAGTTGGACACTGTTCAGACCTGGCCGTTTTGGGGTCTGTTTCACTTAGGAGCTGGGGAGCCAATCCAGGCCCGATGCATGCTGGGAAAGCACAGTTAGCTGTACCTAGCCCGCGATGTGGCGGATGTCTTGATGCCTTCAGCTCACAAGTTCCATGTCTTCCACTGTAAAGTGGTGATGATCTATGGTCACTGAGAGAATTAAACTATATGCTGTGTGTCTTAGTCAGGGTTTCTATTCCTGCACAAACATCATGACCAAGAAGCAGTTGGGGAGGAAAGGGTTTATTCAGCTCACATTTCCACATTGCTGTTCATCACTNAAGAAGTCAGGACTGGAANTCAAGCAGGTCAGGGAGCAGGAGCTGATGCAGANGCCATGGAGGGATGTTCTTTACTGGCTTGCTTTCCCTGGCTTGCTCAGCCTGCTCTCTTATAGAACCCAGGACTACCAGCCCAGAGATGGCACCACCCACAAGGGGCCCTCCCCCCTTGATCACTAATTGAGAAAATGCTCCACAGCTGGATCTCATGGAGGCATTTCCCCAACTGAAGCTCCTTTCTCAGTGATAACTCCAGCCTGTGTCAAGTTGACACAAAACTGGCCAGTACACTGTACATAGGGGGTTTACCAACACCTGCCTGGCTGCCTGCCAGAAGGTTCCAAGTCCCTTTTCTCTTGATGATTCAACCTACCAGACATGCTTAGCGAAGCAACCAGCCTGGGCCTCAGACTTCTTTCCCACAGTCTTGGTTTCCTAAGTTGCAATGACTTGCTTTAGCAAAAAAAGCCACAAGTTTTTTTTTCCCCTTTCCAAACAGCTTTCATATATAAAATTCTTAGTACCCAGAGAATCTATTACTATGCCTAATTATAACAAGTCGATTTTGTGCCAGTTGTACATATTTTTAAAATCTAATAATTACACGACAATGAAACTCACTTGTTCCATTTCAACTGGAACTTGCGAATTTTCTTAGTTTGGGGCCAACATCAGAGAACTTTCCTAAAGAGTAAGGGACTATTAAATATGTAGTTACAAAAATAATTGGGGCTCAGCATCAAATGTGAAATGGGGGTTCTAAAGATATTTATATACCAAGAATATATCCTGCTGCTACTAGAATTGGCAAAGATGGGAGAATACAAGTGGTACTTACTAATGAATTTACTCAAGTCTCAGTAACCTCATCTGGTGTTATGACTGTGCCATGTTAGGAAACAAAGTGTGTTCATCAGCAAAGATTTGATTCAAAGATGGGATCAGTGGTTCTCAACATGTGGGTCCCGACCCCATTGGGGGTCAATTGACCTTTTTATAGGGGTCATTTATCAGATACCTGCATATTAGATACTTGCAGGATGAGTCATAACAATAGCAAAAATTACAGCTATGAAATAGCAACAAAATAAATTTGTGGTTGGTGGTCATCACACAAGAGGAACTGTATTAAAGGGCTACAGCATTGGTTGAGAACCACTGGTGTAGATTTATATGTCATATACTTATAGATAAGTCATGCTATATACTAATATTATACTCTTAATGTCGGCAGTTCTTGCTGATGGATGACCATTTCAACACGAGCTGATGAACGCAATAAAAATAAAAGGCTGGTTTAGTGGTAAGCGGTAAGCTCAGGCATTTTTAAAAATATCACAATATGAGCCGGGCATGGTGGCATACGCCTTTAATCCCAGCACTGGGGAGGCAGAGGCAGGCGGATTTCTGAGTTCGAGGCCAGCCTGGTCTACAAGGTGAGTTCCAGGACAGCCAGGACTATACAGAGAAACCCTGTCTCAAAAAACCAAAAAAAAAAAAGGGGGGGCTGGTGAGATGGCTCGGTGGGTAAGAGCACCTGACTGCTCTTCCGAAGGTCCTGAGTTCAAATCCCAGCAACCACATGGTGGCTCACAACCATCCATAACGAGATCTGACTCCCTCTTCTGGAGTGTCTGAAGACAGCTACAGTGTACTTACATATAGTAAATTAAAAAAAAAAATCACTATATACAAAGTAAAAGTATAACCTAATTTTTAAAAAAACATTTAAAATTTGAAGTACTAGCTTTAGACAAAACTAATATCTATGTATGCTTATTAAATGCATTGTGCTGCCATTTAAAATGTATTTCCCTCATTAAACTAAGTCATTAAGTGGTTTCCCTCCCCAACCCCCACCCTCCCACCCCAAAATCCTTTAAAAATATTAAACCCATCATTTTGGGCACTTTTTGTGTGCTTTCTGTGGGATTATATGACTATTGATACATAGCTAATATTTCTCTACATATTCAATCAATTAGTATTGTGTGTTGTGGTGGTTGGAATAGGAATGTCCTGCTCCCCCAACCCCCAGAAGCTCATATATTTGAATATTTAGGGCGAGGCATTAGGAGGTGTGGCCTTGTTGGAGTGGGTGTGGCCTTGTTAGAGGAAGTGCATCACTAGGGGTGGGCTTTATGGTTTCAAAAGCTTAAGCTAGTTCCAGTGCTCTCCGAGACCTCAAACCCCATCCCCTGAGCTGTACTACTTCTCCAACAAAGCCACACCTACTCTGACCAGGCCACAACCACTCCAACCAGGCCACACCTCCTAATAGTGCCAATCCCCATGAACCTATGGGGCCATTTTCATTCAAACCACCACAGAAGGTTTCAATTAAGTATGAGGAAAAGAAAGAAAGAAGCCAGGGGCCAGGGGAGGACTGTGAACACGGAGGTCAAGTCTGTGTGACCTGCCCTCATTGCTCAGTGCCTTTCCTTCACGAACAGGGATGTATTAAAATACTTAACCTGAGAGAAAGTCCCAGGAAACCAAGAGGTACTCATTAAGTCATTAAGAGGTACAAATATCCAGCAACTAACTGTTTTGCCAGCTTCTGGAAAATGCACCCATGACTACCAGGACTGGTGTGTGCTCACAGAACTCAAGAGTGGAGCAGGGAGAGAGGCACCACAGGCCAGTTAAGAGAGAAGAGACAGGCTTATTAGAGGTTGGGATGCTCAGATGGATTCCCAAGAGGTGAGTCAGGTATGCACAGAGGGAAAGGGAACAAGGAAACGAAGGGCAAAGGCAAGTGAAGAGAGCAAGGCAGCTTCCGGGGCTGGATCTCTAGCTTCTGTCTTCTAGGTGCTTATGAACGGGGTGGCAAGAGACAATATAGGCATTTGAGGTCGTTAAAAAAAAATGTACGTAGCTCTGGGGAAAAGATCACACCGGTTACACACGGAGACTGTCAGTCTCTTAAAAAGGAGAGGAACGATCAGGAATGTGGCCTGACAGGGCCTGCGTGTCCTCAGGGAGCAGACAGGACGCAGTGGAGCACGGGAAAAGGCCGGTTGGGACTTGCAAACTGGTAGCTGCCTCCGTCTAATGAGGCAGAATCTTAAAACAAGGGGAGAGGGAGCGAGAAGGTTGGTAACCAGTTTACAAAGAGGTCCTTGATAACAAACCTGAAGAATTCAGGCTTTATCTTGAAGATGATTGGGACAAGAAAGTGCCAGGAAAGGAATCTATTTCATGAGACGTGTACAAAGTATTGCACTCCCCGGTGATCGTGAAGGCCGAGTAGGAAGAAAACATTTTGGGTGATAAAAAGAAAGCCTGGACACACCTGGGCAGGGATGTTAGCGCTCACCAAGAAAGAGGCCCAGCAAATGCGTTTGGAAGAAGCAGAGGCAAGAACGTCTTGCACAGGACGTGAAGATAGTAAACTGGGCAAGGGCAGAGCTCGGGATTTCTTGTTTTCCTTTGCTTCTCCACCCTCCAGGCTACGCCCAAAAGATGCTCTGGAGACTTCAAGAGCTGCTTAGCTTCCTGCAGCTTGAGCTTTCCTAGGTCATTAGACGGAGGTATCTGGATGTGGTACGTGTATGTGGAAGAGTTTCTGTGGGTGTCCAGGGAGACTAAAGGGGAACTCTGGGTATTCTCCTCCTCTGCCTTCCATCCCACGGATTTTATTGTTTGAGACAGGGCCATTTCCCTGAACTAGGAGCTCATGGATTGTCTGGGCTGGTCTTCCACATGGATCCATCCATCCATCCATCCATCCATCCATCCATCCATCCATCCATCTCCATCGCTTTGCTCCTGGGGAACAGTTGGCTCCCGTCCATGCCCAGTCTATACGTAGGTGCCGGGGATCCTAACTCAGGTCCTACTTGCTGTACAGCAAGCACATGACCCCCTTCCCCTCCCCCCAAACCTTCTCCTTGGTGAGCCTCTCAACTCACTAAACATTTAATTTGTTCACGCACAAAGATTGTAGCATTGAGAATTACTCAAAACACAGTTCTTCTGAGTGTCCCCTTTGCTTTTTGTAAGTAACTTGGATAAACCAGTCACAATCTGTGTGATGATCATGATGATAATGATAATAATAATAAATATTGTAAAAATAGTAAACTGGATAGAGTGCTTTGCACAGAGGAAACCGTCGGTAAATAAAGGTAAATTGTTACATAAAGGAAAACAGTTTGCTGGTTCTTTACTGTAATAAAGTAGAGCAGACTCTGGGTTTTCTGATTATAATGTTCTTTCTGTTGCTTCTAATTCTAATGTGCTTTCCTGACCAGATATGGGAAAAAAGGGAGTGGGGAGACTCTCACCACAGGCATTAAGGAATGTCTCGGGATCTCCAGTTCATTCCTTCTAGGCCCCAGGCTACCACACTGGAAAACACTGGAATGTGAAAGTCGCCCATCTTGTGTGTTCCGGGGGTGGGGTGGGGTGGGGATGAGGATGGGGGGTGGGGAGATATTTTAGAGCTACTGCCTTAAAAAAAAAATTCCCAAATTTCTACCTTACAATTTACTTCCTCTCCTTTTTTATGTCCCTTTCTGAGTTTCCTCTAAATGTACACAGTTGTGGTGTTTGTACATTATAGTCACTTCAATGTAATGCTAACTTGGACATTTAAAGCAAAAGTTTAAACAAAACACACTCAGCCCGCTCCGGGTAGATGAGTTTACGGCAGAAGGAATTCAGCAGTCATCTGTGGCTAATTGCCTTTGTATAGGGCAGGGCTTGTTTCGTTCTAACTCCCCAACACCTCTCCACCCTTCTAATCATCCTGTGTCTGAACCAACAGTTGACCGGAAGATGACTCACTTCTTCACACAAATGCCCATACCCATCCTACCATCTGGAACGCCTTCTACTCCACGCTAATCCTATCCACCAAAATACAGGGTTAAGTTAAAAAACTGACGACAAAAACCACAGAGAAAAATGAAGGAAAAAAAATTATTACTGACAAAGCGACTCCTATTCTCCCATGCTTTTCCTCGTTTTTAAATTAATGGAGAAAACTGTAATTTTGTTTTTTAATGGCATATCATGTGATAGTTGAAATGTTCCTTACAGTCGTGTAAAGTCTACAGGACCCACTTGCTTGCCCTACTGTAATCCAACGCCAGCGTGGATCTTCCCATAGAACTCTACTCTTGCCTCCTAGGGACCATGCTCTTTTTCCTCACGGTTTTCTCTTCTACTTTCCATTTCTCCTTTTTAAAAAAATAGGTTTACATTATAAAAATAATACCAAGGTCTGGATTCCGGTGACGGCGGCTCTGCATTTTATATCCCACTCAATGCCCCCAGCTTTAGATTCTGGACGACATAGGAAAAAATAACTGAGCCGGGTGTGGTAGCGCACACCTTTAATTCCAGTACTTTGGAGACAGAGGCAGGAGGATCTCTGAGTTTGAGGCCAGCCTTGTCAAGAGTGAGTTCCAAGAAAACCAGGGCTACACAGAGAATCTCAAAAAACCAAAAGAGGTGTATGTGTGTGTGTGTGTGTGTGTGTGTGTGTGTGTGTGTAGTCTCGTTATACATCCTGCTGCTTCAAACTTCTGAGCTCCATCATTCCTTCTGTTTCAACCCCTCAAACAGCTACGACTATAGGCACAAAGATGCCAGTGCAGCTAGCCATGTAAATATGTTTAATGTGTCTTAAACAGGAGTGAAATGGGTGCTGGAGCCCTGCAGATGATCGACTGGAGCTACGACCAATCTCACCCATTTGCGAAAGGCAAATGTAGGTCTCTATTCAAGACAGTCATCACCACTTCCTAGTAGACCAGAGCAGAAGAGACTGACAAGCACACGTAGGGGACACACTTAGAGGAAAAGGATCTCCAGACCGTGTGCCACAGTTTGTGATTCTATGAGAAAAATTTCAGCCTCCTCTATAATTCACATGCACAGTCTGAGTACATGAAAGTTCCAGTTGCTGCCAAGTTGCTGAGCTATGCTAGGTTTTCTGTCTTCCGCATCTGCAATACCTCACTGTGGTTTTAGATAATATTTCATTTACAATAACATTGGGCAGGAGTTATATGAGCCTTTGTAATATTTGCCAGCCACTGAATTTTGTTTGGTAAGATGTTCCAGCAAATCCTATTTATTTATTTATTTATATTTATTTATTTATTGCATGTGAGTACAATGTAGCTGTCTTCAGACACACCAGAAGAGGCCATCGGATCCCATTACAGTTGGTTGTGAGCTATTGGGAATTGAACTTAGGACCTCTGGAAGAGCAGCCATCTCTCCAGCCCACAGCAAATTCTTAATACGTCATGACTACACTAATTAGTCATAGCTCTGCAAAGATCTTAGCCTAATGATCTCACTGTTTTGTTTTGTTTTTCTCTATCGATGAGATGAGCCAGTTCAAGCCAAATTAAAGCATAAAGGCTTGGGTGGGTTCACTGGTCCCAAGGAACACACACACACACACACACACACACACACACACACACACACACACACAGGGGGGGGCAGGCAGATGGAGGGAAGTTGGGAAGGAGGGAGGGAGGAAGGGAAGGGAGAAAAGAAAGGAGGGAGGGAGGGAGGAAAAGCAAGCATGTGTATGGGGTTGAAGCAGGGTGGCGGTGGGGAGGGGTAGAGAGAGGACCAACACACACAGATGATAATGAAGAGCCTCTGGTTGAGAGAAAGCCCAGCCTCTGGCCTAAGCTGGAAAGTTCAGCATAGAGGGCAGGGTATGACCTCTTACAAGTTAACAGGTAGGGAACGAGGGATCATGGGAGAACCCGGAGGCCAAGTCTGCGTTAGTATGTTAAACAGGCCCCTTAGCCTCTTGCCTGGGTCTGAATCCCAACAAGTGCTACATGTAATGAAGGAGCCTCTCCTCGAGCGTTCTCTTGTATTTTGACTTTAGAGCAACAAAAACTGTCCCCTATATTTGACTTGAAATACTGAGGTTTTACCTTCCTATTTAACTACATCATTTGTCAGAATTTATTTCTGCCAATGATCAGTCATGTTATTATTTCCCTTAGGCAATCCAAAGCCCCCAATCTTAATTCTTTTTTTTTTTTTTTCTTTCCCTATCAACTTCTGATGCTGTATCCGTGCTTAGGTTCCTGGAAAAGTCTGGGTCCACCTTGGAATCCTCTATCATTTACATAGTTTTCTATCTGGGGGGTGAATTCAAAATTGCTTTAAATAATCTTATTTTTAGATGTCTTGGCTGTACGTTTGTGTGTGTAGCACATGCATGCAGTGTCTATGGAGACCAGAAGAAGGCACTGATTCCCCTGGGACTAGAGTTCTACAGATGGTGTTGAGCCTCCATGTGGGTGCTGGGAATTGAACCTGTATCCTCTGGAAGAACAGCCAGTATTCTTAACCGCTGAGCTGCCACTCCTGCCTCAAAATTGCTCTGAGCACTATGATTTTGCAATTGTTAGCATGAAGTTCTTAGGATAAGACTTCACTGTATTATTAAATCTTCAAAACTGTTTTGAATAACTAAAAGTTATGAATAGCCTTGGCACTCTGCTCATGCATATACATTTTTTATCATAGAACTGAAATTCTTTACTTTGAGGTATAATATAGTCCCTGAATCTCATATTTATGTGTGTGTATATATGTACATCTATGTGTATATACATATATATTTTAAACTTTATTATTATTATTCTTTATGGGTTTCTCCTCTTCCTGCTACCTAACATTTGAATCTTCTCCTTCCAAGATCTCATTCAGTCTGGGTCTCAGAATCTTTTATACACACACATTCGATCAGACTTCCAATTTAAATCTCCAGTTTGGGACTGGAGAGATGCTTCAGCTGTTAAGAGCACCGATTGCTCTTCCAGAGGTCCAGAGTTCAATTCCCAACAATCACATGGTGGCTCACAACCATCTGTAGTGGGATCAGATGCCCTCTTCTGGTGTCTGAGGACAGTGACAGAGTAGCGTACTCACATATATGAAATAAATAAATCAAAAAATTAAATCTCCAGTTTGGGTTTATGTTTTGAATTCAGCACAAGGGTTTTGATGTTTAATACATTCAGCATTAACATGTTCAAAACTTCCTGATTCAATTTGTTGAGACTATCTTAACAAATAGGGTGAGCACACTTGAAGGGTTAAATCCGAGCGATTGGGTTTCTTTTCAATTATGCTCATACTAGCCATTGTTTTCCTGTTCCCTTTCCTGCCTATAGCCTCCTCCTTTGGGGAATAGGGTACTGTTCATCATTTTATTTGGATTTTCTGCTACTACCAAGCACAGACCTTCAATTCACTCTTGATCAGTGTAGTGTACTGACCAAGCTGTGCCCAGTTCCATGAGTTAACAAAACAAAACAAAAATAAGCCTCCTGCCTTGGGACACAGTAAGTTACATACCGTGATAATACAAACTGTTTCTTTATACTGGAGACTTTTGTCACTCACAATCAAAGGATTTTTATTTTTTCATTAACTGTAATGAAGTGAGGAAGATCACCCGAAATGATCGAATGAGGTCACTGAACGGAGAAGGGGGTGAAAGGCACAGGTGACAGTCAGCAGATGGAATTTTGACCAAGGACAGAATGAATCTGAGTGCCCCCTCCACCCCTACCCCTGCAGCTTCACCTATAACTAATGTGCTCACTTTACCATATAATCTATATTATCATCTGCTCCATAAGGTTGGTTCCTTCTATAGGAACCCACTGGAGTTGAGCTGTTCTCGTGAGGCGATTAGCTGCACTCTGAGTTAATGAATGACCATGAACTTCTTGGACCATTCCAGAGACCAAGGTCTAGATCTCTATTGTTTTTCAGATAAGGGAACAGAATTGGCACCAAAGCCAGCAGCTGGAGCTAGCCCTTTGCTCCTTCCTAACCACAAAGCCATTGGCAAAAATATTTTTTTTTCCTTTCTAATTCTTAGTTCCATTTCAAAGGATATAGATTTGAAACCTAAAGCCAGCAGGTCTTACATTTTAGCTTGCAATATGATCCTCTGGGAGTCTTGTTGAAGGCTGTTAAGCTGTCTTAGTCTTTGTACCTGACAATGTGGATTCCTGACATATTCCTACATAAAGCCGCTAAGGTAGGTCTCCGGTTGGCATTTAGAGAATTAGCAGGTTCATATGCTAATAAACTTACTTAAATATCTCACCTGCATCGGAGGATCGTTATCTACAGTAGCGGGAAGTGACAGGAAAGGAAGATAGATCTCTCAGGTAGGGAGGTGGCCCAAGGCAGCAGTTCTGAGAATGTCCATGCTGGAGGCCAGGTATGCAACAATAGAGTTCCTTGTTATCACATCCCTTTGTCTGGAAGACGTGACTGAAACTGAGAGACACCTGGTCCGGATAACAGGAATGATCAACTTACCTTCCTCCCCAATTTCTGCCATAAGACAGAACCTTAGTCCAGCAGTTTGATGGCACCCAATCCCTGGAGACCAGCTCCTGCCATACTGGAGCAACATAGTCATCTCTTTCTCTTAAGGCCCCACCTATGAATATATAAACTAAAAACTGCCTTTCTGTTGTCGATGGATTTCATTCTTTACATTTTTGAGGAGACAAAACCCTCAAAGCCACTGATCAGAGTCCTTTTCCTGGCAGTTGAGTTTTTCCAGAAATGTAACCCCATCCTCAACCATGGGCTAAGGCTCAGCAATCCTAGTGAATCCCGTCATAAACCATGGCTTAGAAGAGGAATATTCTAGATGTAGAAGAATATCTACAGTGTGCTGCTTTTTATACGATTCAGGAAGCCTGAATTACACCAGAAAGAAAGGGAGTTATTACAAATGAATCATTTCTCAATGCTTAATTTGCATATGGCCTTGATTTTAGGTTACTGCCTCCCACATTGGGGGGTTCTAAGATTTTTCTCTTAGAGAAAAACCTTCTCTCAGAGATACATGACTGGCTTACCTTTAGAGTCATCAAATGTATGGGACAGCTGTCCAGCTCCTATCCCAAAGACTTCTTGTCATGTTTTTCTGGCAAACTTGATTGCATTTGTCTGCAGCAGTTCTTTACACTGTCAGGGACTACGGGTGTGATAGGATTGAATGCATGATGCTTAAATTACTGCTAATGACTGTCAACATTCAATATCTATATTATAAATCTCTTCTGGCGATTAATACTGCACATCTACACCTTGTAACTGATTTTACTTAGGAACTCTCCATTCCCTTGCAGATGAGACAAGTGACATCAGCATAACAGTACATTTTAAACTATGGTCCCAGGAATAGAAGCTTCAGCACCACCCAAGAATTTGACCGAAATGCAAAGTCCACATCAGGGTTCCAATTGTCTGGGCAAGTTATGTAGGAGCTCAAGAGAAAGTGCTTCTGCTAGGAGAAGGGCTAAACTCTTGGGTGAGACACACACACCGACAGTGCTATCATTTTGGTTGGAACTGGGTCATACATGTTTGGAAGCACACTGTAATCGTCCAGCTTTTCAGAGCAGGAATACGACATGATCTGAACACAGCTGATATAAAAATGCCTGCGAGCAGCTAAGAAAACGGGTCAGTGGGTAAGAGCACTTAGCAGGCAAGCAGAACCTGAGTTTGGATCTCCTGTCCCCATGTAAAAAGCTGAATGTGCCCGTAACCCCAGCACTGTGGGCTAAACAGTGAGTGAGGACTGTCTCAAAGCAGTATGAGGGAGTGACAGAGAAAGACACTCACTTGATGTCCTGGCCCGGCCTCTGTATGTGCACATGCATGCACATATCCACATTCACATGCATGCATTGCACATATAAATCCACACAAAAAATAAAGCCCATGTAAACTAGATTAATAAATCAATGAGAAGAACTGCAAGAGCTGGTAAGCTTTTCTCCCTCTAATAATCAAGTTCTTCAGTCTTTTGTAGTAGTGCTGGAGGCTGTGTCCAGGGCCTCACTCAAGTCACTGGACAATGACTCCCTAGCTTCTAATTTCTGATTGGCTGTTAGGATCGCTGTATTAAGTACTAAGAGGCTTCCATTAGGTTTTCCTAGAAAATTATTCTTACCAATTGACAACTCATAACTCAATGATCTTATTAAAAACATCTTTACGTTTATATATTAAGAACCACGCTGGGCCTGGTGGCCTACACCTTTAATCCCAGCACTCAGAAGGCAGAGGCAGGTGGATCTTGAGCTCAAGGCCAGCCTGGTCTAGAGTGAACTCCAGTACAGCCAGAGCTACACAGAGAAACCTTGTCTCAAAAAAAGCCAAACCAAACCAAGCAAGCGAGCGAGCAAGCAAGCAAGCAAGCAAGCAAGCAAGCAAGCAAGCAAGCAAACAACCTCCCCCATCCCCAAATTCACAAATCCTCAGGAAAATGTCTATAGTGAAGTCTTTCTGAGGAAACAGGCATGACTGCAGGGCAAGCACAGCGAACTACGTTGTCAGTGCCTGGGTGGGAAGCTGCTACCCACTCTTGCTGCCCCTCTCCGAGTGCAGCGATCACTCCTGAGATCACTAGTCTTACTGACCGCAACCCCGACCACCCTGTTCATCTTAAGGCCTTAGTTTGTGATTTCTCTGTTGGAAATGGCTTTTCTCCCTGAAACCGGAAGTTTAATTTGAATTAAATTCCTTGCAGTTTTAATTCTAGTTATATTCTTGGTAAGGCTCTTCTCTACTTTCCCCATCAATTACAAAACCTCTTACTGGGCCGTTTACTTCCGAAGTTAACCATACTTCTAAAACACCATGCGCTTCTCAATCTTCCTGTCCCCATTCAGTCTTGGATGGATCCTCACCACACAGGCGAGTGCTTGGCTTGTAAGTAGTAACGAGAGATTATTGAACGGCTGAAACAAAGTTTGCAGGACACACTTACTTTTATTTATTCTTTGCAGTTTGGGCGACAGAATCTGGGGCATTGTATCTGCTAGGCCAGTATTCTATTGAGTTATACTCCCAGCCGGCAGTTTTAATTGAACAGCTTGTTACATATATATTTAACATCATTTTTCAAACTCTAGATGCCACTGCAAAGGGTGTAGCTCACGGACAAAGCATTTAGTGCATGAGAAGTCCTTGATCGGGGCACACACACACACACACACACACACACACACACACACAGGTCAGCCAAGATTTTTTTTTCTCCCACAAAAAATACATAACTGAATTATTTAGCTTCACTACCAACTTAAAACATTGTGTCATTACCCTGTGTGTTTGTGCTTCTGTTTTTTCTTTCACCATGGGATCAGGGATCAAATTAAGCCACTTTCTTCTTAAAAGATCTAATCAAGGCACTATGCTAAATATTGAGATTCAATAAGTCCTAGAAAAAATAATGAAACCACCTTAAAAAAATGTGAAGGGTATGGCACATAGAAAAATACTAAACTATCGTTTTCTCTCACCCCTTTCTGCTCTTGGCCTCAGTAAAGCAATGACTAGGTATCAGACAGTGCAGGGTAAGAATGAGGTGGGCGGGACTCAAGGTTCAGACAATGGAGAGCTCACAGGTTAAAAAAGAAGGCGAGAGGTTCCTATGGGACAGGCTGGCTTGAAGGCTAACAACCAACCAAAGTGACTTTTAGTTTAAGCACATTTTTTTTTTTTTGATAAGCCTATAATTCCATCTATAAACTAAAATAGGACACAGCAAATAGCAATGAATAATTACTTGTCTTTTGAGACAGGGTCTCACTGTGTAGTCTTGACTGACCTGGAACTGACTATATAGACAAGGTTGGCCTCAAACTCAAGAGATCTGTCAGTGTCACCTCAGTGCTGGGATTGAAGATGTGTACTGACAGGTAGATTCTCTTTTGAGTCTGAAGAGTGGCAAGCGATGATTAATACAACACTACAGCCTGTTCTACCAGCCATGCCAATTTGCATGTGACAGCTATAAAAGTCCTTGTGTGTCTCTGATGACAGCAAGCTACTGGGGCTCATACAAAAAAACTCACAGGTCAGGTTGGTGTCCTTGGAATCCTTTGGGACAGATGTGGTAACATGGTTACAGGGACTCTCGCCACTTCTCGACAATGGTGCTCAAGGAAGTTCTCTGAAACCCACCTCTTGCCATCTTTCTCTTACTAGTCTCAGAACAAAACAGATGTTCATGGTGTATTATTATCTCAAAATTCTCTTCCAATGTATTCCCGTCAGAAAGAGTTGTATTAAACCTCCTAATACTACAAGATATTTAACACTGACATTTCTCAAGGGGGATCTGCATGTAGAGATGATTCAATTCAAAAATCCATTATGTCAAAGGTTTGCAAGCTAGCTCCCTTTTAAGTCTTGTGTTTTACAGCTTTTAAAGTTCAGTTCAAATTTGACCCGCTTAAACTGCTTTACTCTTTAGAAATTATAAACACAGGGCCAAAGTTGTAAAAACTCTTGTTGTTGTTTTGTTTTTTTGTTTTTCGAGACAGGGTTTCTCTGTATAGCCCTGGCTGTCCTGGAACTCACTTTGTAGACCAGGCTGGCCTCGAACTCAGAAATCTGCCTGCCTCTGCCTCCCAAGTGCTGGGATTAAAGGCGTGTGCCACCACACCCGGCGTAAAAACTTTTAAGTGCATGTGTGTTCATGTGTGTGCAATGCCTGTGTGTGGCCAGATGACCACCTTAAGTGTCACCCTCAAAAATGTCAAGTGCCTTTGTTGAGGCAGGGTCTTTCTGGCCTGAAGCTAACCGATTAGGCCAGACTGGCGGACCAGTGAGCCCCAGGGCTCTCCCTGTCTTCCCCTCTCCAGCTCAGAGATAATAAGTGGCCCTATATTTGGCCTTTTACGTGGGTTCTCAAAATAGAACTCAGGGGTTCATGCCTGTGAGGCACTTGACCCTCTGAACATCTCTCTGGTCCACATTCTAACTACTGAGGGACATTTAAGCACTAGTCTGGACTATAGTTATCACAGTAGTTCTTTTCATTGTTGGACAGGGTAATAACACACTTAAAATTTAGGTTAATACACATCTTTTCAGGCACACTAGAAGTACGCTAGAGCCCAAGTAAAACACATTTATTAAAAACTATGGGCTAGGTACAATCTGGTCAGGAACAATCTGATGACAGTCCAAGAACCATGACAAAGTAGGCCAAAGGTCCTGATGTTGTCCAACATAGCCTCAGGGAAGCTGGTTTTGAGTCCTACTGTGTGTCTCCTATGAGCTTACAGAAACGCCATTTTTCTTTTTATATATTTGGCATTCTACACACATGGTCACTGACAGGAAAACATACCAGGACTATCAAAATTGCCTATCTTACCATGGAATAACGTTAGCTTTAACTGGCAGCTGGAAAATTCTTTTGGAAGACTATCTTTTTTTTCCTTATACAGGAATATGAAATCTTTTACAAGAATTATTTACTTTTGGCCACGGTCAGAATCTGCATCAAGGAATCAACTAGCTGTTTGTGTAGTACACACATAAATCCACCATCCAAATGCTATAGGTTATTACATTACAAAAATAAAATTTAGCTTTCCTGTATTGGGTTCATACATACACACACACACATGAACAGTTTTAGTACTTTGTAATCTGGTTATTTTGTAGGCACAAACCAGCAATGTAACATGTATTATTTACTCGAGAAAAGGCACTGTCATTTACATGGAAGTTAGGTGGAGATGCTTTCCAAAGCCAAACAACAGAGTTAGTATGGTGATATTGGAAGAAAATAAGTAATATTTCATTCTAAACCTAGTTATTTCTGCCCAGTATTACTTATATGTATGTTATCCCTGCTGCACATCTGTATTCAGGAAACAAAGCAGAAAACAGAGTCACAGAAAATACTATCAGCTATCTTTTACCTTTGTACTAAAGTTTTCTATGGGAAGATAGGACTGGCGGACAGTTAATACCCGTTCAAGGCATTTGCTTTGTGCGTCACATATAAGGTCAAAGAAAATCCACAGAGCTATATGGCCTTTAGGAAAGATGACCCTTCACAACCGAACACAAGGAGGAGCCAGGGGGACTCCACAGAGGGGAGCTGTAGGAGCCAGATTGGTCAAGGACACCATGATATCACAGCCCACACAATCAACTAAGCAGGGCTCATAAGGACTCAGAGAGACTGAAACGAAAAACACAAGATTCTGTATGGGTCTGAGCTAGATCCTCTGCATGTATGTTATGGTTGTGTGGCCTGGTGTTCTTGTGGGGCTTCCAACAGTGGAAATCTTTCCTCTTATTGGGCTGCTTCATCCAGCCTTGATATGAGGATGTGTAACTAGTGTTATTGTCTGACCACGTTCAGTGGATATCCCTGGGAGGTCTGCTCCCTTTTTTTTTTTTTTTCTCTTTTGGAAGGGAAACAGAAGAGGAGGAGCTGATCTTGGGGAGAAGGGAAGAGAGAGACTGGGGGAAATGGAGGGAGGGGAAACTGACTGTCTATGAGAAAACAATAAAAGTTACAATGAAAGAGAAGAATCTGGCTCTCTGCACATTTTCCCCTTGTAGCAGCTTCAGTGCATGCGGGCGTCAGACGCCATGGCTGTCTCAGGAAAGCCAGGAAGACTCATCGGCAACACAAAGTATTTTCTTTTTTGCTTATTTGAGACAGGGCCTCCTGTCGTCTAGGCTGGCTTCAGGCCTGCTGTGCGGTTAGGAAAAGCCTTGAACACCCGATGGACCTTCCAGCCTCTACTGTGCAGTTGCTTAGCTTGTAGGCATGTGCCTCCATGCCCGGCAGTGGAAATACAGTTCTAGATAAAAGAATCGAGAAGCCTAACGATGAGCAACGCCCATATCACTCTTCATGGGCATCTTCTCTGAGAGGTATCTGCAGATTCTCTCTTCCCTTTCCTTGGCTTTCAAAATAGTCGTATCTGAAATGTTTTTCTTCATTTTAAAAACAAGAGCAACCCAGACAATGCTGTGAACAAAAATACACAAAGTACTGGAAATCCAGAGAAAAGAATATGGTTTACTTCAGGTCCCTACCCAAAGGCCCACACGAGAAGTTAAAAGTGCAACTCAGCCACCTAGAGCTGTGCTGAACCCTCGACAAACCTAAGATGGAAAATAATCATGAAATAGTATTTTGTGTATGTGCTTAAGCCTGAGTCTACAGCTAAGGAAAAACCAAGAAGTTTAGTTTTTAAACACTGCAAATGTTTATGGAAATGGAATCTCATGCTACAAAGCAACTATCTTCAATCTTAATTACCATTATTTTTATCCACTTGGCATAAAAAAACTAGCTCTCAGATTCTGCATACAGACAGCTTTATGTAAAATACATAAACATTTGTCCAAATTGGTACACAGATTGCATAAATATGGCAGTTAAGTTCGCATTTACAGATGAGCATGTACATTGCTGTGCAAATTATCACAATATTACAATTTCAAAAATTATTCAAACTGTTATCCAAGTAAAGCATTTAGTGAAAAAATACCCATGCAGAATTTAAATATCTCAGAACAAGATTTAAACTGTTTTCATTAAAAGTTCACACATTTAAAATAGTTTTATTCATTTTATTTGTATATGTCAAAATACATTTTTATTTCCAAAATAGTGGGTTTTGCAACTAGTTTCATGCAGAAACAAGGTCTGCTCGGTACTACCAATAAAGTCAATATAGCACAGTAGCTGTTCAATTTTAGATACAAAGAATAAATAACCTAAATACAAAACACTAAAATATTAGAAACATGTATTTACTCATTCTTCACAGGCACCCAGACTTCACAAATATAAACCACAGCATGCCTAACTGTTGTGCATCCAGAACACGTTGCAGTCACTCAAACTGATCAATTATCTGCGTATTTTACCTCCTCATTAGACTGTGAAATACTCTGTTTTCAGACCCACCATTCATACAGTTCAAATATAACCAAAAATAAACCCTCACGCCTATCCTTGTACCTTATAGAGTCCTGAGCTCGGTAGTAAGGGTGTAACCTTATATCTTCATAAAACCAATCAAGAGAGAGGACTTAAATTCTACTTACCAAAACACCCTTTCCCATCCCCAAAGAAATCTAAAATAGGCAGTAGAACACAATGACCTTTAAAATGAAGGGGTACAAATTCACATTTAATATAGTATACAATACACTCAATAATACAGTCAGCTACTATAAGTTTTACAATGTACAATTTATTCAAATGGCTGAACTGTTCAATGGTTAAGGAGATAGTTATGTGCCAGGAAGATGTAATATTTTTTTTTTTTGCATGATTTGATGAAAATATAAAAGTTATTTGTCCAAATAAAAGCCACTTTCATTATGGACTTCATTTTGCTTAGTTTTTTTCCTTAAAAAAAGGCCACTGAAATGTATAAAAACGGTCTGAATATGGCGGTGGTATCAGAGCTGATGCCCCTCACATGGCAATAGCAGTGCACTTAACACCACTCACAGATTAAGCCTGCAAAGGAGCTCCTAGCACTACTGCGGCTAGCACAACAGTTTCAGACAGCACTCAGATAAATATAGGTGTGTGAAATGTGAAGCGATTCTCTTATGCAATTTTGTAATCAGATCTGACTACTACCGAATGAAAAAAAAAAAAAAGGCAAAGCAGTTTACAGTAGAAAAGTTTGAATGGGGAGGTCCCATAAACCATGGGACCTTTCAGGTCCTCCTGCCCCACTGTGAGCGAGCTCTGCTTTAAAGACCTTTATGGAGTAGCCCACTGTGCACTGCAGACATCTGAATTAAGAAAATAGTCAAGCATGCCATGTGGTGGTCTAAAAAAAAATCAAAACAATACACTTATTTATATATACAGCGTCACTCAGTACCTGCTAAAATGAATGTGAAGGGTACAGCATCTACTATCTTATACTACAATAAAAAACAAAAAGTGACAGATGAGGGCAGAAGATAGTACTGGAAAGATCAAATTTCAATGGACATTAAAGCACTCATGTAAGAAATAAATGCATATTGCACAAACAGTGACAGCAAGTGTCCCACCGCGCAATTCAGTTCCAGGTGGGAGACAACACGTCAGCCTAACACGTGACAAGAAGTTCAGAAGAGCCAAGTTTTCTTTAAATTTCTGTAAATGAGAAAGCTGTGAACATAGAGAGACTCTGACACATGAAGAGTTAGAAGGAAAAAAAATACAAACCCAAACTCAGATGGAAAGCAAACAACTTAAATATCGAGAAACTAGAAACTGTGGCACATCAAAAAGAAAAAAAAAAAACAAAACCAACAATAACAAAAAACCTGTTGACTAACTGTCTTCTGGGAGAGCTGGAAGTTTTTGTTGACACAAAAGTATTTATGTACAACTAAGGCTTACTGGTTAAATATCTGAGGCATATCTGGCCTTGAACACTTTCTTTATTTGCTGGAGCTGTAAACAAGTTTTCTCAGTCATTGAAAAAAAATCTTCTCAGCAGCTGCTTTAACATGAAACAATGGTCTTGACAACCAATGGGGTGGGGGCAGAAAATTAAACGAAACAAAACTCCTAGATAAAGAGGGCGTTTGGCAGGATATCGGAAAATGACAGTCTCCGCGAGTTCTTGCCTCCGGCGTCCAGTGACTGCCACTGTGGTGCACCGGGGAGTGTGCCGGTCCTGCTGCTTGGCTTGTCTGCCTCCTGTCCTACTTGGAAAGTTTGCTTATAACTCTGATCAAGGCCCCATTTTCATCCTTTAGCCTCTGGTTGTCTGCCTTTAAGTCTGGTAACATCTATGAGGAGACAAACAATACAAGGAAAAAATTCCATTTCAGTACTAAGGGCAAAGCGACTGTCTGCACAAATGTCACAAAGTCACCACAAAACACATGACCAAGCTTTGTCAGTTAACATGTTTCTAATGCCTAAAACATACACCAGGAGAGAACACTGCTTATAAGCTAATTAGTTTGATAAATGATGGGATGAAAGTTTATCTCTCAAAATTATCCACTTGAATTCACTAGACTACTGGATTTTATGACTCACAAGCATGTTGTATTAGAGCAGCCGTGAAATGAAGCCTGTTGTTAGGACAGAATCATAAAGTGAGTTCCTTCCCTAGCTCCTGTCAACACCTAAGCCAGATAACACTATCACTAAACAAAAACCCCAGCTTAACTAAAAAAACCTGAGGACTCCTTCTGAATATAATAACATTTCTTAAAGAACTCATCTATAGGACCCAAGTCTGATGGCCTAATAGTGTCTGATCAAAGAGAGGCACGCATTAAATGGAAATCATCAATGTATATAAAGTAGTATATATTAAAAAAAAAAATTCAATATTCTCTTGCTGCACAGACAAATTGAAGGCAAGGGTGTTGTTAGAAACTATATTAACTTTCTACTGAGGGCAACTGAAACTATGCACTTAGGCGGGTTGACTAGGAAATGAAATAGTTTTTATTCTGGACATTAAGATTTATTTTCCAGAAGTATTTAATTCTCCTTCTTTTTTCAGTTTTCAGAATGTCCTGTGACACTGGTACATTAGGGAGAACAAAAATGGAACTTGCAACACTACTCATGCCAGTCACGCCTACGAGAAGAGTGACCCCCACAGTGAGCCACCCACAGTTCTTCCTGAGCTCAGTGTCCAGAGGTAATCCAGAGCCTAGAGGCTGCCAGCGGGGCTGTACGGACAGTGAAGACAGGAGGACCTGAGCACAAAGGCAGACACTGTTGGCCCATCTTCAGGTTAATTTGGATGTTACTTTGTATTTCATAAAAGACAATAAATACTAGATATATCTAAATTATGTTTGAAGCAAAAGAAATCTGAGTGGGCTTTACAAAGGACAGAGAAAGTCTTAATTCCTAACCCAGTCCCTAATTTTACTGTGGTTTATCAGTTACGATATACAATTAGTGATAATTTTAATGTTCTGAGAAGCCATGCACAGTTAAACAGTTATGTATGTGATAGTTCTAGACACATGTATTAATTTGTAGTTGTGAGCTTTTACAAAAACACGCTTACTAACAGAAACACCCGCCTGGGTCTACCAAGGAGAAATGATGAGACTATGAATTACAGGCTCACAGACTGCAGATGCCTACAGAACCCTGAGCGCTTGGCTACCACTCTTGTCAAGGCCCTATTCTCAGCCAGCAGCCTCTCATTTAGCTCTCTCAGAGGTTCAATTTGGTTTATTTGGTGCAGGTTCTGCAGGAATCAGAACATAAAGAAATA
Organism: Mus pahari; assembly: GCF_900095145.1. Classification (NCBI taxonomy): domain Eukaryota; kingdom Metazoa; phylum Chordata; class Mammalia; order Rodentia; family Muridae; genus Mus; species Mus pahari. The sequence goes on from NC_034598.1 coordinate 67,791,401, forward strand.
AGAATAAAAAATAAGAAAATACTCAAAAGTACAATGAGAACATATAGAATCATAGGAAATGAACTAAAAAAATGAAAATTTAAAGGAATACTCCAACATATTTAGAACAGTAAATAATTTACTGCTAAAATTCCACGTCAAGCTAGGCAATATATATCAAAATACAAGAGATTTGCTTCTACTTTTCAAAACTAAATAAAAATAATGGTCTAATTACAAACTAATTCAGTGAAATGTTTAAAATTTGAAATTCTAATTTCATAAGCATAATTCTGAGGTGCTGATAAGGGTATCATTATCTTATACTATTAATTATATAACATGTTATATATGTACACACACACACACACACACACACACACACAGTGCTAACAGCTAACCAATTAACCTAACCATACCTTTTTTTGTCCCTCAGCACTGTTCAATGTTCACAAACAAAAAACCAACCAAGCAAACAACCACAACAAAACCTCACGACCAGAGGTGACAGAGTTTGATTCTTCTCTCTGTCACTCTCGGGTCATTATTTTACTTTAACCCTGAAGACTGGATGTACCTTTAGGGCTGGCTGGTCCTCTACAACTGAGTTATATTCCCAGCCTCAGTATCTTTTTTAAAGGTTTCTTTTTAAAGGAGATTTTCATCCTGTTCCCCTCTATAGTTTACCCTCAAAGAAATACTGAATGACAAATGGAAATGTGCAGCACTAGTCAACCTTACATCCTATAACTATTTAAGGTTTTTATACTTGGATACTAGAAGCACCTTACAAATTGGTTAGTAGTTCCAAACCCATGGTCACCAGATGAAGTGACTCCCACCTTTAATCTCAGTACTTGGAGGCCGACAAAGGAGGATCTCTGTGAGTTCAAGGCCAGCAAGATCTATATAGTGAGGCACTGCCTTTAAAAACCAGACCAAACCCACTGTCAGCACACAGATGGCACCGGCTAAGGAGATGACAACAGAAATGAATATTAAGGGAGTTTGTAGGGAAAAAAGCAGGGAGAGGCTGAATGGGGGAGTGACATAGTAGAAGGTGGGGGATGACAGTAACCAGAATGAATTATATACAGGTATAAAATTGTCAAAAAATTAATAGAAATTACATGATTGCACTGGCAAGATGGCTCAGGGGGTAAAGAGTTTGCTCTGCACCTGATGGCCTGAGTTCAACACCCAGGACCTACATGGTGGAAGGGGAAGACTGACTCCTTCCTCTGACTCAACACTCACATGTGGCGTGCACATCCATACACATATAAGCATAACACATAAGTAAGTGGGAAACGTAACAAAAATGTTTCAGGTTTTAACTCCTCTTGTAGATTATGAAGAGCTGGGCTTAGGAAGAGAAACCTGACCTAGAGAACTCACAAGTGACCATCAGAATGGAGACCATGAACAGGGGGCTAGCACTGCTCTTCACAGCACGGCTTACTTACTTTGAGCTCTTCTTCCATTTCAGATATTCTTCTTTCTAGAGCTCTTCGTTCCTAGAACAATGAAGAGACCAGTAATTACTCAATTATACTCACACTGTCTTGTGTACTGTGACATGGTGACACTTCAGCATTAAACATAAAATCAAGAGCAGTGAACAAAAGATGTGATGCCGGTGCTGTGTAGGAGCTTTCCAGAACTGGGAAACGAGCTGAAGATCTTTGAAATTATTTCCCACAGGCTCTTTCATTAACATTCTGTCTTTCCAGTAGGGTGTTACACAACATATCCAAATGATTGTTTCTAGTTCAGATAAACTTAGGGATGGAGTAAGCCAGTATTAAGGCTGAAGACTATATAGAAAAGAACACACACACACACAAAGATGCACTTATACTACAGTGTCAGGAGCAGAGGGGCAAGAAGCAACCGTGCTAAACTATGTGCGCTTTACAATCACAAATGATCTCAGAGAAACTCATCGTCTCTGCTCACAGTGTTTACTGTGAGTTATTCAGTTCACTCTACAGCTATACAGATTTAGTCAGAGGTTGATACGGTGTGTAGCATTAATGCAGTGAATATAGGACAGCAACTACAGCATTTATTTTAAATTCATTTCAAAGAGTGGCAGGCAAAGCCAACACACAATGTATTATTGCAGTGTCCTGTTTTATTTTCCCTTATATGATAAGCATTTCTAAAGTGTTAAGCGAAAGCAAGCAGCAGTCATGGATGAACTGTAAAACTGGTTAGGTCATACCGCCCAGAAGATACTGACTCTTGCCGGTCACCTTTCAGATACAAACCATTTACATTTAGTTTAACAACACTGCAACTGTCTCAATGACATTCTTTCCCAGATTAACAATTAATGTTAATATTTAGTAATGTCGTACAATTATTATAAATGTCAATGTGTTTAGAGCATGTGCCCACTTATATCAACATGCTTAAAAATTATTATAAACATAAATGTTACTTTATTAAAGACCTTCTAGCTAAGAACATAACAATGACAAATTCACATAAACCACTGTACTTCTCAAAACACCAGTAAATATAGCTTCATATTTGATCCTTATAACTTTTTAATATGTGTGTGTATATACAAAACCATAAACATATATGTATCTCTATATCTATCTATCTATCTATCTATCTATCTATCTATCTATCTATCTATCTATCTATCTATCTATCTTGTCTGGACTGATAAGCAATACTCCAGCAAACCTCAATTTTACTACGTATATTTAAGATTTTAAATCGATTATAGGGTAACACTAGAACACTCTTTCCAATTGTCTATCCTACTAGCTCAAGGAAACTGTTAATAGTTAAAGGAAAAACCATACATGTAAACTGCTTAACATCCAGTCTGCTTTACATGTGGAGGACATCAAATACATGATGGCCACATGTAACATTAATCTGCATGCTAATTAAACTATAACCACTAAGGCCTTCCAAACAGGAGCACGTGAGCTACTTTGTAATTTATCTGCATTTGACAAGCAGAAACAAGGTCAGATGAGAAGAACAGACTATAAATGTGTGCGGATCACAATGACAGGCACTAAATTAGCAATTACCTATACTCGATAACATCACTGATGAGTTTACTTCTTTCTGTGCTTAAATTTGTATAATAATCACTGACTTTGTAAGAAATAATCTTTAAAGTGTTGTTCTATTCTATTTCACTATATTTTCCATATCAACTATTTATACAGGTAGAAGAACTGACCTTAGTCATTCTATATAATTTAGGGATAAAATTCAGTGTTACATATAAGTAGATATACAGCAATATAAGCAATATCCAATAATATTAAATTTAATAAAATACACGATTCTGAACTTTTAGCAACTACTAGCAACATCAATCTTTAAAAAGGCATCTAAATACTATTTTATAAACTTTGCTAAAATTATAATAAAAGGGGAACTACTGTACAGAACAATTCAATAAATACCACAGAGGTTAAATGAAGTGTATTTTATTTTATTCTGTACTGTTTTCTTATTTCTTGTGAAAAGTCAAACTGGTAATTAAATAAAAATGTTGAGAAAGAGCAATGCTTCCACATCAACTGCTTCTGCTACTTATTCTTTGACTTAAAGAATGCCCATCATGGTTACTGATACATCTTGTTCTTCCACACCCTGTAAGTCTAGCTGCCACTCAAGTGCTGCATTATACAGGTTCCTTTCAACACCTGGATCACTGTTACAGTCTCAAGTTTTCAGACTATTCCTACTGTCTGGACTTTGGAGCAATAGTAACAACGGAGATGTACTGGCTAGTTTTGTGTCAACTTGACACAGCTGGAGTTATCACAGAGAAAGGAGCTTCAGTTGAGGAAATGCCCCCATGAAATCCAGCTGTAAGGCATTTTCTCAATTAGTGATCAAGGGGGAAGGGCCCCTTGTGGGTGGGACCATCTCTGAGCTGGGAGTCTTGGGTTCTATAAGCAGGCTGAGCAAGCCAGGGGAAGCAAGCCAGTAAGTAACATCCCTCCATGGCCTCTGCATCAGCTCCTGCTTCCTGACCTGCTTGAGTTCCAGTCCTGACTTCCTTTGGTGATGAATAGCAGTGTGGAAGTGTAAGCCGAATAAACCCTTTCCTCCCCAACTTGCTTCTTGGTTATGATGTTTGTGCAGGGATAGAAACCCCGACTAAGACAGGAGACAAGTACAAGTAAAGACCACAACCAACAAAAATGTTGTAGAAAAAAGAAAGTGATATAAGGATTTCCTCTATCAACATTTCTTCTTGTTTGCAATACCCAACTACCATCTTCAGAAACAAAACCAAATCTACTGCCGCTCATCCAAACACTACTAATTCAGTAAGATGGACACTTACCCTTTTTTCCATCTCCAATTGTGACCTATCAGCAAATCGTTCTTGTCTCTGTAATAAATTAAAAAAACAGATGAACATGTGGTAAAGATGAGGGATACAATGTAACTCTCCACTGAGATGTTGTAAAAAAAATAACAATTTCCAGGTGGCATAATACATATTTAGGTGATATAATAGGCAAATTTAAGTAAAGAAATAAAAATTTAAAAAGGGAATGTGCTGAAATGATAAAAGTGATGTTTAAGAACAAATGCTCCTCATAGCTGTCATTTTACACAGAGTGTGAAAAGGAGCACCTTCAAGGGTCTGACAAATATCACAGCCTTCCCCCACATGCTTACTGCCTTCTTAGTCCATCAGGAATAGCAAATCTGATCGGTCAGACTCCAGCACCGTGAATAAAGAAGGCTTATTAGCAGGTTGATGGCTTTGTAGGAAGCAGCTGGATGACAGTGCCTCAGCAGGTCACTCAGAGCTTTGCCTCTCTACCACGCAATCAGAAATCTGTTTGTATCCACAGCTGCAGAACACCACCTTTCTTTTCTTTCAGAGGCAGACTTAGACACACTTTGCACTACTGAGCTACATCTTCAATACCTGCAAGCCCTCGCTCTCAGGCATTTTCTATCAGCTCGTGACCTAAACTATGCATAAGACTATTGTCCAGCTAGTTATTTTACCAAGCAGGTCCAGACCGCATAATAATTATTATCGATTTTCCTCTCCTACCGAGTTTGAGTAAGAAATAGGATTAATCAGAATTAACCTGACCAGAAAAATTAGGTGACAAAAGGACACACAAAAAAGGAGGAACAGAGAGAGATAAACAAGTTCAGCAGTGAAAACACGGCTTAGCTGATTCGCCATGTAATAGAACATCATCAGTCCAGGTAAACAGAAGTGGTAACTTTAGTGAGAAAACATGACCAAACCCCTAGAATTAAAACAATGTTCTGTGTACCTGCTATATGCTCAAAAAAAAAGAGGGGAAAGACACAGCAACAAGAGATCAATACAGAAAATGAACTTTACGAAATAAAAACTGGCTAACAAAGAAGCATGCAGTATAATTCATAGAGATGAATAGACAATTTTAGATGAATTCCTTTTGGGGGGGGGGTTCAAGACAGGGTTTCTCTGTATAGCCCTGGCTGTTCTGGAACTCACTTTGTAGAACAGGCTGGCCCTGAACTCAGAAATCCGCCCTCCTCTGCCTCCCGAGTGCTGGGATTAAAGGCGTGAGCCACCATGTCCGGCAGATGAATTCTTTCAAGTTGGAATCTAATAACTGCTTAACAAGTTTGTTTTCTTAAGAATTAAAGCAGTCCTTAGAGCCTTTAACATACAGACTTCTATAAAAGTCTTCAAGAAATAAAATAAGTAGCCCTGTATTATTCTTTGATAAATTTTTTGTTTTCTTGTTTCTTTAAACCGATGAGGCAAAGGAGGAAGAGATAAATTCTCAGATATAAATTATTACTTCTCAGAGATAATTACTTCTCAGATATAGTGTTCCATGGGAAAAGACCTTGGGAAATAATTCCAAGTTTCTAGGCACAAAAATCTGAGCTTTGTCATCTCTAAGCTGCTCCACAGAAAGCAGTTAGAAAAGAGTAGACATTATCGGGCATGACTACATAGAAGAGCTTTCAGAGAGGGAGAGAAGAGAGAAGGCGAGGGGGGGGAGGGGGAGAGGGAGAAAGAGACACAGGGAAAGAAGGGGGGGTATGAGCTCTTCTGAGGTCAGAAGAGGGTATCAGATCTGGTATTTACAGATGTGCATGTACTGAACTGTGAGACACTTCAGTATTAGGAACTGAACTTGGATCCCCAGGAAATTTCCTTAATTGATGAGCTCAGATCACTTTTTCTTGAACAACAGGAACTCTTTATAACACATACTCTTTACAATTTTGAAAAAAAGCTTTATCTATATGGGTGTTTTCTGCACATGTATGTCTGTGCCCAAAGTTCCTGTGGGATCAGACGAACATATCAGATTTCATGGACTGGAGTTAGAGACCACTGTGAACCACTATGCAGATTAGTATTTCTGAACTTTCTGAATGCTGTGACCCTCTGATATATAACAGTTCCCCATGTGGTGACCTCCAACCATAAAATTACTTTTGTTGTTACTTTATGATTGCAATTTGCTACTGTTATGAATTGTAATATAAATATCTATGTTTTCTGATGGGTGTAGGTGACCCCTGTGAAAGGGTTATTTGAAGCCGCACCAAAGGGGTTGTGACCCACAGGTTGAGAACCTCTTGATGTAGCTCCTGGAAGAGTAGCCAGTGCTCTTACCCACTGAGCCATCTCTTCAGCCTCACATACTAATTATTATAAAGAATAATGGGAGGTTGCAAATGTATGCAGCTCTGACAGAGAACACTTTAAGTGTCTTTAGGGTTCTGCATCACAAAAAAACTTTTGAATTCTTTCTATATGACATTACTTCTGTATTTTTATATTCCAGAAATCAGCTGTTAATTATGTTGATTCCTTTTTATTCCTAAATAAAGCATTATAAATATGTTCAGAACTAATATTACACAAAAATTAGATGTAGCCGGGCATGGTGGCGCATGCCTTTAATCCCAGCACTTGGGAGGCAGAGGCAGGTGGATTTCTGAGTTCGAGGCCAGCCTGTTCTACAAAGTGAGTTCCAGGACAGCCAGGGCTACACAGAGAAACCCTGTCTCGAAAAACAAACAAACAAAAAAACAACAAAAAAAATTAGATGTAAAGCTTTTAGGTATACTGAATCACCCTATCTGGAGAAAGAGGTACAAACCTGGGTAGCCTTTTCCAACTGCAACTTTAGATCCGTTAGTTCCATATTTGTATCATGTAGCTGTGCTTTTAGCTTTTCATTTTCAGCTAAAATTTGTTCGTAAAGCTAGAAAAATTAATGAAGAACAGATTACTTTTGTTGTTATACTGAAGAGACCTCAATGACTACAATATTACAATAAAAAAATTAATGTAGATGTGTACTATAAAGAATATACTGACAACATATTCTAATTATTTAAATAAATACAAGTTGCTTAGAAGTAACTTGCAAGTTTGAGGCCAATAAATAGGAAGATTGTGTCTAAACAACAAACAAAACATCAAATGAAAAGATAATGAAACAGAGGATGTGTGTGCATAGACTCATACTTTGTTCTTCTGAATGGCCCTTTTCAGCCCATTCCAGCAAGACAGACACAACAAATATAAAGCCCTGGGTATTTTTTTTTTTTTTTTTGCCTCTCTCTAAGACATGACTATTTATATGTTACCTACTATTAGCTGTTAGAAACTAATAAAAAATAAGTTATTTCAAAATACTGATTTCTTTATAAGCAAGTTTTTCAGAATACTGTTAAAAATATAAATAGCATACACAAACACAATGTACAAAACACAAACTAAATAACCCGCATACCTTTTTGAAGTCAGTCGAGTCATCCTTTTCTAGCCGGCTACTGTAAGGTTTTCTGTCTTCTAAGTAGCTGTATGAAGCAGAGCGACCCAGCAAGGAATCATACCGATCACTTGATGACGTGGAACTGCTGTCATACCTTCAAAAGTTGAGTTGAAAATAGAGACTTTATTATAGTCTTCCACAAATTATGTTAGTACACATTGATTATGCATCCATATCCTTGATATTCCCAGGTGATAAGTAATAGTCTCTGTAAGCTATTATTAATTTATGATATATAATAAATGGGAAGTTATTCTTACTTTCTATATTAAAAAAATCAAAACTTTTCATACTATGATAAATTATTTAAAAAGTTTTAAATGACATTTTCATATTTTATCATGCTATAACAATTTATACCATGATTCACTATAGTCTAACTGGTGACACCTTTCCTTTTTTGGTGGAATATAGTAATGTTTAAAATCAGTGACATCTTAGATTTGATGAAATAATCAATGAATTTTCTAACTGTTAACAATGGGTTTGTCTTAAAAAGGAAGTGTGCTATCAGAACTGTGAATTCTTTTGTTATTTGGTTCAGGTACCTTTTCTGATAAGTGCTACTGCTTTATATTTCAGTTCAAAGAATCATCAGTACATAAAATTTATTCTCAGTCTCACAAGGCCTTTGGTCACCAGCTGTGAGCAGGGGAAATGGATCAAGATTATAATCAAGGCTAGAGTGACTGTGAGCTAGATGATGTGAAAAATACCTTCACTTAGCCATTTTCTTTTAAGGAGAGGATGTTGAATACTTAATTCAATATATTTCTGGCTAGGTGTGGATTTTTATCAGTAAGATGGTTAATGTTGAAATAAGAAAAATGGAAAAGCCTAAGAAAAAGGAACACTGATTTGGGAACATTCTTTCTTCACAGTAACTTAATATAATGACCAATGAATTAAAAGTGATACCCCTTAACACAGAAAACTAGTAACAGTGATTAGGTCATTATATTTAATTTTTAAAAAATTGTGTATTTTCAAAAATTGTTCTTTTGTGTGTGTGTGTGTGTACATGCTACAGCTGCATACATGCACAAGGCAGAGGACAACTTGAGAGAGTTGGTCCCCCTTCCACGGTGTGGAATTGATTCAGCTCGTTAGGCTTGGCGGCATGCACTGCAGCTGCTGAGCCATCTTGCCAGCCTAGGCCATCTACGATTTTTCAGATTTGTGCTGTCCATTTAATGCTATATATCTACAAAACCCATAAGCATCCAGCAACATATTCTTTATCAACAGTGAAAATGAGAAAAAAAAAATCAGGAAAAAAGATTAAACATACCTGGAAACAGAATCCGTCTAGAAAGTAAAAAACAAAAAACAAAAAAGCATATTAAACTTTATTCTTTCATTAAACTGTTGACCGAGACTGATACGAACCTAAGGTAACAATGATACTCACACTATTAAACTCATCCATCACATGCTTTCTTTTAGTATGCTCACTTTTAGGGAAACTGTAGAACACAGACTCACTTTATATTTTTGCATGTTTAAAACAATACAATCTCATTTGGAAGCATTTCTGTTGAGTGTACTTACTGTTTGAACAGGAAACTAAAAGGACTAAGAACTATCCATTGCTTATAATCAGCAGGACAGTTTACTTTAAAGCAAGCACTTGATTCATTCTTATTTTGAAAGGCATTACTATGAAGCAGCCAAATGGATATGTTCTCTATAAAATAGTATATACACACTATTTGACATTCTGAACACCTAGCTTTATATTTAAGATTTAGCAATTAAGCCATACAAAATATGACTATTTCCAGCATGTATCACTGAAGTTCCTATCTTCCTATCAAGAAATGATTGCTAAGAGAAATAATTGGGATTGTACTGGCTGTTTTTGTCTGTTTGTTTGTTTGTTTGTTTGGCGTGTCAACTTGACACAAGCTGGAGTCATCAGAGAGGAAGGAGCCTCATCAGGTAAGGAAATGCCTCCATGAGATCCAGCTGTAAGGCATTTTCTCAATTAGTGATCAAGCGGGGAGGGTACAGTGTGGGTGGTGCCATCCCTGGGCTGGTAGTCCTGCATTCTATAAGAAAGTAGACGGGGCAAGCCCGGGGAAGCAAGCTAGTAAGAAGCATCCTTCCATGACCTCTGTATCAGCTCCTTCCCTGCTTTAGTATCCATCCTTCCTGACTTCTTCTATCATGAACAGTGTTGTGCAAGTGTAAGCTGAGTAAGCCCTTTCTTCCCCAACTAGCTTTTTGGTCATGGGGTTTCACTGCAGCAACAGGAATCCTAACTAAGACAGAGATGAATGGAGATTGGGGAAGAGAGGTGTAAGAATCAGAATCAGAGGAACCTGATGAAATAAAAGGATTCCAGAAGGAGATGATGGAGAATTGGGGGGGGGGGGTGAGATTTAGTTTCCTCCTTTTATCACTTAATGTATAATTTTCCATAAAATAACCATTCAGAATTGGTTTGTTAAGACTCTTGAATTTCAATATTTGTAATTTTTACAAGTTCTAAAATTACTATGTTCTCCCAGAAATGTTTACTTTTTTCAGACTAAAATGGTTTACTAAATTCTGTTCAAATTTCCTTTGCAAAATTAATTTTGCCTTTGCTTTCAGTACTTATATTTTTGTTTTATTAACTCTTCAGTTTCTAAAAAAAATTTAACGACTTTAAAAAAACCTTAAAATTTAAAGATATTAAATTCTGTAAAATTCAGACTAAAATATGTACATGCCACATTTATCACTAGTTTTGTTGACTGAGTCCAGCAATCAGGAGTCACTTGCATTCTATGTCTTTAAGAATCATGGTGTTACCATTAATTTTTTTTTTTTCTCTTTTTTCGAGACAGGGTTTCTCTGTGTAGCCCTGGCTGTCCTGGAACTCACTCTGTAGACCAGGCTGGCCTCGAACTCAGAAATCTGCCGGCCTCTGCATCCCAAGTGCTGGAATTAAGGGCATGCGCTACCATGCCCGGCCATTAATTATTTTTTAAGCTAAATTGTAACTTCCAAACTCCATAAAATTTACTTTCTAAATTCAAATTTTAAATTATTTAAATAATGTAGAATACTAGTATTGTGTATGTTCGCAATGCCATGAGATTCAACACCCACCTCTCTTCCTTCCTCCTCCTACCAGTGCTGGTGAGCACAATCTGAGTTTCTGTTTCCCAGTCTGACTTTGTTAGACTGCACAAGTGGAACCACAATTATGTTTCTCTGTGTCTTGCTTTACTTCATGGAGCATGACCTTACTCCCTATTTAAACTTTTTCCAAAATGAAAATATCCTTTACACCTTTCTGATAAATAAGTTGACATAAATATCTACAGTACATAAGTTTCTGTGCCTCCCGTCCATTCATCCAGCCCCTAGACAATAACCGGTAATGATTCTGTACATCAAATAGCCAGACAAATCATAGGAACCTTTGCATATGCATTTACTTTTTCAATTTTCAATGTTTTATTCTTACAAGCAATGTTACAATGTATTTCCTATAAAGTTATCTTCATATATTTCCTTTACAACCTTGTGAATAAATATCTAGAAGTAGAAATAATAAGCTTAAAAGCCTTGACATTTTTTTCTTTAAAAAAGATGTATGCATGTATTATATAATAGTACTCTGTTGCTATCTCCAAACACACCAGAAGAGGGCATCAGAGCCCATGGTTGTGAGCCACCATGTGGTTGCTGGGAACTGAACTCAGGACCTCTAGAACAGCAGTCTTAACCGCTGAGCCATCTCTCCAGCCCCTGAACATTTTAAGGCTTCTGAAATGTATTTTTAAATTAAAATTTGATACCAATGCTGCTCTTTATGTGTGTGGTGGTAGTGGTGCGGCTCTCTTCTCCCACCCTTTGGGTTTCATAGATCAAGGTCAGGCCATTAGGCCCATGTGGCAAGCGAGTCCCTCTGCTCCACTTCTCTCCTCAGTACTAACTTTCTCATGGTGCTGGCTGTCTACCTGCTTGCCTAAGGAACAAAAGAACCTTCTGGGTCAAAGTAAGTATACTTGGACCTAGAAGCTATGTCCATTCAGTCACCTAGTCCAAGCAAATAGCTGCTACTTTACATTGCTTCATGCTCTTGAGAGCCTAAGGAAATGCACGCACGCACGCACGCACACCAGCTGCTCACCTGTGTCTCTCTCTTGCTGGAGCCGTCCTCAGTGTCCGACTGCCGCTCTTGATCATTTTCATCACTCTAAAGCACATTGTCAGATTGGGTTACAAAAACAGACACATTGAAAGCTTTTTTTTTTTTTTTTTGGTTTACTTTTGGAATTTAAAATGATTCTGTGCAAAATTATATCATTAAGTTTTTATGTGTGTTCAAACCTTTCTATATTAAAATCTTTAAATTTATTTTAAATCTGAAGGTTTTTTATTTTTTTTAAAGATTTATTTATTTTATGTCTGTGGGTACACTGTAGCTGTACAGATGGTTGTGAGCCATCATGTGATTGCTGGGAATTGAACGCAGGATCTCTGCTCGCTCCTGTCCAAAGATTTATTTTATACCTATGTTCACTATAGCTGTCTTCATACAAACAAGAAGGCATCAGATCTCATTATGGATGGTTGTGAACCACCATGTGGTTGCTGGGATTTGAACTCAGGACCTTCGGAAGAGCAGTCTTAACTGCTGAGCCATTTCACCAGCCCAAATTAGAAGTTTTACAGGAAACAAAACTATTTGCTTTTTTCTCTGTTGGCTCCTTACCATTCATTCTCACTTAGGCATCATTATCTCCCAGCTTTCAAAACTTTGTTGTTTTAAAAAGTTTTTAATCTACTTTTAAGAGTTTCTGTCTGTACTTTGAAAGCTGGAAGTTATACTTTTGATATAAGGTTACTTTAGGATAAATGTGTATCATTTCCTAAACCTTTATTTCTGGTTTTATGAATCTTAAGTTTTACCAGGATATTCTAAGTTTTCTTAAATAAAAGCAAAAACAAAAAATCAAAACCAGCCACATACATCCTTGATTATTGTCCTCAGGTATTGTATAGCGCCCCCCCTGCCAAAGGTAGACTTTGTTAAGTGTAAGAGAGACATATGGAGATGTGTGGGTTACTTCAACTGGGTGACCTTCAGTGGAGGAATGTGTACAGTTTAGACAATTAAAAGAAATGTACTGCTAGATACAACAGCATAGATGTACTTCAAAAACATAATACAGTTGTATCCTCAAATGCCCTTACATTTGAAAACAAGAACGATAAAAACTGAGAGAAAATATGACTTTGTGCTGCCATTTTTATGCTGTCACAAAACTATACACTTACTAATTATGTTTCTAGATAAACTTCATTTTTGGATTGAGACTCTACATCAATAACAAAGCATTTATTTGCTTAGAATGCATAATGTAACCCTCAGCTTTGAAAATAAATTACTAAAAAATAGAAAAACTACCAAGAGGCTACATTTAAAAATATAAAAATAATTTTTTTCCCTTAAAACTGTTATATTAAAAGATAAATGTTTTCACATTAACAGTGCCACCCCACATTATTCCATTTGCTAATAAATAGCAATATTGGGGTTATAATCTGAGATCTAGAAAAAGAAATTTATTTACTTGTGGTACTGCTGGGCAACTGAGGTTCCCCTGGACTATAACCCAAGGTTGAAAATTTTCCTTTTCACAGGACTACTGTAATCTTGCATCATTAAAAAAAAAAAAAAAAAAAACAGGTTCTTTTATGTACACTTATAATATAAAAATTAGATTAAATGTATAACATGTAAAGCATCTTTCTTTAAAGGGTCTATTAGCATTTTAAAATAATGTGTATACCATAACCAATAGTCATTATAATTATTCCAAAACTGAAATAGAATTTCTGATTCAGGTAGTAAACACACACACACACACACACACACACACACACACACACACACACACACACACATCTACCTACTTGGTGACTGTGTTTATAAAGCATTACAAATGTAATAGAGTGCTGATTTCAAGCACCTATCCCCTCAGCAGTGTAAAGAATTATGAGCAAGTACTTCTGGGAGGGTAGTGTTTCTAAGAGGGCCTCACATCTTGCGTCCAGAAGGAGACTCCAGTAGACCGTCGTTTTTCTCTGGGTCGCCGTCGTTCTCTGATGGATTTAGGCTGTGACTTATCTTCCCCTTCTTTCTCCTCTTCTTTTTTCTCTCCCTCTATTTATGGATTACACAAACCGCATGATTGCAATTTATCCTGACAATGTTTTTACAAGCATACGTCAAAACAGTTCTAGAGCCGGCTAGATGGTTCAGTGGGTAAACACAATTGCTGCCAAGCCGGGGACCCACACAGCGGAAGAACTGATTTTGACAAGGCATCTTCCAACCTCTGCAGGTGTGTCATCGTACTTACACATACATATATGCCCCCACCTAGCATGTACAAAATAAATAGTGCTCTAATTTCGTTAGCCTCTTCTATAAAGCTTAGATTTCTTCAATTAAAATAATGTTTGTCCCCATCAGTACTCCTATATGTATATTTGGTATAAACTTGCATTTTAATCTCCCATTATGACACACTTTTAATGATCACAAGAACAAATTATCTCTACATTCTTGCTGTCCAAACTAAAGAATCCGTAAAGACATATCTATTGTGTAGAAAATGGCTGATTGGCTGATGGGCAGGCAGGCTCATCATTAATGTGTGTTAACAAGTTACTCGCAGCACTCCCATGCAACGGGAGAAAGCACATAGAAGCATACAGTGGGACATGTGGGAATAGCCCTGTTGCAGCCTGCGGCCTCCACCATGTCTTCTAGCACTTCACTTCTCTCCTAAAGGCAGACGCTTTCTTCTGAAAAGTTATCTTTCATTAAATGCAAATCAATATAAACATGACAGTCTTAAGATGTCTGTTTCTTATCTGTATATGGCCTATGCACTACAAGATTATTAGGACCTTAATGTAGACATGTACAGAACATTAACAACTGCATACTGTTTCTGCTCAGTATGTCAGCTTAAGATGGTCTTCAGTTGCACTACTAACAGGGAGACCGGCTCCCAGGATTACTCGAAAGAAAAAGTAGTTTCTTACCTCTCTCATTTTCTTTGGCTAATCCCCGGGAGTAGGCAGAGGTTATACCTACAAGACTGTTTGGCCTGTTGAGCTGACTTGAGGCATAGAGTGTGCTGCCTAGAGTAGAGAGTGAGGAGGACGACGGAGCGCTTGAACTTGAAGTTGACACAGGTCTGTAACGTGTGTAAGTCTGGGAAGCATTAAAACCCATTTGAAATATTAAAGACACATAAAACACAAACTGATTTCAAAAGAACAATATTGTTCTCATCATGCCAAAGCCGTCAGACTTCAGCCTACGCCTGTCATGCATGTCATACTGCTTACGAGGCCATACATCTCAGCACTGTGAGAACGCTAAGAGCCAATCAGACCAGCTGTGCTGCCCACAGCATTACCTCATCGTATGTTCTCGAATACTTTTGTTTATAGTCATCTTCTCTAGATGCTTCTGACTCCTTCTTTTCTTCTTGTTTCTCTTTATCCTGCTTTTCCTTTTCTTCTTTTTCTTTCTCTTCATTTTCTTGTTCTCTGGTTCTTGTAGAACGACTTCTTCCTATTGTTTTTTCAGCTTCCTGAAGATCAGTCAATGTTACACCCTGCACACAAAAAAGGCATACATTGTGATACATATTAGTGATCATTTAAAAAGAACATTTTACAAGTTGATACATTAAATATGAATGTAATTTTCACATAGTGAATCACATTCATTTTATGAATCACAATAATGATAGGAATTGGGGAAGTTATAACTATAGTTAAGAATCTGTATTCAAAAACTAACAAAATAGTAAGAGATGGAAAAAATCTCAATATAAGTATCTAATTTTAGAAGAGGAAGAGTCAATCTATAGAATTTATATAATACACTATATGCACCCATTTTCACAAATTAACTTGAGGTTTGACACAATCTTCAGTAAGTACTGTCTTCAGGTTGGACCCCTCAGAACAGGCTGGACAGGGAGTGGCTTAGGACCCAGCAACCACACTGCTTTACAGGCAAAGTCCAAGCAGTCACAATGACGGGTAGGAAGTGAGACAGTAACTAGCCAGAGAGAGACACTCTTCTTACATCCCCCACCTGCTGTTTTCTATACTGAGCACTAGGTCTCTTCTCCACCCCCTCATTTCTACACATTCATAACTTAAGCTATAAAAGGATTACTGAAACATCATCCTTATCTCTTCTGATTTTTCCTCCAGAGTGAAAATGAAATACCCATTTATTAAGTATGTTATCTTCTCTATATTGTACACATTAGATATACCTGTGTTGACCGTCTAGACTGTCTTGCTTGTCTAGATCTTGCTTTTCTTTGGGATTCAGACTCTTCATCCCTAACAGGAGTGAGGTATGACCTACAGTAATAAATAAAAAATTGTTAGTTGGAGAGTCAATATTTATGAGTAGAAATACTTATCAATGTTTATGATTAAAACAAGCAAGCACAGTATTTAATGGGTTAAAAAAGAATCTTCAGAAAATGTTTGTACCTGGCTTTGAAACTCACTAATGCAATATGACCATTCTTATTCAATTTTTATTTTATGTGTATAGGTGAATTATCTATATGTGCGTTTGTACTTCTTGCCTGCCTGTTGCTCACATGACCATTGGGTCCCCCTGGGAGTGGTGTTACAGAGGGCTATGAACCACCATGTAGGTGTTGGGAATTGCAACTGGGACTGCATGAAGAACCAGTGCTTCCAACCACTGAGTAAGCTTTTCAGCCCATGACCATTTCTTTCTAAACAGGAACCAGTTATACTTAGTATAGCATGTTGATTTCTTCCTTTCTATATTTAATGGTCTTAATTTTAAAGAAGCAATGAGAGGACTGAAGGTTGTTTTACTCCATTGAAAGAGATAGAGATCCAAGCACTTCGCTGGCGCAGAGCCAGTTCACAGGACCAGAGAGGAGGACTCCAACCTCTAAGAATCACCTCATTCCATGTTACTTCTCTAGTGGCCCACAAGTCCACTACTAGTGCTGCCCACTTAAGGAGCCAAGTTCTGTTATTTTTTATTATATAAAAAAGGAAAGAAGGGCTGGGCATATGGTGGCTCATGTTCTTAATCCCAGCTCCTGTGAGGCAGAGAGAAGCATTTCTCTGTGTGTTTGAGACCAGCCTGGTCTACAGGGCTATGCAGAGAGAGCCTGTCTCAAACAACCAAACCAAACCAAACCAAACCAAACCAAAAACCAAACAAACAAAAACTGAGAGTAAAGGTTTTATCTTTTCTATGACTAAAATATTTTTAAGTACATCTTCCTTCACAAACCTGACTTCAAATCCCTGACTTCAAATCCCTTACGCCATCCATTTTGGCCTGTTTTGCTTTGCTGTAACAGTCTTAAATGACTTGTGCAAGTGTTGTCTGACTTAGTCTTTACTGTAAATGTTGGGATGTCTGCACTGACATGGGAATTCTTCACAGTCCTATTACTATTCACGCTCAGAGTAGAAATCATAGTTTTGTTCACATTTTGAACAAAACCCGAGTAATTTCAAAAGGAGATGAAGCTTTGCCTCTAGTAACCAGGATTACTTGGGTAGTTCGATCATTACCACTGTTGTCACTGAATTCAGCTCTGTCTGAAGACATTACAGAATCCTCTACTTTCTCTGTAAGGTTTAGTGCACCCCTGCCGTGCTCTCCAAGGCCAGTTATGGTCTAGCCAGTTTTCTGACTTGAATGCTCCTCTATAGAGGGTCTCTGTCAGCTTTCCTGCTCACTCAGCTTGTTAGGCACTGTTCTTTAACAAGCTCTGAAGTCAGCTGTGAGTTTTATGCTGTTTGTCTCTCTTCTACGGGCACGTTAAACTCAGAGATTCCAGTAGCGCAGATTCACATTCCATCTGCAGTGGGGGGTTGTTTCCCCCTAAATCCTTTAGAGGGCTTCAACTCCTTTCAAACATTGGGAATGTATTCATTACTGTCCATATTTCGGATTGTTTCTGAAGTCTGCTAAGACTAGAATATATGATTAATTGTTCTGAGCATCTGTTTTTTCAATAAGTACTGGCAGATGACAAATTTCTTACCAGTGGCTTTCAATCTCGGCAGTTAAGGGAAACGTAGTTTGAAACAGGGTGAGAGGCCTGCTTTCTTGTTGCTTCTGTGATTACAGCAACTGAGAGCAAGTCAATCAGGAAAGGTCAAATATGGTCACTGTTTTGGGACAGTGAGCAAATTTATAGAAGGGCAAAATTGTACCACAGCAATTATTTTGACTTAAGCTGTTTAAAGCAGGCCAGTAAGCAGCAGCCCTCCATGGCCTCTGCATTAGTTCCTGCCCTCGCTGCAATCACCCTTTCCCTTCCGACGCTGCTTTGGCCATGGTGTTTGTCACACCAACAGAAGCCCTAAGGAAGCCTGGTTTCAAGAAAAACTGTGCATCTTCATCTGGTTGAGTATCACATCTTGGTCAGAAAGATGTAACTGCTTCTTGTCTTAGGTCCTCTTAGCCACCATAGTCTCAGTAGCTTTTTACCATGATTTTTTAAAACTCTGGGTCACAGCAGCACATGTCTATCTGGAGGACAGCTCTTCTTTAACTCAAGCATTTCACAAAAAATTATTTTTTTAACTTCTATTTTTTAGCTTATGTTCATTGGTGTTTTGTCTATATGTATGTCTGTGTGAGGGTGTTAAAAGCCCTGGAACTGGAGTTATAGACAAGTGTGAGATGCCATGTGGGTGCTAGGAATTGAATCTGGGTCCTCTGGAAAAGCAGCCAGTGCTCTTAACTGCCGAGCCATTTCTCCAGCCCCTACAGAATACTTTCTTACCAAATCTCACCAAAAGACTAGTTTGGACCTAAATTCACAAACTCACCTTTTATTTCATAAGCCTGGATTATTTTTTCCAAATTTCCATTAATGTTAATTTCTCATAACTGTTTGTTAAGGGGATAAACTACCAGCTGAATGGTTTGTAAAATCTGTGCATGCTTATTTATTTATTTATTGATTGATTGATTGATTGATTGATTGGTTTTTTTGAGACAAGGTTTCTCTGCCCTGGCTGTCCTGGAACTCACTTTGTAGACCAGGCTGGCCTCGAACTCCCACCTGCCTCTGCCTCCCGAGTGCTGGGATTAAAGGTGTGCACCACCATGCCTGACCACTTTAATTTTATATGCAATATCTGTTTCCAATTAGTATAAAGCCATGGCCTTTTAATCAATTCAATGTTTTTGTTTTAATTAAAGATTTTTCTAATGATTTATTCTACAAAGTTTTACTTATTAGATGAAACAGATTTACTTATAATGGTATTTTAATTGGTCAACCATACTATATATTTAAAAAACTGAGTAACAGCCTTCTTATTTCACACTTAGCTTTTTTCCTTTCAGATAAAATACATTTTTGTTTTGTTTTCTTTTAATAGAGTTTTTCTATGTAGTCCAGACTGGCCTTAATCTTGTGGCTTTTCTGTCTCAGCCTCCTGAGTGCTGGGATTACAGGATGATTCACCCTGTCTAGGAAGAAATATAAAAAGACAGTGGAAGAGAGTAACTACATAAAGCAATGGTTCCATGTAAAGACAGCATGATTTGTAAGGTGCTCCTGTGCATTTCAAATGATGGTAAGCAACAAGCACTGTCTCTGAAATGACCTGCTATTATAGTCTACCATCTGATGGTAGTTTTCTCTACTGTTAAACAAACATTTATTTATCAGGGGGCTGAAAGATGACTTGTGGGTTAGAAAACTTGGTGTGTAAGCATGAGGGCAAGGGTTCAAATCCTTGGCTCCCACATAAAAGCTGGGCACGGCTCACATGCTTATCACTCCAGCGTTAAGGGTTGAGAGAGGCAGGTCTCGGAAGACAGAGTGTGTTCACCGAAAAACTGCTAAGAAAGCATGCAGAAAGGTGTATGTGCACAAGTATGCATGCACCACAAACACCACAGATATACTGCACCCCACCCACCCACAAACAAACTAACAAAAAATTAAGGCATTGGAATTTTTAACTAAAAAGAAAGGAGGAATATGATACAATCATGATCAACTAGGACAACTGAACAGTGTGCTACATAACTTCATTTTAATCTTAAAGTACCTAATAGGATAAAGAAATTTAATTTTTTCAGTAACAATTTATTATCTTTTTTCCCTAGCACTGATTACCAACCCTAGGACTGCACATCTGCCAGCAAGTATTTCTTCTATCACTAAGCCAAACTCCTAACCCTGCCCAATATATATTTTTGCCACTGTGTATATATTTTAAGACAAATAAATAATATATATTTCAGATTCACTGGTAGAATTTAATGAAAAGAAAAGATAACCAGAAAAAGCTAACAATTTATAAAAAAATTTCCAGTTAACTATTTCATGTGGAAGAAAGTCCAGACACTAAAATTACTTTAGGTGTTACTGAAACAGGACAGACTCTCTAGAAATATGAAACAGAAACAAGGTCAAAAGATTCAACCACGGAAGGCCTTCAGGACACTCACTTCCAAGTCAGCCTTCAGTAGGAAGGTGTCTCAGAAATATAATATTTAGGAGTTTACAGCAAAGAGAGGTTCAGGGTGCAAGGCTAAATACCAGACTGCTATTATCTCCTGTAATTTCTGTGAGAGTGACCAGATGCATCTTCCCCAGCCCACAGGTGGGTAAGGCCCCACCCTGAGAATGGAATTTAAGCACAGGCGAGAGAGTAAAAGAAACGGGAGAAATCAGTAGCTCTGCATCCAGGAGACTACAGGCACAGCAGGCAGACACAGTGAGGGGGACTGTTACGTCTGTTGACTCTTACAACCCCCTGCAAGAATGGCACAGGGAGTACAGGACTAAGCCAGTGTTCAACACAGTGTTAATGATCTGTGCACCTCTCCAGACCTCTACCATAGATGCAGATATGTCGGTGGGTCTTTATCTGTCACCATACAGATGGTGACAGCCAAGGAGTACTACTGCTAACACCCAGAGACAGATAAGAAATCTAGGAAGAGATTGGCTGAGGCCTGAAGGCAGACAGGATTGCCAGGCAGCAGAAAACGTGGGAACCAGATGAAGGGTCTGAAAACTAAATGAAAAAACCTGGAAAGTCAGAGTGTAGTAGGTTCTGTAAATTCTCTATGAAGGAACCTGGTTTTTCTTCCATGTCTTTAACTAATGATTCCACCCTAGTAACTATGGTGGTACACTGAGATCACTCTTTTTTTTTTTTTTTTTTTTTGAGACAGGGTTTCTCTGTGTAGCCCTGGCTATCCTGGAACTCACTCTGTAGACCAGGCTGGCCTCGAACTCAGAAATCCGCCTGCCTCTGCCTCCCGAGTGCTGGGATTAAAGGCGTGCGCCACCATGCCCGGCTTGAGATAACTCTTTTAAAGCTCTTTTTGAAAGGCAAAACTGTGATAGTGTTTAAATAATAAAGACTGTTTACAGTTTTAACAGAAAAAAAGATAAACATTTTGTTTCTTATGCCACTAGAATAATCTTTGTTGTATGTAACAAAGATTATTTACTTATTTATTTTTAAAGATTTATTTATTTATTATATGTAAGTACACTGTAGCTGACACCCCAGAAGAGGGAGTCAGATCTTTTTACGGCGGGTTGTGAGCCACCATGTGGTTACTGTGATTTGAACTCAGGATCTTCTGAAGAGCAGTCGGTGCTCTTAACCGCTGAGCCATCTCTCCAGCCCAAAGATTTATTTTTTAATCTTTAATATCCTCCACTAAAATTAACACTAATTTAAAAAGTCATACCCTCTTCAATTCTCTTCTTAAATGCAATCAATAAACCTGACATAAGAATCAGTTTGAGTGTTACAGCTGTCATGGAATACACAAGGCACTGGTTTTGAGCCTAGCTCTGACGGGGGTGGGGGGGAAGACAGACGGGAGGAAAGAATCATATTTGATTTGGAAATAATTGCTGATTCCAGGGGATATTCATTACATGCTGCCTCTGAGATGTTTGTTTAAATTAAAAGCATGGAATCTTAGAGATAGAATGGAGTCTGGACCTTTCTTTCCAAATGCCGATTTATAAGTAATTAAGATACAAGTGTCTCCAGTGTAACTCAATGGTAGACGGAAGCCTCTTGTTTGACCCCAGTGAAGAAAAAGAGGAAGAAAGCAAAAGGAAGGATGAGGAAGGAGGAGGTAAGGAGCCGGGTGGAAGAACTGGAAGGAAGGAGGAAGACAGAGGAGTGAGCCTGGGACTGATACGTGAAGCCATGGCTTCACCACTAAGCTACACGGCTAACCCATACATCTTATAATGATAATTAAAGACAAAACTGTTTAAAATACATCTATTTCCTTTGTAACAAGAACAATTAATCTCTCTCTCTCTCTCTCTCTCTCTCTCTCTCTCTCTCTCTCTCTCNCNCNCACACACACACACACACACACACACACACACACATTCAAATAACACTAAGATGCTAACAGCTAAGAAGACGGTTGTCTGGCTTTGCCTTTGATTGACCCAGACATCAATTCTTTCAGAGATGACTAAAACGCCTAACTGCTAATAACTGCTAGCTGTGCCCATTTCCCTAGGTTGGAGTCAATACATGACATTTAATTTATTAGCCTATTAAAAGAAATGGCCATTGTGGTGGTTTGAATGAGAATGACTTAGGGTCACATATTTTAACAATCAGTTCCCAGTTGGGAGAGCTGCGTGAGGGGGCATTGCAAGTGTGACCTTGTTGGAGGAAGTATGCCATTGGTGATGGGCTCTGAGATATTAAAGACCCCTGCCATTCCCAGCTCTTCCTCCTCCTTGTGCTGCAGTTCAAGATGAGAGGAGCTCCCAGAATCCCTCTCTAGCCATAGCTGCCTGCCACCTTTACCCAGACATTTATGGACTCTAATGCTATGAAGCTATAAGCAAAATCCCCTTACTCTTTTTTTAAAAAAGAATTATTTATTTTTTTGTATGTGAGCACACTGTATAGACGGTTGTGAGCCACCATGTGGTTGCTGGGAACTGAACTCAGGACATCTGGAAGGGCATCTTACCCGCTGATCCATTTCTCTAGCCCACCCCCTTCTTCTATAAGATGCCTTGGTCATAGTATTTTAGCACAGAAGCAGAAAAGTAATTACTAATACATATCACATTTCCAAGAATAACAAAACAAACAAGCAAAGAGCACAAAATACCAGAAACTGGCCAAGCATATCAGCAGAACTAGTACTGAGAGGACCTGTACACACCTGCGTCTCTCCCTGACCTCGGAAACAGTGCCAGCAGTAGTTGTAGTCAGGGTGGTGGCGGAAGGAGCCGCAGCATTTACAACAGTTGGAGCCACAGGAATGGTCACTGCGGGAGGAGCACTGTCCTTTTCTTTCTCAGTACTATCCTCAGCCCACAAACGATTTGAGGTACTATAGCATCATAAGCAGCAACACAAAAAGAGAAAAGGAAAACAGCTAAACAACGAAAGCAATTTCTAGAAGCTGAAAACATGTGACCACAGGGATGGATTTTTTAAAAACACAAGATTAGTAATCAAACAGCTCACGAAGAGCTGCCAAAGAAATAAATTTTTATTTTAAGCAATATGATTTAAGACCTTAATATTTTTCCCCAGACATGCATAATTGCTTGTTTTTTTTGTTTGTTTTTGTTTTTTTTGGAACCAATTTTTGTTTAAAAACAATTTTGACATGGTAAATAAAAAAATCCAGAGCCCACATTTGTCTACACAACGATGCATGCACGCACATAAGCACACAGTAGACCTGAACACAGAATGTCTCTGTGACTCACCTGCTCTGTG
Source organism: Mus pahari (assembly GCF_900095145.1). Lineage (NCBI taxonomy): Eukaryota > Metazoa > Chordata > Mammalia > Rodentia > Muridae > Mus > Mus pahari. The sequence continues at coordinate 67,815,013 of NC_034598.1, forward strand.
TGCCTGCGGAGGAAGAACCCGGGGGAGTCTTTGCAGTAGTGCTTGTGCTGGAAGGGAGGCTTCTCTGAAGCCCAGCTGCAGAGGTAACTGTTGGTGTTGATGTGGTGCTTGGAACACTACAACTAATCAAATCATCTTGTCTTCTACCAAAGGAGCAACTAAAGGAAAGAGGCATTTCTATATAGGATGTGTCTGTATGTGGACGCTACATTCACTATCTTAGATATCACACAATTGCACACAGTAGAAAACAAACTGTGTTCCTAATCAGACCACCAGCTCCAGCACCAAGAGTTGGACCTACAACTCGCTAGAGTATAGATTAATTTTACTGATTTGATGGTGTAGAATTTTATGCCTCCTCCTCCCAAAGCCTTCAATAACAGTCAACACTGAACATTTTCAGAATATGTTAGACCAGAAATGGTCATGCCAGGCTGGTTCTAACAAAAAATGTGGAGTGGATTCATTCAAGGAAAATAAGGCATATGGCCCATCCGAAGAAAAGTTTCTTGCAACGGGTTAACTCCTCAGGAGTGACCCGTGTCTACGTGTATGTGTTCACATCTTATTCTTCTTGATTTCCACAAAGAACTGAAGGAGAAGTCTCCTAGTCTCCACTATCACAGCATTGATTCTAAACAGATATGCTTTCATAGCTCTGAGTTCTAGTCCAAACAAATGTTCCAGATCATAGACAATAGCTAAATCAATTATGACAATATCCCATTTCAGACAATTTAGTCAATCATAAGACGTTCCATTAAGTGTTAAAAGACATTTCATAATAGTCCAAGTTTAATTAAATATATATGCAGAGGATAAGTTAGAGTAAATCCACACCATCTTTATATTTACTGTGTCTCTAAATTAAATTTAGCACACAAAAAGATGTAATAGTTTAAAAAGATTATTTTAAAGCGGTTATTTTTATAAGGACACAGAGAAGCCACTTATAAAGTACATCATACCTTCTATGGTAAGTGGATCCTTCATTGATTGAACTATTCTTTTTAAGATCATCTTCCCATTTTCTTCTTGTGTAAGAACTACTTGTTCGCAAACTCGAAGACTCTCTGTGGAAACAACAGCCTTCAGATTCTGGTATGTGATTTTAGAAGAAGGTTAAGAAAGGTATGTACTAGTGAAAAAGAGTAAATGTAAGTAAAATCTCACAGGGAAACTTCAGGATAGTTACCAAAAAGTGGAAGGAATTTTAGTTCTAGGAGTCAGTATATAACCCTAAATAAAAGCATTTAGAAGCATATTATTTATAAGACAAAATACTGTGATTCACAGCATAAGACATATAGGCATACTATATGATGTATAATGACAAAAATATGTTGAGAACCTATACAATATATAAAATGTTAGCTGAAAAAAATGAAGATACGTAATTAGACACTAAAGCATGACTACAAATAAAAAGTTCTATAAAAATAAGAAATTAATTAAAAAAAAAACCAAAACCCTGACAGTGACCATGCAGTNNTTCCNTNCTTCCTTCCTTCCTTCCTTCCTTCCTTCCTTCCTTCCTTCCTTCCTTCCTTCCTTCCTTCCTTCCTTCCTTCCTCCCTCCCTCCCTCCCTCCCTCCCTCCCTCCCTCCCTCTCTGTTTTTTTTTTCAAGACAGGGTTTCTCTGTGTGGCCCTGGCTGTCCAAGAACCCTGAGATCCACCTGCTCCTGTCTCGTGAGTGCTGGCATTAAAGGCCTGTGGCTCCTCTGCTCTGGCTGGGCTCCCCTTCACTATGTGTCTGAACCTATTAGTGTGTCCTCTGCTTTTGCGTTCCTCTCTGTGGCTCAGCAGCAGTGCTTTCCTTGCTATGCAGGAACACACTAAGCCTGCATGTTCTTGTCCCGAGGACTGTGTACTGGGTGTTCTGCTGGTGCTGGACAGCCCTCGCTCTTCCTGAAAGCCCGCCCCCATACTTAAGAGTCCTCACATCTCACACCAACAGTAACACTGCGGACTCTGCACACAGCCACCTCACTGCGCTCACCTGTTCTCCTTCTCTTCAATGTCAGACGTACTGGCTAGTCGCCTCGGGATTGTAGGGGCAACATACGCAAGTCTCGTTCCTTTGTTATCTTTCTCCTGACAACAGAAAAGTCATGAATGAAAAAAGGTGCGATGAAAACATGAAGAGAAGGTTTTAAATGACGTACACTTCTGTGACTGTGCAGTACTTTGCTAGTTTAGCTTCTGAACTTTAATACTCATACAATTCAACAAGGTCCTCCAAAAGCAATGAAGAATAGCCAGCTCAACCGGTTCCCTTTTCCTGCTCCTTATGCCAAAATTAGAAAATCATTTACTTCATGAAAGGAAGAAAAATCCTTTATTAATGACTTTTTCTAAGGTTTGTATAAAGCTAATGTAGTAGGTTAAAATCCATTTATTTTTGTTGAAGAAATAAGGTTCAAATAAAGTTCAACAAGGAGCCACTTAGTTATATAAGCTAGTTACAACTCTGACAATTCATGCTTTCAAATATTAAGGTATTCTAAACAGACATTATCGAAATTGTATTTACTTCGACATGTGGCTGAGAGTATGTAGTGTTAGTGACACTTCCACACTGAAAATATACTTGGCAACAAAGTTATAAGAAAGCAAAACATTAAAGTGAGTGGGAAAGAAACCTCATAGTAGAATGTCTAATACAAGGTAACATTCAAGAGAAAGAAAACTGTATTGAAAAAACTTAAGTAGCCTAATCACAGACAATTCAGTAAGAGAGCAATTTTGGTTGTACCCGTTTGATGCAATATTAACACTGTCTTTCAAAATATAGTTAAATATAGTTAAAAATCATTAAGACAGATACTTGTATAAGATAAAAAAGGTAGCCTGGAAATTGCAAATAATAATTGAATTTAACTTGATCATGCTTACATGCTAGAAAAAAAATTGTGTTCCTTAACTCCAGGAAACTTACTCAATAATAAATAAACCTATTCATTCCCTAGAACATTCTATTCAAAAAGCTAATTTGGAGGGCTGGAGAGATGGCTCAGTGGTTAAAAACATTCAATGCTCTTGCAGAGGAACGGGATTTGGTTCTTAGCACCCATACAGTGGACCTACAACCATCTGTCCCAGGAAATCCAACATCTTCTGACTTCTGTGAGTATCAGGCACTCATGTGGTGCACTTCCATACACACAGGCAAAACACTCACATGTATCAAATAAATAAATCTAAAAAAAATCAAAAAGTTTTAAAAGCTTAGTATCTCCCCAAATTTCTTGTTTTATGCAAGCACAACTGCCCTTCCAGGCACTCAAGACGGGAGCATTCTCCATTCTAGAGTTGGTAAGTTAGGTTGATACCTAGGGTCTAATGGTGCTAACTAGAACATCTCTCCATTACCTTTTCTTTATTATCCAAAGAGGATGAGAGTCTCGGACTTGAAGCTGATCGTATCACTCCTGCAGTGTCCTTCTCCTTCTGGGCTTCTTTAGATGCAGTGATTTCAGCCAGGGCACCATAACTGCCAGTCTTTCTAAGTCCTAACCTCCAGGATGCAGGGGACTCATCTTTTCTTTCTTCTTCTTTGGGAGAAATTTTTGTAGTCGATGTTGGAAACTGGTTTTTATTTCATAAAAGACAAAAACAAGTTATTAAAACCAATTATTCCTTAACTTAGAAATAATTAATTTACAGATAACGTCTAAAATTTTAAGTGATAGTTTCAGGAGAAAACACATTTACTACGGTTAATGTCGTAAGGCAACAATCTAAACCTTAGAGAGTAAATAGATCGCCTTTGTAGAGGTTAGGTTTATAAACACACACTACACACTTCATATCACACAGAAAATGATGATGCAGATACAGAGAACAATGAGCACACTGTAAGGACTTGACCCATGCATCTTTGGAACCCACACTCAGGAAGCTTGTTATGTCGTAACCCAGGTACTTGCACTCTTGCACATAGAAGTGCCTCACCATGGCTTTTTCACCCTTACTGGGCACCAGCACAATGCCAGTTTTGCGCAAGCCCTGCCTCCATGATGCAGGATCTACTGACTCCACAGGCATGAGGGAAGCAATGAGATCAAACTAAAGCCAATTAAAATAAGAAGGGCAAGAGATACAGATTGAAAGTATGAAGACAGAAAAGGGAGGTGAAAAGAAAAAAAAAAAAAATCAACCACACTTTTTTCCTATATTTCAACTTTATAATAACTAACATCCAGTAAGTGTGTGATGGCCCGACAGTTGAAAGCCACTAAAACAAGTTCTAGTTTCCCCAAGAGGTAATTGGGAAGAATCTAATAAAGAAAATTCTTACCCAGTTAATGGCACACAATATAGCAATATAGCACATGAGTGAAAAATTACTACATATGGATTTTGTTTTCAGTGATTTATACAACCCAGGTGGAAATTTAATTTTCTAAGTAAACTTAATTTAGTAGTATTTTAAAATATTTTAACTTTAAATTTACTGTTTATTCTTCCTAATAAACATTAATCTATAATTTTAGTTACAACATATTTTTACACATAATTATTCTACTTCCCAGGGTTTTCACCAATATATTAGTTATCATGCTTAAAATACACTAGTTATCACCATTAAATAATTTACTTTATCAACTTCATCTTTTCAATTCCAGAATTTTAATGCTCAATGCACAGAGAAGAGACTATATCAACTAAATATAACAAAGTATTGTTAATTAAAAAGAAAAATCTTTTGCATGCATGGTCAAAATCTTCTCAAACTGCAGGTTAGCAGACCTTTAGTGACAGTACCACGCTACTAGGGACCACTTTTTTACAATATTCCTGGTAGCTTGTAGTTCATTTCCATTAAGATTCTACTTAGTTCACTTGTCTGCATCTGAATGATTTCAGGATGTGAAACAAAGTACCAAGAATTGTACATAAGGTACACTGTAATCTTACTGGAGTAGCTAGCTAGCTATCCCCCCTGTGTCCCAGTGCACAATCCAGGCTGGTTTTGACAGCAGTCCTGTCTCTGCCTCTGTGCTGCTGGATCATCAGAGTGTGTGCCACTATGTTTGACCACAAGTAGGTATCTATGCATTTTGGCAACATGCATGCACACCAAGCTACACTTTGGGCTTTGTAAAACATTGATCGTATGTGAATGAGTGTGCTTATGTTCTAATAAAAGTTTATTTAGGGGCAATGAAATTTGAATATGTCCGAAAGTAGCATATTACATATTTTCCCAAGTATTTAAAAATGTTAAAAACATTCTCTGCTTGTTTGCTATGTGAAAATAGGCATATTTTGTGAGTTCCTGCTCCAACTGCATCTCCTGCAAAATGAAATGTTTTTCCACTGTGACTAAGCAAACAGACAGCAGATACCATTTACGTGTATAACAGAGGCCAGCATGTAAGAGAGGTCTGCTCCTGTCTATCTCTAAGCTAAGTTCTCATAACTCTGTATGACTTATCTCAATATAACAACTCTACAAGCACAAAAAAGAAATGCTACTATTGCTCTTTTAGACTTGACTCAACCAGAGCAGTAATATCAATTTTAAAAATGACACCGCTATATTTTAGCAGTTGATTAACTCCCATTTTTGATAACTTCCCATTTTATACATCAAGGATTTAGATCCAAGACCTGGTCCAGATATCTAAAAGTACCTTTCATTTTGATTGGTACATGAAGAAATGTACTGAATACTTAACGGTAATTCTCTACTTGCACATTTTCTTCTTTTGCTTTTATAACAGGACACCACATCTACACCTACTTAGTCTTCAGAGCATATCTGTTTTTTTTCTGGCTGACAAGCTGCCTTTGCCTACTCTTTCAATTCAAGTACTCCAAGAGTCTATTCCCAGGTAGGCTGTGCTACCTTTGTTTTTCTGCCAAGGATTGAAATTAGTTTTCTCTTTCAAGCTAAATATTAAATTTATTAAACTTATTCTAAAATTTCCTATTCTCTACTCTAACCCAACCCTTAAATTACTAGCCTTAAAGTCAATCAGTCTGTCTGTCTATCTATCTATCTATCTATCTATCTATCTATCTATCTATCTATCTATCTATCTATCTATCTATCTATCTATCCATGCACCGAGTCTATCTATCTATCTATCTATCTATCTATCTATCTATCTATCTATCTATCTATCTATCTATCTATCTATCTATCTATCTATCTATGCACCGAGTC
>NC_034598.1:67822220-67826441 GCF_900095145.1 Mus pahari
TCTATCTATCTATCTATCTATCTATCTATCTATCTATCTATCTATCTATCTATCTATCTATCTATCTATCTATCTATCTATGTATGCACCGAGTCTGTCTGTCTGTCTATCTGTCTATCTGTCTATCTGTCTATCTATCTATCTATCTATCTATCTATCTATCTATCTATCTATCTATCTATCTATCTATCTATCTATCTATCTATCTATCTATCCACCGAGTCTGTCTGTCTATCTATCTATCTATCTATCTATCTATCTATCTATCTATCTATCTATCTATGCACGGAGTCAACTTGCTAGCCCTAGACTTTTATTTTATTTACCTATAGAACAGACTACTTACAATTGCATTTGGACCTTAAACTTAACATGTATCAATCACAAACTTTGCCTTCTAAACTTTATCAGCTCTCTATTACTAGCAACAGTGCTAATGCTATTTCCTCAATGTCCTGTGTGTTTAAAAACCTGCAGTCACACTAATGTTCTTTTGACGTTCTCTTTTATTGATAAGTCAGGGACCCTGTCTCCCAATGTCCTTCTGTGTTTTTAAGACTCAAGGCTATATCTTTTATCTCTATTTGTATACCTATCATTGTGAGCAGTATTTCCTCAGGATCTCATCCCCATCACACATACTCACACAGGAACCGCCAGAGTAGCCTTACATAGAGAATGAACTCTCGCAGGACTGTTCGCACAATTCCTGGGATTTCTTACAAGGAATAATTTATAAATTATTACCCTAGAAATGAAGGTATTCCATCATTTACCCCCATTTTCTAGTTTATTCTGTATATATGTGCCATGACACTTCCTTTCCCTAGTAGATACCATGCCTGCATACTCACTGTTTCTCTTGTCAAGTTATGCAACCTTGATAGCAAGGTGCTGCCTAGTCATCCCTTAATCTATCTCAAATGTTTTCATTACATGACTGAAAACCAAATATAATTTCCTCACCTTTACATCACTCTCTACACCAGGACAGTTATATTGGCGGATGGTATATACCCACAGCCTAAATCAGTCTTCATTTAATTACTGCTCTGCTCAGCAAACTAAGTGACAGTGAACCAGAATAACCAATTCTGAGAAAATTCTGAATTTTTACTAGCTAGGAGACAAATATAATTCACACTTACTTGAAACTGAGAGTTGTTGGAATCCCAACAATACTTACTTTAACTAGAGAAAGTCCCAATTTATTATTAACTAAAGATTTAAGGTCTAAAATTAAGTTGAATTTTTGTTGTTGTTGTTTACTTCGTGTGTGTGTGTGTGTGTGTGTGTGTGTGTGTGTGTGTGTGTGTGTGTGTGTGTGTGAAATACTGAGCATCATGCACACTGGGAAGAGCTCTGTTGCTAGGCTACAGTCCTAGACCAAGCTGATAGATTCCATCCCAAGATGCCCACAAACTATCAGCTGGGCATTACTCACAGGCTTTTTCTCTTTTAGCTTGGGTTCATACCTTAAGGCAAGAAAACTGAACACATCTATCTTTAGCTAAATTAACCTTGTATGCTAAAAGAATACAAGGGACATGAAATGCTGTGTTGTGTGCTTCCATCTGGGATCTAGTCCTTGGAGTGAGTGCACCCAAATCCATAGTCTGGGCTCTGACAGACAAGGCTGGACAGCCTAAGATAACTGTGTTAGTATTAAAAACTGAGTACTGGTTTAAAACCTAAATTAGAACTCTGCTGAAAATCTTTAAAATGTACTTGTAAACTCACTCATAAGTAAATTTGAATTTGCTAAATCTCTCTTCATATTCATAGAAAAAACTTGAAGAAACATTAAATGCTATGAAGTATATATATATATATATATATATATACATATACACACATATGTATATGTATATACATATATCATACTGTAAGACTTCTATCAGCAAAAATAATTCAGATTTTGAGTACCTAGTGTCTTTAGTTTTGACATAATTGGTTATAAAATCTTAAGAATTTAAATTCAAAGAATGATCTTCAAAGAAGTCACATAATGGTTGAAATCTGAGAACAGAGATTTTTCTAAATATACAAATTAGAAGTAGATATGTATGTCTAATTCAGCTTAATTACAGAACCGAGACTAAGATTTGGATTAAGCTTTCTTCTTTGCAGGCGTATTATTATTATCCCACCAAGGTCACCCTCAGCTAGTGACTAAGTGTCAGCTGAGAAGTGGTCTGAGTCTAAGGCTAGGCTTGAGAAGAAGACAACAGGACACAAGAAATCTACTGCCGATTTTTTTCATCTTTATGAAAGGGATTGCTGAGTCAAATTACCAGAGAGCTGGTTTCTTGCCCAGACATTAGCAGGGGCTTATGAGAACTTGAAATAAACCTAGGATCTTAATAGACAATAAATCAAGAGCTAAATGAAAGGGACACAAATTTAGTATTCTCGGAAAGAGTACATGACAGTTTTAGAAGTAAAATAGAATGTAAATATAGTTCAGATAAACTTTCCTAGTACTGGTTATAACGTGACAACATTCTTCAAAATGCTGCAACAGTGTGAGAGCATTTCATATCAAGCATATGTACTTACAGTCATAAGAACAAGAGTTCTAGAAGAGTAAAGGAGATAACTCATGTCAGTAGCTTTCTCATGTTCAAACTATGCACCTGTGACATCCATGTATTTCTAGCATTGAAAATTTATATTTTTCCTTCTTAGGCTCCCCTCCCCTCCCCTTCCCTCCCCTCCCCCTCCCTCCCTTCCATTTTTTAGTAGTCCAGACTTTATTCCTCCAACTGTTCTACATCCTACCCCCACCCCACTCCTAGTCTTTTCTTAAGTTGAGCTTTATTTATTTTTTTGCTAGTATAGGGGACTGAATCCAGGGTTTCATGACTCCTTGACAAATACTCTATTACTGAGTTACAGCTCCATACCTCAGAGTTTTAGAAGAGAGTTATTATACTGACTGTACAGGTTTAAAAAATTTCCTATATTTACAATTAAAAACTTAAAACCGCATTTTAACCAACTTGCACATGACAATACTGAGTAGAAACACAGTGGGGATTAAAGACAATCTCAAATCCCTTTAATCTAAACACTGCTAGATGTGCAACAGAGATACAACCACCAACACCACGTCCGATTTCTACATGGACGTGTGGTTTGAAAACACAAATAGCAATAAGAGATACTATTTGAAGCACAATCTGGAAGACCTGCACACACACATATATATTAATTCGCACAGATTAAATTACTATTATGCAGATTATACAGTATGCACTGTATCAAAGTTAACTCCCCTAAGCACCGTGACTTTACCGTGGAAGCAAGGGATAATGCATTTGTACCTAGGAGATACACACTGACACAGTCAGGATGAGGTTCAATGGTGACCGCAATACATTTTTAAATGTTCTGGAGAAAAACAATGTCTGCATATTCAGAAAGGCACAAGTGAGCTCACTAAAAGTAAGTCAGGCCGCAGAGGAGAAACCTTTATGAAGAGACTGGAAGGTTAAGGAAAGAAAAGCAAAAGGCTCTTCATCACTGCGCTTGAGAAAGAGCAGCACAGCACTGGGAAAACCCAGCTTTGGGGTATAATGGAGGGGAGACGGAGGAACCAAAGGCAGCGTCTGGGATCCCCTTCAAGCCCACTGGGCTGTCTCTCAACCAAGTTGTACAATAGTAACTCTAGCTATCTTTGTTCTGTTTGTAGGAAAGACAGTAATTTGCCCAAAGTGAGAACAACTAACCCAGGGAGAGGGCTGGCGTTCTAAAACAATTTTACTGGCCTGACAGAGGCATGCCAGGCACCTTGTAAGAGATGGGGGGAAAAAAAAATCTAGATTCTTGTTTTCCCCTGACTTGCGGGCCTCCACTGACTTTCTATGTTGTACTTTCTAGGGTGAGAAATTATCAGTATACACTTCTAGTAAAAGAGACAAAGAATATAAAAACTTAAGTTTCTCAAAATAAAAGCCTAATGAAAATAAAAATTACCACAACCACCAATTTAAATATTATGAAGCTTTTGATTTCCTGCCATACTTTAATAACTAACATTTATTAACTATTCATTATAATATCAAATTACTATCAATTGTAAAAGGCAAAAAAAAAGACACTATACCATGGCTCAGAGGAAATTACAAATTAAGAGCAGAAAAATATGGTATGTTTTGACAACAACTATAAACACTGAGAACAATTTTTTTTTTCTTGTTTTTTCGAGACAGGGTTTCT
>NC_034598.1:67826456-67845446 GCF_900095145.1 Mus pahari
TGTAGACCAGGCTGGCCTCGAACTCAGAAATCCACCTGCCTCTGCCTCCCGAGTGCTGGGATTAAAGGCGTGCGCCACCACGTCCGGCAGAGAACTATTTTAATCAGTGAGTACAAATGGTACTTAGGCAGAACACACGTTATGTTTAATAACAGAATGTCGGCTTACCTTTTTAACAGGTGATGTAGGGGTCCCCTGGTTGGAAGACAGAGTAGGTGTCGTAACAGCTGCAGGGGCTGCCTGAGTGCTGGAAGTATGAGCATTGCTTACAGAAGCCATGGGCTTTGTCTTATCTATTCAAAACAGAACCAAAGTCACCAGGTGAGATCCTACAGGATTTTGGCTTCTGTGGCTCTTATTACTTTTTGTAAATAGATTTTTTTTTTTTACAAAAAATTATTTGTTTAATTGTATGTTCACGTATGTAGAGGCCCAAAGCCAACACCATGCAAATTTCTCAGCAAATCTGAAGCCTACCAACTCTAGTTCCTCTAGCTAGCAAGTTTGCCCCAGGAATCTGCCTCTGCTTCCTGAAGAGGGCATCCTAAGTACCCACCATGCCTGCTTGGCTTTTCTCCTATGGGCTGTGGAGCTCTAAATCCTAGTATTCTCACTTTTATCTGCTGAGCTATTTTTCCAGCCCAAGGGGTAGGCTTTAAAAGCGTTTTTAGAAATCTGCCTATGTATGCTAAACTTTTAATAACCTTAAAAACAAAACCCAAAACCAATTTGAGAATAAAAGGCATAGATAGAACCTAACTTCTATAAACTAGAGGATGAAAATTTAACTCACATTTCAACTTTGAATGCTTAGCAATATTAATAAAAACCCTACAATAGCTATGAATTTTCTAAGTATTGAGTAAGTAACTATTACTGAAGACCATTATTTCAAGAAACCTAAAAAATACTTTTGACAACAATTAACTTATAGTCATGTCAATATGGCTAAGTGTTCCAGAGAATATGACTTTCTTGCTTCTAAGAAATTTAAAGTTAAATATGAACACTTTCATCTTTCTAGAAATAACCTACTCAACTAATAGGGTTGTCATTAAAAAAAAAAAATACCCATTGTCCCGCTATTTCCAGCACTGTTGTAGGCTCTGAGGATAGATCAATCAATAAAGGAAAGTATCAACTATCTTAACTGCACTGAGTTTCCAATCTAGGACAAATAATAAACTCACATGCAGCCATCCAGCTCGGTAAGTAAATATGATCAGTTCTAGGACTCCTGTACCACAGTACAGTTGCTACATAGTTCTTGAGTACAGGGTAAGAGTATACACAAACTGAACATTTACTTTAAACCCTCATAATTGCCTCTTTAGAAGGAAGGAAAGGAAAGCTAAGATACATGTTAAAGAAAACTGTATACAGTATCTTCATATTTTACTAAAAGAAAAAATTGAAGTATGATTGAGCTTCAAGAGCTATTACATCTGAAGCTCTAGAATATGAGTGTTTATTGTTTTATATACTTTGCAGTATCTTCAACTGTCTTAAAACAAACAAATTACCCCATAGCCTCTCAGGAAAGGCTTGTCTCAGCAGCACTCCCCTCCTCTCCTGGACCACCTAAGGGAGAATGTGGGAAGTTTACAGAGCCAGCCTTCTAGGCTAGTGAATCACAGGAATCAGTGCATGTGGTCTTGAGCTGCTGGGAATCCTGGAAACTCTATCTGCGCCATCCTATAGGAGTCGCAGAACATTCTGAAAAGCCTCTGCACCTTCTTCAAGTCTAAACACACCATGGCAAGAAGCAGAGGAGCCCAGCCTCCTGACAAGTCCACAGCAACAAACTTACAGGTTACCAACAGAGACGAAACAGGTATTATGTACCAAACCTATACCAAAGCTTAAACCCAAAGCCTATTCTTACCTTACTCCCAACTACAAGCTCAGTACAATTACAATCGATGCACCCTTCCCATCTCACCTGTCTCTGCCTCTGACTCTGAATCGTCCTCCTCATCCTCCTCGCTGGAACAGCTCGACTCATCCTTCTTGCCTTCCTCCTCCTCATCAGCCTTCTCTTGCTCCAGAGACTCGATTCGAGATGCATTTTTCTCTGGCTCAATAATCAACGTTTCCTTGCTGAGATTTCAAACATGAAAGGTTCAAAAGCATTAACCCGTTCATAACAGTAAGGAAACCCGCTTATAATTTACTCATGTTTTTTCTTCTTTATAAACTCTTTTTTTAATTAGATATTTTCTTCAATTACATTTCAAACGTTATCCCCTTTCCTAGTTTCCCCTCGGAAAACCCCCTATTCCCTCCCCCCTTCCCCTGCTCCCCAACCCACTCAAATCCTAGTCCCAGTCCTGACCTTCCCTACTTTACTCACTTTTTAAAAGCCTTCTGTGGTTGATTGTTTTCCATATTTGCTGTGGATTCGATCAGTGGAGATTTCTTATCCCGCTTTTCACTATGGAGCTTTATCCACAATTATGTAAAGAAAAAGGAAGGGTAACATGAAGCAGACATGTATACTTACAAAGTATAAGGAGAACAGAGTTTTTAAAAAGTGGCATTATAAAAAGATCTAAATTTTAGCTGCAAAGGAAAAGCTTGAAAAACACTTGGCAATTTGAAAACAATACCACAACCCAGGAATTCTAACCAACAATGAAAAGAAAACCTTAAGTCATCCAACTTCAGTTCACAAAGAAGTCGGGGCCCACTGTCTACTTAAGGTGGGTGTTGACAGCAACTTACATAGAATCTGTTTCCTAGTTATGAAATTCCTTATTTGGTTGGGCCTGCTATTATAAACTCAGTTTACTGTAACACCATTAAGCATGCTGTTTTAGGAAATTAGAAAAACATGCTATAAGTACTCAGTTTTTTAAAAAGCAAGACACAGAAATAGGCAACCAATATTATGCGCGCCCCAGCAGCTCACATCCAAGTCCACTGTCATTTCGTTTGATTACTAAGGTAAGAAGTAAGAATCGCCCGGCCTGGTGGCGCAGGCCTTTAATCCCAGCACTCGGGAGGCAGAGGCAGGCAGATTTCTGAGTTCAAGGCCAGTGAGTTCCAGGACAGCCAGGGCTATACAGAGAAACCCTGTCTTGAAAAACCAAAAAAAAAAAAAAAAAAAAAAAAAAAAAAAAAAAAAAAAAAAAAAAAAAGAAGAAGAAGTAAGAATCACCAGAACACCGCAAGTGCTTGAAATTCAAAGCTATAGAGAATCCATTAATATAAGTATTTCTAGCAATTAAACATACCAGAGTTTGTTTTTTTTGCAACTCTTCTAGATATCCCAAAATGTCTTCATCTGCTACATCAAAGGCTGTTTGGCCCTAGACAGGAAATAAGAAGTATCAACAGTAAAAAGTCAATATACCATAATATGACATCAACAATTCTTACTAACTACACATCTAGGTAAGTGTGCATACACTCACACATTCCTGTTTGTGTAAGTATATATGCATGTGTATGAGTGTGCATGAAGAGGTCAAAGGGCAGTCTTACATCTGTCCCCAATCTCTGTCTTTACAGACAGGGTCTCTAGTAGGCCTGGAACTCACCAAGTAGGCCAGGCCAGTGAACTCAAGCACTTCATTGACTAAGGTATCTCACCAGCCCTGAGAATCACATTTGATGGAAAAAAATGATAGACTACACAGGACTCCAAGGACACATGGGAAACTCAAGTGAGAATACCTTCCATATACTTTAGGACCAGAATGAGTGCATTGTTTTGAGAGTATTAACAGCTGCAACTCCATTGCTACAATTTAGAAGAAAAATTTCACCACCCTCAAAAGAATAAGCGGATCCTTCTTGTACCATCTTCCCATTTCTCCTAACCCACCTTGTATCTATCTATCTATATGCTGATGAAACACTTTACATGAATCAAACTGTACAACTCTCTGCTAGATACTCTTTGGGATAAGCTTCTTTTACCTCACATGCTTAGAGATTAATCTACATAATGACATGTATGACTACTTCACTCCCTTTTACTGGAAAACACAATTCCATCAATGTGCTTATTTTGCTAATCAAAATCATTTGCTTTGGCTTTCCACCTAACTAACATAAGCACTGATGCGGTGTAAGCAGGACGCTCCTGCAGAGTGGTGACTGCCTATAGTTCCAGTTCTAAGGGAGCTGCTGCCTACACTCAAGTGCACCTGCACTCAACTGCACACACAAATTACAATAATAAAAGCAACAGAAGCACCGCCATGAACAAAATAATTCTGTTTGTGGGCTACTCCCACGGTCAAAGTGGAAGAAGGTGGTAACTCTAGGATTTGAGGCCTTTTAACTTAATTATCTTCTAAAACTTGATTAAAGATGCATGGGTTCATGCAGGTGTACATGTACGTGTGTGTGTGCATATGCAGCAACCTTAATGCTCAGTTTTAAAATTACTTCAAAGGAACATTTGTCAGTCTACTTTTATTCCCTGTGGTAATAAAATTCCCCATTTCTGCCTTAAAAGCTAAGAATTGAGTTAAAAAAATCCTGTTATAAAACAACTGATCCAAATTTCAACATAGTATGTTAATTTCAATTTTGTACTCCTTGTACAATTCTAAAATTTTAGAAACTCTTCTAATTTAATGCAATTTTTATTTAAAATGTTATTACAGAGTCAAGATCATGCTCTTATGTTCAAATAACTCAATTACTCCTTAAAAATTTACCAACTCTCACGAATAAAAATACCACCCTAAACTTTTGAATTGTAATTACATTTTTGCAGCTGTTAAATAAGAAAGGGTTCTTTTAATAACCAAGAAATTTCTCTTTTTAATAGTTAGAAACGGGGTTCCCTTACTAACTTTCTTTTCCTTTTCTCCCTTCATTAATGACTCTACTTTGCAAACAGCAGCTGATAGAGAATGAAAACTCAAGTAAAATGTGGGCTATACACAGAGAAAAATTTCCAATGTAAACTGCACACCTCCACCACCCAGCCACATGAACCAACCACATAACCAAGACTTTCATGTAATCTGTAAGACAATAAGAAGCTGAAGGAGATTCTGAGCACTGTAACTATCACCGAGGTCCTCTGCTTTACTACTGGAATGCAAGCACAGGAAAGCAGCTTAGTCAGGTAAAGCAGCTGGAAGTGACCAAGGACGCAATGATGAGATACTGAAAAGTAGGAGCTCTTGTCAAATCAAAGGAACAGAAGAACAAGCTGCTTGAAAATCAGGTCAATATACCTACAGATTAGTAAAGCCACAGATCTAGCAAGAACATAGCTTGATTTACTTCATCCTCGCTGCATTTTTTTGTCACCTGCTTTAAATGAATTGCTTTTGCAGACCTAATTCTTTTAGACTTCGGTGGAACTACTAGTGAAGTCAGCTGGTACAAAAATGATGATGATTTCCATTGTTCAGATGGGAAAGCCTGAGTGTCTAGCTGATAGAGAACGGGGAATATGATCTAGGTCTGTACTGCTGGAGCCTTTAATTTGATTTCATAGCAAGAAACAATGAGGTTAGCCAGGGTCATAACGGAAAACAAACACCACTGCTCCTTAGTGGCAGAAACACTTAAACCTGTACAACATCAAGCTAATAACATATTCTAATCGTTGTGCATTAACAGAAATTCCAATAAGAAAAGTATTATCCTTGATATTAAATAAGAGATAATAGGTACATTCTTGTAAAGAATTATTTTAATAAGCCAGCAAAGCAAAATAAAAGCTTTTATATTTAAAATCAATATTAAGAGCTAAAATGATAATTTATAGTTTATAAACAAGTTAAAAAGTTGAGAAAAAAAACTTCTATTTACTTTTAGAACATCAACTTCCATGTAGGAGTTTTTATTGATTTTATAGAATTTATACATTTCTATATTAATATTATTTCCACATATCATATTTTCCTTTTTTTTTAAGATCAATACGGTCTGAACATGTGTAGGCATGTTGGCATGTGTGGAGGCCCTAACCTATGTTTTTGACTGTTAGTTAATTCACGTAAATACTCATAGTACTTTAAGAACATTTACTTTGTTTTCAAAGGTTTGGTTAAAAGAGTACTAACAAATGGGACATGTCGAGATGACTCAGAGGTTAAGACCACTGATTGCTCTAACAGGGAAAACAAGCTCAAATTTCAGAACCCTCATGGTGACTCAAGTATCTACAGCTCCAGTTCCAGAAAATCCAACTACTTCTTCAGGCCTCCTTGGACTCTGTGCATACATGTGTACACACAAACATGCAGCAAAACACCCATGCATATAAAATAAAGGTAATTTTTAAAAAAGCACTAACAAAAGGATGAAATAACATGATAAATGCATATAGTAGGCTTACACAATTGATACAAAATGAGTTTTTCTAATTAAATATAAGATATGCCAAGTATGGGGTTCACCTCTATAATCCTGGCAGTAGAAAGTCTATGGTAGAAGAGAGGTCAGCCTAGACACATGGTGAGTGGAAGATAGTCTTGAGCTATTAGAGAAAGCACTTTCTCAAAAAGAAAAAGGTTCTGGAATTGGTGTCACATGCTTTTAATCCCAGGATTTGGGAAGCAGAGCCAGGCAGATCTCCATGAGTTCAAGGCCAGCTTGGTCTACACAGTGAGTTCCAGGACAGCCATGTAGAAACCCTATTTAAAGTGGAAGAAGGGAGACAAACAGATACACCATGACATACTATTTTGAAGTCCAATCAGTAAAAATAAAGAAGACTGGTTAACGAGCTGGCCCAGGAGTTAAAAGGACTTGTTGCCTTGCAGAGGCCTTGACTTCTGTTCCCAGCATCCACACGGTGGCTCACAACCATCTCTAACTCCAGTCCAGAAGACCTGACTGATAGTATTTTCTGACCTGTGCAGGCACCAGGCATGTGTGTGGTGCACAAATATACATACATGCAGGCAAAACATTTATATATAAGATAAAATAAGAAAAAATTAAGCAAAAACAAAAAACAGAGAAGATAGTATAACTCACAAAGGAAAGTTATGTAATTATTGAATTTCTTAATAAAAACCTTAAAACTATGATTAAATACAATACAAAAGCATTTAGAATTCTATCTTATGTCTATTATAACATTTTTAAAGTCTTACATTTTTAAAATAAATTATTTTAGATAAAAGTTTGGATATTTTATAAAAGAAGTATTTGTACAAATAAAAATAAACATTGTAGAGAAACAGAAAACTGAAAGAAAACCCCTCACAGTGAGGCTTTAAGGAAATCATTCAGTTTCTCGGTGTACATTCCCAAATGTATACACACAATCTCTGGGGACTGAGAGGGGAACATTAAATAATATATCTGGAGAGGATGGGACAGGACAAAACATGCGACACACTGATCTCAAAGTCATGTACAGAGAGCCATTAACCGCATACATGTTTGTGCTGATTAAAGAAGCTGCTCTAATACTAAGAAAACTCAATGTTATGAAATAAAAATGATTTTATTTTCTTGTCTCCCAGTGCATGAGTTATACCTAAGAAGAAAATAAATGTAGGTCAAAGTCAAAATTAAATTATTTTTCTCATACAGATTATGTACTTTACATATGTCTAAGGAGACCACCAATCCAGATAGGGAAAGAAAGTATGTTCATAATCAGAAGTTATATATTCTTTTTGGAAAACTATTTCAACTCATTAAACAAAACAAAACAAAACAAAAAGAAAACAAAATAAAGAAAAAAAAAAACCCAAAATCAAAAAAGCTCCTAAGCCTCCCTTCTAGTGTTCTCTGAAAGCCACTAGGTTCTTTGAAATAAACCAATTATCAGCACTAGCAATGTGAGTGAATAGGTGGCCTGTTAGGATACTGGAGGAAAGCTGAAATGCAGGCCAGAGTTCAGATGGTAATAGACAGAACACATACTTTAAGCTTTCAATTTTGAGTATGTGAAACCTGTTTACCAATATGGAGTAGGAGACTAACTAGTATTCCTGGTAAAAGGATACTGTTGAAAAGGGAAAAGTGATCCAAAAAAATTGGTAACTGGATTCTATAGAAATATGATATATAGCACAGCATGTATTTCTTTCCTCATTTCCTTTATCCAATTATGGATCATAAAGTAAATCATTTACTCATTGACTTTTCTTGTAAACGCTGAACCTCAATAATCTTGTTTCACTATCCACTGTCACTTAACCACTGTGTGCAGGCTATAAGAGTATCAATCTTCAGTCAGGTGGGGTACTGAAAGCCTGTCATTTTGAGTACTCAGGAGTTGGAAGCAAGAGAATCAATACAAACCTCAGCTACATATGGAAGGTAAGGTCAGCTTTGTAAGAGACCCTGTCTCAAAACCAACCAACCAACCAGCAAACAAGCCCAAGCCCTAAAGACTATCAGAAACACCCTGGTACACTGTTCCAGCTTCTACAGACGGCAGCAAACATTTACAGGGACATGCAATTTCTTAATTTAAGTATATCTAAAAATATAGTAGGTATGCAAGAACACAAATGTTTTACACAAATATGATAATACAATTACTCAAAGAATCCCAACTCTGTTTTCTGCAGAACAGAACCATAAACAACTCATATGGAAGCTAAAATATCTTAAAAGTTAGTAAGTGAATGCTGGACAGTAGATAGAGATCACATGATTTATAATCTTTAACATGTTGGTGTTAAGAGTTTTGTGTCTAGCGTTTAAAATATGTTTAAAAGGCCTACCACTTTGTTGACCATCTCCATATCACACAGATTGTCCACTAAAATCCGACATGCTTCTTCTTTACCCCAATGAGCTGCAGCATGAAGAGGTGTCCAGCCATCATAATCTTTAATATTAACATCATAGCCTGCCTGTATTAAAAGTCTAAAGAAATTACAGTGAATTAGATAATCATTAAAACCAAGAAATTAACAAACATCATCAGAAGCTTTCTACCATGCAATTTAACCACAATTTGCGTTTATTCTTTTGAGACTTCCAATTCCTCTTCATGAATTCACTTGGGCAAGTAGTAAGTAATCTACAGAAGACACTCCTGAGTCAGTGCCACAAAAAGGAGGTTTTAATTCATTCCTAATGATCCTTATAGTTTGATATGACACTGATTAATTTTTGTTAGTATCACTTGCAAGTAAAAATTTTCATGGAAAAGCCCAGTTTTAAGCTTAAGCACAATGGAACAATGTATATATAAAGTTTATTTACTGCAAGAGCTATCTTTAGGTGTCCAGATGATATATCATCTCAGGCCAGATGTGGCCTAGAAATACACCAGAGTCCAAGAGGCTTATTTTGTAATACTCGGTGACTCTGCACTGGAGGAAATGGTTTATGGAAGCTTGGTGAACCTTTATGATCCGTTACCAAAAATTTCAAAAGAAACAGATAATCTGACGGTTAGAAACAAACAAAGCAAGGCACGTATTTCAAGGGCATCGAGTCATATTTTGCAGCAGTAGAAAGCAGATATTCACATCACCAACAAGCTATAAAATAGGAATAAATTTTAATACAATGCAAAGTTACATAAATTAGCATGCCCTTCTATCTGCATACTGGCACCAACCTTTGTTTCACTCAAAAATTATGTTCTCATAATGAACCTATAAATTGCACATAGCACAGCCCACACACAGGCAAACGATGCTTTACATCAGAAATCTGGAACGCTTTTACCTGACTGTCCAAGATGGTGAACTTGAGAAGGTCTTCTTACCTACAGGAGGTGGTAGTGACAGCTAACATATAGTCACCTCTATTGGTTTACTATTAAGAAGTGATGGTTGTGTGTGAATGCTCATATCTGTAATCATTGCACTTATGTGGCAGAGGCGGGATGACTGCTGCCAGCCTGGGTTACAGAGTCAGACTGGGTATAACAAGTCAAAACATGAGAAATAGAAGTCAGCCTACTTATTAATAATATCTAGTCACAGCAGTTATTTACAAACCCAGCCTAGTAACAGAGCCATCCTAAGAACTTGCTTCAATAAAAAATATTCTCTAGCTTAACTATAGTACTATTGAATCAGTACATTCAGGCTTTGTCTAACTATATTTGGTTGGCTTTGAGACTGACTGTCTTTCTATATATGACAAGCCAACGGTGAACCTGCCTTAGGTTCTGTAGTGGAGGGAATACAGGTATGTACCACTATGCCAGCTACTTTTATACACAGGATATCTGCACAAAAATAATCTTTATAATAATCCTATATGCTGCTTATAGTATTGCCTGGTACTTGTCTACAGACTAGTATTTAAAAGCAATGATCTAAAGAACAGGCTAACAAATGTAAACTCAGAGATTTATGTTAAAGCAGATCTCCACTATTATGTGCATGATCTGAGATTTTATTAATAGAGCGGAAATAACACTAGACTATTAGATACTAAAAACATATCCTTATTAGGGACTACGAACTTTAATAATATTAATCTCCTGAGCAACACATACTTGGGAGGATATGTAGAGGGAAGACTTAAGCAGGAGTATACATCTTCTTCAACAAACACATTCTTTAAATGTTCTATGAGGACATTTAGGAAAAAGGAAAGAAAACAAACCCAAATGAAAGAAAGAGGAAAGAAAGGACAAGAAGAGCGCCTCCACTCAAGGAGTATCTGAGATGGAGAGAAAGTGAGAGGCGGCAGCCCTGCAGGCAGGTCTACGGAGTTACAACGCTGGAGAGGAGGAAAGGGCACCAAGATCAGACCGAAAGGAGCTGTGTGGGGGAGGCAGGGAGGAGAAGCACGAGACTTCACTTTACGCAGTTTACTTGTCTAAGTACCAAACACGCAAACACACACACACACTGACACACAGAATATAGAAGCAGGACATTTTCCCATGATGAACATCAATAATTAGCTTTACTTTACCACGTTAACGATACTATAGATTTTGATAATTCTACGAGGAGATGTTTCATGACAAATCTAATTTTTAAAAATGATACTTATTCTTCACTTGCTGTTGATATTTCATAATAATTCTAGCACTCTTTCTAAAATATAAAATTTCTCACTTATGTTTTAATTGCTACAGAGTCTTCCAGGGAAATTGTTTACCATTATTTATTAAGTCATTCTCCTCATAATTATGTAGCATATACCTTTCTTCTTACGTGTGTAAGAATATCTGTAAGAAAATTACTAGAAGTAGATCTGCTGAGGTAAAGAATAACTGTTATTTGGTTGGTAACTCACTATAGTCATATCACTTGTTAATGGAGTTGGGAAAATATGGAAAAGTTTTAGACTATAAAGAAATAGGTAGGAATAAGACCACTAATTAAAGCACTTTACCACTAAGAGAGACCTGCATTACTGAAGGTGAAATTAAAACGGCCAGGCAATCTGGGAAGGGTTCCTTTGTTATTTCTATTGAGAGGAAGGCCCATATAGGCACAAGTGTGTGCATGTGCACACTAACATAAAGGAACTCTGTTGCAAAGAAATTAGCTGATCATTGTACAGTGTCATATAGCCACAGATGTTTATGGATTAAAATTTAATATCATAGCATTATTAATTTGAATTATAGTGTTTTTATAATTAAAAATCAAACTATTTACATATTGTTTTTATTCGCAATATGGGAACTGCCAATGACTCTAATAATTATCAGTTTGACAGATAATATATAATGGTTTGTTGACACTTAAATCCATCTTATGGGAAAACTGTAACTAAAACATACAAACCAAGAGAACAGAAATATTCAAAATTTGAGAAAGATCTTTAGAAACCAAATCAATTCAAGATTGTCTTTGCTTTCTCCTGAGAACAGAGGTTTATACAGTCTGCTTCCAAATAGTATGTGCATATATTTTAAGAAAAGGAGTAACAAAATTAAGAAAAACGAAGTATAGAAACTGTAAAAAGTAGTACGCACTTTAAAACTTCTGTATAGCCTTTGGCAGCTGCCACGTGGAGTGCTGTGCCCCCGGACTTTGCATGCCGGACGTCACTGATGTGGCCGCTGTTTAACCACTGCCTGGCGTCTCTGAGCATTACGCGCTCCTCCTCTTTCCGAGCTGCTTCTATATCAACACCTTTGGGGGAAAAGCCATATAAGCATTACTTTCATTTTCCTTAACTGGAGAATATTCTTCCCAGTTCTACACAGTGAAATAAGATTACCAAAAAATTAATGTTTAAAAAAAACCCTAATAAACCACGGTTTTAAAAAAACAGTTGCTGATTATTTGTTTAATAAGGAATGTGAAATACAACAGATATTTCATTAGCCTTCTCAGTCAATTATTTAGCTTTTGATCCACAATATTATTTTGGTTATGGCTTGTTCTTTGAGAAGGGTCTTACTGTGCAGCCTCTACCAGTCTGTACCTAGCTTTGTAAACCATGCTGGCCTTGAACTCAAGAGTTATCTTAAATGCTGAGATTAAATGCGTAATACCACATCGAGTTTGGTTATGCCTTCTGATTGCTCTAAGCACTTATCAAGGTACAGCATCCTTTGGTCAAAATAAAAGGTTTTTGAATATATTATATATAAATAATTCTCAAACATATATATTTTATCAAAACACATGCACGCACGCACACATGCTTGCTCGTGTGAATGCATCAGACCCTAAAATGCTTTCTCTTTCTCTCTAGACACCTTTTTTTTTTTTTTAAAGTATGGCATTTTTTTTTTTCATAAAATCAGTACTGTCTAAGTCACAGAGAAATTCTTTCATTTCAAAGTATTGTAAGTACTGTCCTTGGCTAAGGTGATAAAAAAAGGAAAAATACATAAATGAATAGAATTTTCTCTTTTACAATTTTCAAAGAGCTCTATACTTTGAGAGGAAAATTAAATTATTAAAGATAATGGTGAAACTCCTAAGAACTTATGTTTTCTTAAAGTTTTAATTAATGGTTATTTAATATGTGACAGATATTATAATATATTTATAAGCTATTTATAAGCTATTTATCTCCAGAAGACTGAGCTTATAAAAAGTAGATATATTCCCTTATTTGGTACCTCTACCATCCGACAGGATATAGGAAATAAGCTTAAATTTGTTAAGCTCAGATAAGTTTAAACAAGCTTGGTAAGAAAATAGTTTCTGAGTGAGTGAATAAATAAATGAGTAAAATATAATAAGCCTTTTATCCCCTTAGCCAACATCTTTCTCACAGTCCTTATTATATACCCAACTGTAAGGCTGTGATCTTTCCATCCATCTACCCACCCTCCCTCCTTTCCAGTCAGATATATATTAAGTGCCTGTTATGAGTCAGGTGCTTTATGAGTAGTGGAAGCTGCTTTTATAAGACAGAAAATGTTCTGTCTGTGAAGAAAACTAAAACAGGGCAAAGGTGACTGAGATTAATGAGGAGGAGTTATTTTATTAGCTGGTAGCAAATAGTCTCTAATAAATGACATTAAAGCAAGAAATAAATCTAGGGATGCCACACCACTGTTTGGAAAAAAGGGAAGAAAGTACTCAGGCCCTGGGGTAGCAATCTACACAGGAGGCTCTGCTCAGAAGGCAGCCAGACTTTCTATAATGAGGACAGTGAGCTGCATGACCCAGTCTATGCTAATTTACAAGTGTCACTTAAGCTGAACCGGGAAGGTATAAAATGGCTGGAGGCTACTACTGTAACCCAACCAGGAGAGAAAGGGTATTTAACTGGAAGAGGAAGAGGAGGAGGAGGAGGAGGAGGAGGAGGAGGAGGAGGAGGAGGAGGAAGAGGAAGAGGAAGAGGAAGAGGAAGAGGAAGAGGAGGAGGAAGAGGAAGAGGAGGAGGAAAGGCAGTGAAGGGTTCATTCTGGTTGCCTCATGGCACAGCAACAGAATCTGCTATTAGTTTGAACACAGATTTGAATTCAGATACAGAAGAAAAAGATGTCACATATACACAAAATAATAAAATATATTTAAGAAAGAAATGATTTTATTTGGTGCTAGGACCAAATAAAATAGTGTAGGTTTTACTTTTAAACCTAGTGATAGGTTAGTATCATGATCTTGGGGGAGATTTATTTTTAAAGACCTGGTTATATTTTAGTCATTTTGTAAGTTAATTTTATATGCACAAGCGCCCTTCCTAATAGAAACCCAGTTAGAAATACAGAAAACCAAGAAATAACATAGTGGAACACTGTGTCATGTGCACCTCAAACTCAGCGAGGAAAGCAGACCAACTGCCCAGAACTAACTTGCTGCATGCTGCCTGTCTTACATTTCCACAGAGTGTCACTGTTTATCCAGCTCCTTGGCAGTCACTGCCCCTTTACTGTATGCCTAGTCTCCATTCATTAGTTAACAGATGCGGAGGTGCCATCTCCTAGACTGTCGTCTGACAGCTCCTATCACTAGCTCCCTTTACACTGTACTTTGATCATTAACTCATTCCTTCCTTCTGGTTCAACACCTCACTACTGCCAAACTGAAATAGCCCAAATCTGATGATTTCCTCTTAAACTTTATCAGTGTGTGACTATCTCCTATGAGACAAAGGTGCATGTCTTTTAGGTAGCATATAAAGGCCTTAGGTCTAGACTTGCATTTTTACTTCATCTCTAGTCTCCCTCCTCTACCTCAGTCACTGTGAACAATCTGGCCTCCATCTAGGTTCCCAGGTATACCGTGCTCCATCTCCTGCACAAATCAGATCCTTATTTCGCTTAACTAGGAAATGACCACTTCCCAGGATATACCTCTTTTTAGAATCTCTTCTACTTTCACTAAGTCAAAGCATTCAGATTCATTTTACAGTTCATCTAGCTCTATGGCTATCTTTACAAATCAATCACTCCCTTGTTCCTCAGCAATTTCCTCAGAATTGAGAATCCTGGAGGCTGAGGAGATACGATGTCACCAGCAGAAACTTGCAGGATTCTCAGGGTCCTGTCCAGCTTTACAGGGGCAAACAGCTGCTGAGGGAAGAGACTGAACAGCTGTGAGAGGGAAGTCCAGGGGGGTGGGCAATGGAGACACCTGTGAAGAGTGCGCACTGCCCCCAAAATTTAGCTTTCTTAATTGTCACCCTTGTTAGGATGGGCTTCTCAGTGACAAAGTGCCCTTGAGTCATTCCTGCTCCAGTTAGCAACCCCTCACCCATGCTCCTGTTAGCAAGGCCAATAAAAGCTCACTGGCTCACCTAGCTGGTCACTGGTACAGTTCTCACTTTGGTCTGACAGGGGCTTCCTTTCTGAATTGAGTAGATATGTATGTGTTGCAGCTCCCTGTGAATAAATTTTTCACTCAACATCCCTTCTGCCTCCATATCTTGCCAAAACAATCCAAGTTTAAGGTATGCCGTGAAGGGAGCCTTATGCGAAATCTCAAGGAAAGACAGAAAAGAAAAACCCTTCCTATGTTTTTATGTGTGGGTGTTGTGCCTGATTGACTATATGTGTACCACCTGTGTGGTAGATGGCAATGGAAGTCAGAAGAGGGTGATGGAGCCTAAGAACTGGAGTTACAGATAGTTGGGAGCCACCTCGTGGATACTGGGAACTGAATGCAGGCCCTCCAGAAGAACTGCCAATGTTCTTAACCACTAAGCAGTCTGTCCAGATCTCCCTTCCCTTATTCTTAAAACAATGCTTTAAATGTAACTTATGTTTAGGTCATCAACATTTAAACCAAAACAAAACTATGAATAAGCCATGCAACTTATGTTAGGAGACCTGTTTGCACATTTCAGAGCTTTGCCAAGCTGACTAGTGGTGCTGGGAAAGCCATACTTTCTTTGGCTATCAGATCGAAAGGGTAAGGACTAGAAATGAACCCAGACTGAGCTGGGATTCACTAGCTGCAGGGGAAGGCAATGCACGCTATGTTTCGGATTCATGGCATGAAGTAACCACAGCACCTAACTCACAGGGTTATCCTGAAAACCACTCGCCAAGTTTTAGACCAGGAATAAACACAAAGGAGTTGGCAAAAGCAACAGCTCTAAAACCCTGATTCTGCTTTTCTTTTTATTGCCTTAGCAGTTAAGAGAAACAAAATCTTATCTATGTAACTGGTCCTCCTCTCAGCTGTCCAAGTAGAAGGTCAGTTTAGTAGGATATATTAAAGTGATTACACTAATAGCAGTCACAACAAGCTAAAGGTAGTGAAATTACACAAGAATGCAATCAAGTCTCAAGCAGAATAAGATAGCTAACATTAAAAAACTGATCTTTGCTGGGTGATGGTGGTGCATATATCTAATCCCAGTACTTGGGAGGCACTCTAAATTCGAGGACAGCCTAGTCTACAAAGGAAATGCCAGGATAGCCAGGACTACAGAGAAACCCTGTCTCGAAACAAACCAGACCCAATCAACCAACCAATGAACAAAACAACCAACCAAACAACCAACCAGTCAACAAAACAACCAACTAACCAGCCAACCAAACAACCAACCAGTTAACCAAACAACCAACCAGTCAACAAAACAACCAACCAAACAACTGACCAACCAGTCAATAAAACCAACCAACCCAATCTGTAAACTTCACTGAAAAAAGAACAAAATCCCCGAAATATGAAGCAGAACTTCTTTTAGTCTGTGTTTAATCATTACTAGTTCTGAAGACAATTTACTTGAGCATTATTATTTACTATTCAAGTACAGTAGATTAAGATGGCACAAGGCTTACACTCTGGAGTGTGAGCCAGGATCATATAAGACTGCAACAACAGACTGGGCTACATACCAAGTAAGATACAGGCCAGCATGAGCTATATAACAAGATCCCCTCTTATGGCAATAAGAAGTCCAAGAACTACCTAACAACTGAGGTGGGGCTGGAGAGAGGCTCAGCTGCTTAAGTGGTACTTGGTAATCCTAGGCGGGGAGGGTATAGAAAAATGAGTCCCTGGTTCTTCCCAGCCAGGCAGCCTAGCTACCCTTTTTGGCTAGTTCAGGCCAACCAAAGGCCTGCCTGAAAATGACTGACAGTACGGCAGTGAGGGGGATGTAAAAGTGAGTAAGTAAAAAGAGTAAAATTAAATTAAATTAAATTAAATTAAAAGAAATGATTGACAGTGCCTGAGGTGTTACACATGAGGATATGCATGTGCGCACCACACACACTTAATACCTTTAAGTTTTGTGTATAAAAATTCTAATACCAAGGTAATTTGAGCAAGTTATGGTGGTATACATCTATAATGTCATTCATTGCTCAAGAGTCTGAGGGAGAAGAATGCTGAATTTGAGGTCAGCTTGGGATATAGGGCTAGAGACTGGAGGCAGGAAGAGATAATTCAAGAAAGTTTATCTGATGGAGGTATGTTTAAGGTGTTTTATTAGACATTATTAAAACCTAAGATTCCACTATAATTTTGCTTCTTTAGAATTATTATTTTATATAAACATAGTATTACCATTGTAAGAATAAAATGAGCAGCAAAAATTGCTTTCTAGGACATATTCTAAATAAAACACAGTATGTCACAATGGCAGAATGTAAACTATGCGTCTATCTGTGTAAGTGTAAGCTGTGCACGCACATGTGCATGCACATATACTCATGGAAGCAGCTGTAGTTACAGTAGTTCAGAGATGCCTGATGTGAATTACAGGAACAGACTCTGGTTCTCCAGATGAGGACTTTAACCTGCTGAGTCATCTCAAATTCAATGTATCTTGTCACAGTTTGGAGTGAACCTAGAGTATTATCAGTTCTGCCTGCACTTTGGCCAGCAACTAAGCTTTAGTTCCTCATCTGTACAATGCAGGAACTATAAATAAACATCACAGAGCAGGTGAGGATGAAATGAAAGCATGTGGAGAACGTTCTGTAGCCAACTTCTGCATGACCACTGTTAGCTTCTCTTTTCCTTTCCTCTGCCATCTCAAGACTTGTTCTCAGAATTCCCCATACATCTTCCAGCTCTAGAGTCACCCTGATATCTTTCAGTACCATCAGGGTACCACACACCTTTGTGTTTTTTTTCTTTTTCTTTTTTTTTTTTTAATTTATTTTATTAGATATTTTCTTCATTTACATTTCAAATACTATCACGAATGTCCCCTATACCCTCCCCCTACCCTGCTCCCCTGCCTACCCACTCCCACTTCTTGGCCCTGGCGTTCCCCTGTATGGGGTATATAAAGTTTGCAAGTCCAAGAAGCATCTCTTCCCAATGATGGCTGACTAGGCCATCTTCTGCTATATATGCAGCTAGAGACATCAGCTCTGGGGGTACTGATTAGTTCATATTGTTGTTTCACCTATAGAGTTGAAGACCCCTTCAGTTCCTTAGGTAATTTCTCTAGCTCCTCCATTGGGGTCTCTGTGTTCTATCCTATAGATGACTGTGGGCATCCTCTTCTATATTTGCCAGGCATTGGCATAGTCTCACAGAGATAGCTATTATCATGTACTTTCAGCAAGATCTTGCTGGCATATGCAACAGTGTCTGCATTTGATGGCTGATTATAGGATGGACCCCCGGGTGGGGCAGTCTCTGGATGGTCCATCCTTTCGTCTTAGCTCCAAACTTTGTCTCTGCCACTTCTTTCATGGGTATTTTATTCCCTATTTTAGGGAGGAATGAAGTATCCACGTGTTGGTCTTCCTTATTCTTGATTTTTTTGTGTGTTTTGGAGATTGTATCTTGGATATTCTAGGTTTCTGGGCTAATATCCACTTATCGGTAAGTGCATATCAAGTGAGTTCTTTTGTGATTGGGTTACCTCACTAAAAATGATATCCTCCAGATACATCCATTTGCCTAAGAATTTCATAAATTCATTGTTTTTAATAGCTGAGTAGTACTCCATTGTGTAAAGGTACCACAGTTTCTGTATCCATTCCTCTGTTGAGGGACATCTGGGTTCTTTCCAGCTTCTGGCTATTATAAATAGGGCAGCTATGAACATAGTGGAACATGTGTCCTTATTACCAGTTGGAACATCTTCTGGGTATATACCTAGAAGATGTATTGCTGGATCTTCCGGTAGTACTATGTCCGGTTTTCTGAGGAACCGCCAGACTGATTTCCAGAGTGGTTGTACAAGCTTGCAATCCCACCAGCAATGGAGGAGTGTTCCTATTTCTCCACATCCTCACCA
>NC_034598.1:67846088-67873681 GCF_900095145.1 Mus pahari
GTTTTTGCTATCCTAGGTTTTTTATTATTCCAGATGAATTTGCAAATTGTCCTTTCTAATTCAGTGAAGAATTGAGTTGGAATTTTGATGGGGATTGCATTGAATCTGTAGATTGCTTTCGGCAGGATAGCCATTTTTACTATATTAATCTTGCCGATCCATGATCATGGAAGATTTTTCCATTTTTTTGAGATTTTCTTCAATTTCTTTTATAACTAGTTTTCTAATACATGCTATTTCTTCTGGGCTCTGATTCTATTCCAGGTCTTTAAATTATTTCCTTAGACATGAAATAAGCCTACATGTTCTTCAACAGATAAAGAAAATGTGGTGTGTGTGTATGTATGCATGCATGTGTATGTGTATGTATTTTATTTAGCTCTACTGAGGATTAAAATTAAGAAAATTACAGGAAAATTGGTAGATCTGGAAAGTATATTAAGCTTTGAGATATCTTAGATTCAGAAGGGCAAATACTACATGGTGTCTCTCCTATGTGGATCGTAGCCTAAGTTTTACATGTGTACAAGCGTGGTATGTACAAGTATGCGTCATGACATCCTAGGAGGGAGAAAGGCATTTATGGAAGGAGTCTGGGGAAGGTAATGGAAGAAAGGACGAGAAGGTGGGAAGTGCAGGAACTGTATGTGTGTAGGGACTCACAACAACGTGTATGGGAACGCCTATAGAAGGAATCCACTGCTTTGTACTTTACTTCAGATATAGTCCTCACTTTTAATGTCTGTCACTTATTTTCAATAAACCAGTAGTCAAACAATTTCTCTTATTCTGAGGATCAAGAAGATCCCATTTTCAGAGACTTACCTAGTTTCTATTCCTTTATAATCTTTATCTTCTACTTCCTGATGAAGCATACTTCAGCATAAGCCAACTCTTTAAAACAACATCCCATATCTTTTTTCAATCATTTAACTTTAGTATAACAGTTTTGATAAAACCTGTATGATCATTGCCTAAATGTGGAAACCATACAAAGTAATTTTATAAATACCCATTTTACATTTAAAAATTGTAAATGTTTTATTATGGCAAAACACACATAGCAAAAGTTCCCTCTTGAACACCTGTCTGTCTTTTGTTTTGCAGTGGTGAGAACAGAGACTGGAATTTTTGATATACTAAGTGAACACTCTATCCCTGACTGCACTTATGTTCTCTTTTTGGACTAAAATTATTATTTTTAAATTCAAGCACAGCTGACACAAGGCAGACATTTTGTGTGAGATAGTTTTAATAGATACACATGTTTATGGAGGTATAATCGCAGTCAAGCTAAAGGACAATGCTGCTACAGACATGGGGACTAACATTTATCCTTAGGACCTTTCTTTTGTTTTTGGACCCATTCCCAGAAGCAGAATTACAGTATTAGATATGCCTTTTAAACTTTCCATCATGAGACACATCATTTTGTATACAGTTCAGTATTCTTAGAAAATCCAGTGGTGCAACTGTTACTACAATCAATTCTATAAATAATCCTCATCATACCTGAAGCAGCTCTGTACCCATGAGCAACCATTCCCTAAGACAGAGATACCTCTAACTGTGTATCTCCATCTTGTACCTCTCCAAACCCACATATTCAACTACCTGAATGTCAAACAGGTGCAACGAAATTAGCATGCTAGTATGTGGCAGCTTTGAACACATCAAGCTCCTCCCCACCCTGTGCTCCTTGCTTCCTCCACCAAGAATGCTGTCTTGCCAGATAATGGCTCATTCTCTACCCTCTATCATATCTCAGGGCAAACCTTCCATATTAGTAGGTGTTTATGGCCATCTTGTTCAAATGTACAAGACGACACATCTGGTATGTATTCTGACCTTTAACCTGCTACTTCACTTTAAAGCTATTCTATATATTACTATGGCCCATGTTTTATGATATACACTCATTTAATAAAGATGGAGAGAGGAATTACTTTTTTTCCAAGTAGAATCTTATACATATAATTGTTAAAACAACTGTAAAATTTATTTAATTATGACTGTCCTTCAATGGCAACAAATACCTTTCCCAGGAATGTAATGGATATATTCTGAAATATTTCTGCACACATTCCCTTTATATTGCTTTTTTTTATTACCTTGCCGATTAACCTCATTTTGAAGTAGCTCTTCCATCGCCTCCTCCTCTGCGATATCTAAAGGTGTGTCTCCTTCACTGTTGACAGCTCCTACATGCGCTCCTTGACCAATCAAAAACCTGCACAATGAAAAGGACGATTAAAGGAGTATCTCTGAAGTGAAGCATACATCCAATGAATAAAGTTCTTTTTTTTTTTTTTTCCCGAGACAGGGTTTTCTCTGTGTAGCCCTGGATGTCCTGGAACTCAGAAATCCGCCTGCCTCTGCCTCCCCAGTGCTGGGATTAAAGGTGTGTGCCACCATGCCCGGCATGAATAAAGTTCTTATGTCATAACAACAACGGGGACAAAATAAATACACACATTATTTAAATGTATACAATTATCACAGAAATTTAAAATATCTTAAATTTAGTACACACTTGCTTTCCTAATAAAGTGTCAAGTTTTAATGTTCGAAAGCCTTCCCAGCACAGCACCACTGGAGTGCTCACCATCACCTCCTCTGAGACTTCCGCTTTCCCATTTGCTCTACTTTTCTAACTGAGCTTCACCCTCCTGGCATCAGTCCTATGGGAGGTGGGTTTTGTTTTGTTGGGCATTTTCCCTTGAGAGAGTCTTACTATGTGATTGACCTTGAACCATGAATCTAGCCTCACCTACCCAGCTACTACAATTCCAAGTATATTCCACTATGATGAAGAAAAGGTTTCATATTTATTAATGAGCAACAATAATTACTGTTAGTAAATAATAATCTGGAGTAAAACTCAGTAAGCTCATAAAAAGTCAGTCGATGCAGACTGATTAAGGGAGGTGAAGAAAAGAGGATCACTGCAAGTTCAAGGCCAGCTTGAGCTAAAATGAAACACTGTATTAAAATAATCAAAAAGAGCAGAGTTGGCTAGTCAGTTCAGAACTGGTACTGCTCTCATAGAGAGCTAGAGTCTGGTTCCTAGCTCCAATTTTAGGTAGCTCAAAACCATGTAACTAGGGAGCTCCAAGAGACCTAATGCTCTCTTATGGACTTAAAGGGTACCAGTGCTTAGTATTTACCCCTGTGGAAAGAAAAGATTAAAATAAAATACTGATGGCTGGCAAGATGGCTCAAGGCTAAGAACACTATCTGTCTTCCAGAGCAGCCAGGCTCAGTCCCCAGCACCCATATCCATAGGAACTCTAGTTCTAGGGGACCTGGTGACCTCTTCTGGCCTCCACACGAGTAGTGCAAAGATATAAAGCAAAGAAAATACCCATATAAATATTATTTTAGTCTTAAAAAAATAAAAATATATATTTAAGGCTAATTACTATTTTGAAATGTATAGCTGTCACCAAGACCAAGATAAGCACTACAATAGCGCTTAACACGTTAGAACAAACAAACATAACTAGGATAAATCTTGGTTTTTCTATTATTTTGGTAAATGGATTCTAATATTTACAATTGTATATTTTATGCAACAAAAACTCATTTTTAAGAAAACACTCACAGGAATTCTTAAACTTGCCAAAGGAATCTAGATGTAAAAAGATTATTAATTCTTTTCCTTGTATCAAATGCATACTTCATAGAATTCTTTATTTATCACTCATGTCACCATCCAACTTAAAATTCTGAACAGCTCAACTAGAAAGGATGAATATCCTCCAATGATTTACCCTTGCCTTCTTACACAATCTCATTCTTCTTGCAGCATACTTCTGCTTTTTTCATATATAAATAGGCCTTTTTCCTGTTTTTGACTAATTTAACTTATTGTTTCTCACTACATATGAATAAATATTCTCACTAAGTTTATTTTGATAATGTGCTAGGGCCATGAGCATACTAGGTTAGTGTCCTACTTACTCAGGTGCAGTGCCAGGAGCCTTAAAAAAATACATGTGTACCTTGTGAGAGGGGAAAATCATTCGTCTTATACCTTCCATTACCATCATGTTCCTTACCATCCTCCCCTAGATATAACCACTATCAACAATATGCAAAAATCTTTCAGTACTTTTGTTATGAATCTATGTGTATATAAACAGTTACACACAGCTACTTCTGTCTGTAAAACAAAATTAATTAAACTATTCTAAGTGAAAGGGAATGTAAGATCGTGACTTCATTTAATACTACCCTTTTAATGAACATGCTCTTGAATGGGTACTTGATATTACCAATCTTCCCACTATTGCCAACATGGAAATACAATCCCTTGTCTTTGCTTTGCTTTGTATTCCTAATTATATAGGAGGCTGAAAGTCGGCATTTGTATTGACCCTTCGGTGAAATGCTCCATTTACATATTTTCCTTGTATTTTTAAGGTCGTCAATAATTTAAAAACGACACTAGTCTGATATATGTCAGCAATAACAATAAAGGTACACTCTTTCAGAGATATTTCATTGTAACAAGAGTTAAACTAAGTACACATAGAAATGTAAAACTAACTGTAATCTCAGAAGCTAAGGCAAGAAGATGGTAAATTCTGACTAGTCTGAGCTGCATAGCAAAACCTTGTCGTAAAGAAATAAGCAATATCAACAAACTGTGAAGTTGTGTTAAGTCTTAGAATGATGTGTTATTTATAGAATAAGTTGAATATTCCTTATCCAAAATGATTGGGATTAGAAGTGGTTTTGAATTACATACTTTGGGTATTTGAGAACATTTGCATTATATCTAAGAAGGTATTATGACAATGGGCATAAGGCTAAACACAAAATTTCATCAGTGATTCACAAATCCATACTTAGACAATACTTTAGCATGGCTATACTCAGAGACTTGGACTGAATACAAGGTCAGGTGTGAACTCTGTACCTGGGTCAGAGTTGGTTTTTTTTTTCCTTTGTAAAGAGAATTATTTTGGATTTTAGATTTGGAATGTTCTACCTGTAGTAAGAAATCTGACTGGTAATCAAGAAAAGATTATCTGATGATTGTGTAAGTACCAACAACAAAATGAACAAACTACCACCAGAGGGTTAACGAGAACAGAAGGCACCAGCGTTGTATAGCTGTATAGCAGAAAGTATTATCTAGCGAAATGGGGACCAAAGACATTTTCTTAGAGTAACTGAAAAGACCAATCACCCTCTTAACCTTTATCACAATATACACCTAACAGCCACAGAAAGAAGACTATGTACATGTGGTTAATAGGAACTACGCCTAAGGGGTACCTGTAGGAAGGATACGGATTGGTTGCTTTGGGTATTATGAGGAAAGTTATTTTGTGATACAGGCTTTCTGATATTTATCTTTTAACATGACAGTCTGTGTACCCTGATATTTTTAAAGTAAACATATCCCAAACTTTTAAAATGGAAATTCTATAAAGAGAGATTATATTTGAATTGAGGTATTTTTTTAATTCCATATCTTTAAAGTATATAACTGAAAACTAAAAAAGTATTTTCTTAAATATTGGAAAAAGATGAGTCTAAAGCAGAAAATATGAAGGTAGAGTGAGAAATTGTGTTTTGTTTCAAGATAGCAAGAAACTCAACTTGCTAGGCAAATTTCAATCAAACAAATAAGAATATGTTAAAAATGCTTCTGTTGGAGTGTTAGAAGTCACTCAAAGGACATGAAGACTGAAAATAAAGTGGTATAACTGAAGTGTTTGAAGAGTGAGCTTTATGAAACAAAAATTCCCATCAAAACCAAACAATCAAAGCACACAAACATGCTGGAAGAAAACTAATGACACTAATGAAAGTTAAGTTCCATCCATAGCTGCCAGAATCAGTAGGCCCAAGGCAGTTCTTAAGTGAAGTCTAGGATAGGAGGTATAGATCATGTATTCAGCATGCTCGATAAAACTGTATAGGATTCTAGACTAGAACTATCATTTACAACAATAAATACTTACAATGAGTCTTGTGGCATTAATTTTGATTTATGGTTCAAAAGTTGGCCGGGCAAAGGAAAGTATTAACTTTTTATGTTTTACAGAATTTGAGTTTGGCTCTCAACTGTAATACCTGTTTGACATTCATTAGTTTAACACTCTCTCTCTCTCTCTCTCTCTCTCTCTCTCTCTCTCTCTCTCTCTCTCTCTCTCATTAAAGTCTCTGGTTAGTTTTAGTGTTAGCTATAGTGATCCCAACTTCTGTATCCTGCGGCTTTTGTAGATATTATTAATGCTGAATCCTAGCAGAGCTAAAGTGAGCCAATGTATAAGGTCAAGCTAAGCTGTAATACTCTTCCATACAGAGAACAATACAGTGAAAAGTCCTTTCAGATAAAAATAAACCTACATTTAAAATGTACTGTTTCAATTAGCAAAGAATACACTGAGTTACAAGGATGACATATGAGACTCGATGAAATCCAGTATGTATATGATAAAATTCTATTTCAACTGCTACTGTACCTCTCACTGGGACCTCAAAGGAGATCAACTAAATCAACTTTCTAAACCTAAATAAACTTAGCCTTAATTCCCCCAATTATAAAGGCAAGAGGGAGGTGCAATCTTGTTTTGGCTTTAAGTGTATACTTGAAAAGCCAGACTATCTTGACTCAAATACTAGCTGTCACTTCCTACATGTGACTTCTCTCTGACTTGTTTTCCTTACTTATTAAATTTTATTAATACAAGGATATTATTATTCATCAGAATCTGAATTTCATAACTCAGAAAAATAATATAGATTAAGTTACATATTCACAAACTTGAGGCAACATTCTATGATCAAACTCAATAGTATTTTTATAAAAAGCAAATGTAAATTATGTGGAATGAGAAAAGGCTGCACCATTTGTGGCCATGCTTTTTTTTTTCCAAACAGGGTTTCTCTGTGTAGCCCTGGCTGTCCTGGAACTCACTCTGTAGATCAGGCTGGCCTCAAACTCAGAAATCCGCCTGCCTCTGCCTCCCAAGTGCTGGGATTAAAGGTGAGCACCACCATGCCCAGCATGGCCATGTTTTATTATATCCAAGGTCTACACCAAAGTTGTGATTTTTATTTTCCTGGGAATTTCAGGGGTTTGGGACAGTCAATGAGGCAACTATAGCACAGTGAAATATATTTTCATGTGATGATAAAGCCAACAGAAATTATGTTAAAGGGTTGAGAATAGAGAAACGGCCAGCACACAGTCAACACTGGGCAAATGTCGGCCATTACTGTCACCACGACAACCACCTCTGAGTTTCCTTTCCACTTTACTATTGTGGGCCAGAGAGTCATTCTTAGCACTTCCAATCTCACTGGCCTGCCCTAGTTAATTGTTCCTCCTTCCTAGTCTGTCAAAGACAGTATCCCTAACAAAACGGACTAAATATGTACCCTACCGAAGGACAAATTCATACAGCGTAGAAATCTCTGCATGCTGTCCCTGATACTTTCCATAATCTAGTGTCTTTAAGAAAGCATAAGTCCAAACATCAACCAGCCCTTATATCAATACAATCAAGACCAACATTTACATGGTAATCTCCCCCAACAGACAGTGGACCATAAAATGCATTTATAAAAACACATGTCCTTCAATACCAAATAGATAATTTATAGTAATTTACTCAGCCTATAGTGAAGATCAACCCTTTTCTTTGGATGTTTCTAATATGGTGCTTTTCTTAAAACAAAACAACAATAACAAAAACAAAAACCAACCCCCCCCCCCAATCCTCAAAACCCCACACTTGTAATGCTTTAGCTATGCATTCAAAGCAGATATTTCAAATTACCAAGCAATCACTATATATAATCTAGTTTTGTCTTTTTTTTTAAATTCACATCTAGTTGTTGCACCAACATCTACTGAGATGCAGTAGGACTTGCCTTTGGATCTTTCCCAAGTATTCAACTTAGTTACTATAGCGTAATTTCATTTCATGCATGGTTCACCTATCTGGGACTGTCCCACCTAAATTACACAATACAAACAGGCTTTAACTGGCTAAGAATATATAACTAACTTTTGATAAGTTGGCAATCCACCTGAGCAAGGGTTTGTCCTGGAGTGTGGTTGATATACAAGTGACAGTTTATGGGAGAAAACCGATTTTTCCCTTTGCCAGCTGGAATCAACTGCAAATAGCTTCTTGGTTAGGGGTGGGACCCTATGTTCACTTCCCCTCAGGGCTATGACTCCATCTGGATTGAACCTGCGTAGGACTTGAATGTCTCCCATGCCTTGAGGTAGTTGGATGATATACAAAAACTTCAATGTCATTTTTATTGACTTTTTTCCTTTTAGCATTTCTTATTAGTGTTTTGCTTATTTATTTTTGTTTTTTTCTGTGGATTTTTGTGGAGAGAGAGAGAGAGAGAGAGAGAGAGAGAGAGAGAGAGAGAGAAAATGAACGACTATGAATGAGAACATAAAGATGAAATTATGCAGTTGGTTGAGTAGGAAGCTGGGAATGTCCCAGGAGTAAGGGGAGAAAAGCATGATTAAAATATATTGCATAGTTTTAAAAACTAAAAGTAAAAAGTTTAAATATAGCATTATTTTTTAGACAGAATAAGCAGATCAAAAAAGGACGATGCCTACCTGATCTAAAGGCTCAACAAGGAGACCATAATAGATACGAAAGAGCCTGGAGAAGGCTCTAAGATCAAAAATCTAAGATCAAAAATGGAGGCAGAAAGTTAAGAGTGATGAATACAGACAGAGACTCTTACAGGTCACTATCTTTCTACCCTGACTGAACACAGAATGAATGCACTAGGGGCTCTGAATAAGACTGTGGTATTCCCTGCATACATGTAGCTGATGTGCAGCTTGGTCTTCATGTAGGTCCCAAACAACTGGAGCAGGGGCTATCCCAAAAGCTGTTTCCTATATGTGGGATATGTTCTTCTAGCTGGGCTGCCCTGTCTGGCCTCAGTGGGGAGGAAGCACCTAGCCTCCCAGAGATTTGAAGTGCCAGGATGGGGAGGGGGATACGCAGGGGCCTCACCTGCTCTGAGAAGGGGAGGGGGCTGCAGAAGGACTGCAGGAGGAGGACTGTGAGCGGGATGTGAAGTGAATAAATAATGTACTCCAGCTAGAGCTATTGTGTAGCATCCTGCCTGCTATGCTGAGCAAAACAGATGAAAGAAAGATGAGAGCTTGGCAGGAACTGTACTAACCCAGAAGATAGCAACAGTGCTCCAGACTAGAGAAGTGAGAAACAGGAAGAGGTACAAGTAGTTAGACCCTGGACATACCTGGGAGGCTACAACAATCTTGAAGATTTTTGTACATGTTATGGATAAAAGTTCTAAAGAACCAAGCCATAGCTGAACCACCACAAACATCTAAAAGTTATAGCCAAGTCCTCAATGATCAAGCGAGAAAGGAGCTTCTTCCATAATATAGGGTAAATTATTCATATTAGAAAAGTTTATGGCTACTCAAGATAAAAGCATTTCTTAAGCATTTACAGTGGAAGCTTTAAAAAGGAATATAGTAATGAAGCTAGACAACTAAAACATTAAATCACAAAATATTTTTAAACATAAAAATCCCTATATTTTCAAGAATTAAAAAAAGGCAAGTGTCAAGGCTAAGGGTAAAATTATCTAACCAAACGATGTTCACCAGCTAGTTAAGTGAGACAGATAAAACTGTGACACACGGCCGTATACATGAACAGAACAAGCATCTAATCTACTCTATATCTAAATGTGAGCAATCTCTACAACTGTTAACTGTCACTTTTTAAAGTAGAGAGTGGAGAAGTATTTGTGACATTCTGTCACTTATGCATAAAGGGAGGATTACTTATTTTCACTGATATAAGAGGATATCAAGAGAAAAATTTATAAATGGATATCCATACTGTATAGGAGGAAATTAGGTGGTAGGGCACTCATTGATATTAGAACCCGGTACTTTATCTAAATAATAAAGTTAAAACGAAAAATAATGTAAAACTAAACTTAAACAATGAACCAAATGGCCCTGTCTACTTGACAGTATCACCACAAGCAAAGGATTACTTCAGCTGGAAAAGGGGTGCATGAACACAGGCTGAGGGTGAAGACTTTGGGGCCAGCCGGGCTATGAATCACGTACTAAGCCAGCCTAGGTGATATAATAAATTCTATCTCAAAAACAAAACAAAAGGCCATTCAATGAATTCACAATTAGAATACCATAAAGACAGAAAGACAATACCCAAAAGAAACACTGTTACCAGTGGTGGACACTCAGTCTAATGTGTGTGTAATACATGACAAAGCTCATTAGGAATGATGTGTCATTTTTATCCCATAGTGCCTGGCAATGAAGACAGGCTAAAGATTAACACCTCTACTGATTATGAACTGAGAAACTACCAATCTAGAGGTAATGTACAGTCTCAGAAACATTACGAAAGAATGGGGCTTCTTCAAGAATTGTAGTATAATTTGCTAACCAAGTAAGGGCAACTGACAAGAGGCTGCCATCAGCACATCAAATATGTTCAAATGTATGAGCTTCAGAAGTTGCTTAACTTGAAAGACACTTAGTCCTTACTGAAGGTTTCTCATGGGACCACTAATTATGTTAAAAAAAAAAATCAATATAGGTTCTTTCCAGCTCCTGACAATTATAAATAGGGCTGCTAAGAACAGTGGTGCATGTGTCCTTATTATAAGTTGGAGCATTTTCTGGATATATGCTCAGGAGTGGTATAGCTGGGTCCTCAGGTAGTAATGTGTCCAATTAACTGAGGAACCGCCGAACTGATTTCCAGTGTGGTTGTACCAGCTTGCAATCCTACCAGCAATGGAGGAGTGTTTCTTTTTCTCCACATCCTCGCCAGCATCTGCTGTCACCTGAGTTCTTGGTTTTAGGCATTCTGACTGGTGTGAGGTAGAATCTTAGGGTTGTTTTGATTTGCATTTCCCTGATGACTAAGGATTTTGAACATTTCTTTAGGTGCTTCTAGGCCATTCGATATTTCTCAGTTGGGAATTCTTTGCTTAGCTCTGCACTCCATTTTTTAATAGGGTTATTTGGTTCTCTGGAGTCTAACTTTTAATATCCAGTATATATCGGACAGAGGTATCGGATGTAGGTCTGGTAAAGATCTGTTGGTTGTCCTTTTGTCCTCTTGACAATATCCTTTGCCATACAGAAGCTTTGCAAATTTATGAGGTCCCATTTGTCGTTGATCTTAGAGCATAAACCATTGGTGTTCTGTTCAGGAATTTTTCCCCAATGCCCATTTGTTTGAGGCTCTTCCCCAATTCCTCCTCTATAAGTTTCAGTGTATGTGGTTTTATGTGGAGGTCCTTGATCCACTTGGACTTGAGCTTTGTACAAGGAG
The DNA here is from genome assembly GCF_900095145.1 of Mus pahari. Taxonomy (NCBI): domain Eukaryota; kingdom Metazoa; phylum Chordata; class Mammalia; order Rodentia; family Muridae; genus Mus; species Mus pahari. Next base: position 67,857,449 of record NC_034598.1, read on the forward strand.
ATAGGAATGGGTCGATTTGCATTTTTCTATATGCTGACCACCAGTTGAACCAGCACTATTTGTTAAAAATGCTGTCCTTAAACAGAGGAATGGAAACTGTGGTACATTTACACAATGGAGTACTACTCAGCTATTAAAAATGATGAATTCATGAAATTCTTAGGCAAACGGATAGAACTAGGAAATATAATCCTGAGTGAGGTAACCCAACTGCAAAAGAGCACACATGGTATACACTCATTGGTAAGTGGATATTAGCTCAAAGGCTCCAAATAACCAGGATACAATTCACAGACCACATGAAGCTCAAGAAGAAGGAAGACCAAAGTGTGGGTGACTCGGTCTTTTTTAGAAGAACAAAATACTCACAGGAACAAATATGGAGATAAAGTGATGAGCAGAGACTGAAGGAAAGGTTACCCAGAGACTGTCCCACCTGGGGATTCACCCATATACAGTTACCAAACCCAGACACTATTTTGGATGCCAAGAAGTGCATGCTGAAAGGATCCTGATATGGCTATCTCCTGAGAGGTCCTGCCAGAGCCTTACAAATACAGAGGTGGATATTCGCAGCCAAATATTGGACTGCGCTCGGGGTCCCCAATAGAGGAGTTAAGAGAAAGGACTGAAGGAGTTGAAGGGCTTTGCAACCCTAGAGGAAGAACAACAATATCAACCAACCAGACTCCCCAGAGCTTCCAGGGACTAAGCCATCAACAAAGGAGTACACATGGCTCCAGCTGCACATGTAGCTGATATGACCTTGTCATGCATCAATCAGAGGAGAGGTCCTTGGTCCTATGAAGGCTCGATGCCCCAGTGTAGGGGAATTGAGGGCGGTGAGGTGGGAGTGGGTGGGTGGGTGGAGGAACACCCTCATAGAAGCAGGGGGAAGGAGGATGTGATAGGGTGTTTCCAGGATAGAGGGGAACCGGGAAAGGGGATAACATTTGAAATGTAAGTAAAGAAAATATCCAATAAAAATAATCAATATGGGAGCACAGTAAGCCATAGAGAGAAAATAAATGAGGCATAAGTAGAAAACATCAAGATGACACAGTTCTAAAATTAAAGAGATAGCCAATATTCCACCAGAAGGCTCTTAGATTTGATAAAGACTATCAGCAAGATATTAGAATATAAAAATCAACATAAAAGACCAACAGCATTACTATACTTCAATAGCAAATATTTAAGAAAGCAAAAATACTTCATAACTGCCTCCAAAAAATAACCCCAAGCAAACAAACGAACAAAAACTCTAACTATAATATACCAGACCTATTGAAGGCAGTGAGAGGATTCCACAACAGCAACTTAAAACAGTCAGACAAGCAAACTCTAACTCATACACCTAACCTACCATAGGCAGTGAAAGGATTCTACAATAGAAATTGAAAAACCGTCAGGGAGAAAACAGACAGATGTCAGAAGATGGAGAGATCTGCCATGCTCATAGACTAGAAACATGTTGTGCTGTCTAGCCTTATGTTAACTTGACACAAACTAGAGTTACCTGAAAGGAGGAAGCTTCAATTGAGAAAATGCCTCCCTAAGATCCAGACATAAGGCATTTTCTCAATTAGTGACTAATGAAGGGAGACCCATCTATTGTGGGTGGTGCTATCCTTGGGCTGATGGTCCTAGGTTCTGTAAGAAATCAGGCTGAGCAAGCCAGTAAAAAGCATCTCTTCATTGCATCTGCACCAGCTCCTACCTACAGGTTCCTACCCTGCTTGACTTCCTGCTCTGACTCCCTTTAGTGGTGAACAGCAATATGGAAGTGTAAGTTGAGTAAACCTTTTCCTCCACAACTTGCTTTTTTGGCCATGGTGTTTTGTTGCAGTCATAGAATCCCTAAGACAAGTGTATTATTATAGAAAAGGACATACTACCAAAACAACCTATAGATTACACACAACTCATCAAAATTCCAAGGCTATCTTTATAATTATAATAATAATGCCCTTAATATACATATAGAAGCACAAAATGCTTGACCATCAAAGCAATGCTGAGCAAAAACAAAATGCTGGAGGTATTAGCACACCCTACTGCAACTATATTACAGGGTGTACCAGCACAAAACAGAGGTCAGCAGAACAGAAGAGTCAAGCCACATGTAACCACCTGACTTTGAAAAATACTCCAAAAACATAAACATTGAAAACAACCTCTTCAACAAACAGTGACCATGGTGAAATTGTATAGCCACACATATAACAGAATGAAACTGGATCCCCATTTCTTACCCTGTGTAAAGATTAAATGCACACAGATCAAAGATCTGACTAAGTAAAAGAGAAAACACTTAAGAAATGGGAATAGGCTCAGATTTTCTGAATAGGATCCCAATCTCTCATAAAATAATAGCAACATCTGACAAATGGAATGCCATTAAAGTACAAAAGCATGTGTTTAGCAAAGGAAATAATCAAGTGACAGTCTATATAACAGGAGAAAAAAGTTGTCAGCTTTAATTTTTGACATAATTAGTATCTAGACCACAGGATTAAAAAAGAACTATAGAAGAAATCAAACAATCAGTACATGGGGAACATGGGTTAGTGAAAACAGAAGACAGTTCCCAGAAGATGAAGTATAAATGGCCAGGAAACAGTTGAAAATGTTCATTTTCACTGGCTATCAGAGAAATGCAAATCAAAATCACACTGAGAGTCTATCTCATCCCAGTGATGATGCCAGTCATTAAGAAAACAGTAACACCAAATCATGGTGAGGATGTGACAAAAGAGAACCGCGATATGCTGCTGTTCAGAATGTAAACTAGAATAGCCACTAAGTTCTCAAAATGGATCAAGCACATACCCCTGCTATACCAAAAACTGGGCATTTGCCCAAAAAATCCCAAGTCAACTGTGCTGGTTGATTTTATGTTAACTTGATAGAAGTTAGGGTATCTAAAAAGAGGAAACTTCAATTGAGAAAATGCTTTCATTAGACTTCCCTGCCTGAAGGCATCCCTGTGGAGCATTTTCTTAATTAGCAGATGATGGAGAGGGCGCAGCCTATTGTGGGTAGCACCACCCCAGGCGGGTGGTCTTGGGTTGTCTAGGAAAGCAGGCTGCACAAGCTAAGAGTGAACAGTTCTCCTCCATAGCCCCTGTTTCAGTTCCTATCTCCAGGTTCCTGCCTTGAGTTTCCTCAATGATGAAGTGTCACCTGAGACTTGTAAGCTAAAAAAGTCCTTGCTTTTGGTCAACTTAGTGTTTTATCACAACAACAGAAACCCTAACTAATACACCAATGTATCAATGTGATACTGGCACATCGATGTTTATTGTAGTACTGTTTACAATAGCCAATTTAAATAGTCCAAGTTTATGGACTCCACCTAGGTGTCAATCAACAGAGGAATAAAGAATGTAATTGATACATACAATGGACTTTTTTTTTTTTTTTTAGCCATAAAGAAGTGACTCCTGTAAAATATGAAGAAGGTAATTTTTATTCTTAACCCTTTTTAAATTAAGCTCTTAAGATGTGGCTGTATAAGTCATAATTCTGGAACTATGATAATCTTTTACATGTAACTAAAAGCATACCAAATGACTCAGCAGGTTTATGACTTAATCAAATCTATGCAAGGAAATTATATAGAACTGTTACTGCTTTTTCAGTCTCAAAAGCTGTATTTTAAAAAGGAAGTACAAGAAATAGCATTTGAAGAAAGAGGTTGAGTTTCATTTTACCAGAGGAAACAAAAAGATAACTATCAAAAGATAATACATGCCACGGATATCTTATGTGCCATATTTTACTGCGTGTTAACAGGTTACCCTAGTTAAGCCTCACAACAGTCCTATTAATTCCATCTTATAAAGGAGAAAGCTGAAACTAGAAGAATGAACCTGCCCAAATCACAACTCTCAGTAATTGGTGAGGAAGCACTTGTAATCCATATTAGCTGACTCAAAGCCTAAGTACCTAACCTTTACATTATTTTTGAAGAAAAATGAACAGTTAGCATGCCAGGCATGGTGGTGTATGCCTTTAATCCCAGCACTTAGGAAGCAGAGGCAGGTGGATCTCCATGAGTTCAAGGCTAGTCTGGTCTATAAAAGTGAGTCCAGGACAGCCAGAGCACTGTTAACATAGAGAAACCCTGTCTCAAAACAAACGAACAAACAAACAAAGAAAAACAAACAAACAAACAAGTTACTGAATTTTCCTATGAGCTGATCTAAGTAGCAGAGGTACTTAGTAGATGTACTAAGCACAAAAAGTAATTAAGGACATAAAAAGCCTTAAGAACCCTGATTGTAATTTTGGATAGCCAGTATTTGCAATAGCAGACAACTTCTCAGGTGGTACTGAGGAGATAGTTCAATGTAGTGGCTGACTCATAATTCTGATCCCAAAACTCAAGTAAAAAAAAGGCCAGTTAGGGGATATAGAGCACTGGGGATAGAGATGGGTCATCCTTATTACCCTGGTGGCCAACCACGTCCTCTACTCACCAACTTCCAGACCAGTGAAATGCCTCAAAACCACGGTGGAAAGCATGTGATAAACACTACAAGTTATTCTCTGTCCTCCACATACATACACACACATGAAAACACTGCACGCCCCCCCCACCCTGCCCCCTCAGTTTATAGATTAAAAAAAGAAAAAACAAACAAACAACAAAAACCTCAAGCCAGAGAGAGAGAGAGAGAGAGAGAAAGAGAGAAACAAGCCTCTAATAGACACAGAGCAGTTAGTGGCAAACACAGCAGAAAGCTGAGGTCATATAGATCTTCTAAAGTATAGGGAGATAACACAATGAAGGTTTACTAAAAGTTATTTACAATAGCCCCCTCTTTTTTCTTTTTTAAAGATTTATTTATTATACGAAGTACACTGTAGCTGTCTTCAGACCCCAGAAGAGGGCATCAGATCTCATTACGGATGGTTGTAAGTCACTATGTGGTTGCTGGAATTTGAACTCAGGACCTTGAGAAGAGCAGTCAGTGCTCTTAACCACTGAGCCATCTCTCCAGCCCATTAACTGCTGAGCCTTAAGTGAAGCTTCTTGTTCTGCAGTTTCAAAGCTGCTGTCAAAGGTGGTGTACAAACAGTAACTGGTCTTTTCCTTTTTTACTCTTTTATATAACTTTTATGAAAACATATTATAAAATGCTCTACTATAACAATTCGTCTTCATTTTATTATGTTTATGTTATACTAACTAGTATTTGATAATCTCTAATATAAGAAATAGATTACACAATAGCATACATAGTAATAAAAACTAATTTAATGAAAATACATTCAATGTGTCTACATTCCCCCATTAAATGTTTGAACAAAGTACTCATACATAAAAGGCAGTTGGGAATACAGTCATTCTCAATAAATATTCTATAATATATACTTCCAGAAAATGCTCTTAAGAAAACCAATTGGAGAATTATGTATAACTCTCTCTATAGTCCCTAGAGCAACACAACTCAGTTAAGAACTTTTTCTTTCCTCTGATATTTCATGATTATATAGGTGTGCACAAGACTGTCAAATACTAACCCTGCATACTTCAACCAGACTATAGCCATACTCAAAAGAAAATGTGGAGAATGCATATATTACTGATTTTAACACAAAATTCAAAAGGCCACAGCAGTGAGAAATTCAATTATCTGTGTAAGAATTACTTGTTTGCTTTTCTGGGAAGAATTTTTAAGAATTCAGGTGAATATGATTAATCATTAACAAGGACTGGGTTTTGTTTTGTGACATTGTTTCTGTGGAGCCTTGGCTGTTCTGGAACTCAGATCCATCTGCCTCTGCCTCTGCCCCTCTGCCCCTCTGCCCCTCTGCCCCTCTGCCTCCTGAGTGCTGGGATTATGGCTTGTGCCACCACTGCCTGGCCAGCAAACATGAGTTTTATAGAATCTATTTTTAATATTAGCATAAAACTGGCACAGAACCGGCTTACTCTGCAATATCGAGGTATCCACAGGAAGCAGCCGCATGCAGCGGTATCCAGCCTTCATTGTCGGGTTGGTTGATATTTGCTCCATTTTCTACCAGAAACTTCACCATGTCAACATTGTCATCAATGCAAGCCTGAAAAGAAATTAGAAAGCATGACTAGAAAAAATTTGAATAAATAATCTGATTGTCATCAATAGAATAAAATTCTTGTTTATGTATCTTTAAATATAGTCTATACAAATTAATCTGTAGCAATCATGATTGTGCAGCCATTAAACAAGACATAGAGACACTGTATTTCAAGAGCCCCCTCCTTAAATACACATAGTGGTACTGCAGGTGACTAATCTTTATGTGAACCCAACCAGGAAAACTACTATAATTCACTAAAATGGAACAGATCAATACAACCAAGCCATGTACGCTGGCACACACCTGTAGACCCAGCACTGGGAACATAAAGGGAAGTGGGTACCAACAAGGCTGAGGTCAGCCTCGTCTACACAGTGAGTTCAAGACCTGCCTCAACAACAACAAAAAGGCAAATATCCTTAACAACCAACATAGTATAACTAAGCAGTTACATTAGTATCATTACTATAGCAGTGATTTCCAAAAAGTGGTCTATTAGAAAATTAGGGAAGGGGGGTAGGGATCCAAGATCCTTTTAGGAAATTAACAAAAATATCTTCAAAATAGTATCAATATATTATTCTTCTTTGTACTTTATTGACACATACACTTGGAAATGCAAAAGTGATAGTGATAAAAACAGATGTGCCATAGGCACCAGTCAAGGCAGCGGTGAATAAAACAAGTTACCTCTAGTAATAGGCATCGCACTGAAATGATTCACGGTATATTTGTGAAGCTGCTCTTAAAAATAACTGTCCTTGATAAGGCAGTAAAAAATGTAAATTATATAGAATCTCAACTCCTGGATACATGTTTATCTAATTTTCTACGGAATAAAATACGAAGTACAGATTAAAGTCCTTTTCCAGACAGGACAGGTATCTGGAGGAGAAGCATTTATACCAATGATAACTTGCTACTTTTCCAATGAGTATTACTTACTTTACCTAAATGATGAGCTGCAGTGAGTATATGGTGAGTTTGATTTCTAGCAATCCACTTTCTTGAAAATTAACATAATCAATCTTTCACTTCATGAATACCAATTAACATCAATTAGACATGCAAGTACCACCCCACCCAGGCACACCCTAGGCTCCAGCCTACAAGAAAAATGGAGTATCATTAATAGCGTCAGGGATTGGTTCTTGCCCACGGAATGAGTCCAACCTGGGCCAGTCATTGGTTGGCCATTCCTTCCACCTCTGTTCCATCCCAGTTCTGTACATCTTGCAGGAAGGGCACAAAATCCTGGGATAAAGGTTTTGTGGGTGGGTTGCTGTCCCCATCCTTCCACTGGGAATCCTGCCTTGCCGTAGACAGTGGTCATAAAATGAGGAATAGACTTGAACTCACTTGTACAAGAGACAACTTCCTGAACAGAACATCTATAGCTTGAGCACTAAGAATTAATAAATGGGACCTCATGAAACTGAAACGCTTCTGTAAGGCAAGGACACTGGCAACAGGACAAAATGACCCGCCTACAGATTGGGAAAAACTCCTCACCAACCCTGCATCTGATATATTTTGGAGATATCTATCTATCTATCTATCTATCTATCTATCTATCTATCTATCTAATCTATCTAATCTATCTATCTATCTATCTATCTATCTATCTATCTATCTATCTAATCTATCTATCTATCTATCTATCTAAACTATTACTATAACTCAAGAAGTTAGACAATCCAATTAAGAAATGGCATACAGAGCTAAACAGAGAATTCTCTAAAGATCAAGAAGCACGTAAGATGGTGGGAGTGCAAGCTTGTACAACTACTTTGGAAATCAATTTGGTAGTTTCTCAGAAAATTGACAATAGTTCTACCTGAAAACCCAGCTATACTACTCCTGGGCATATACCCAAAAGATGCTCTACCATCCCACAAAGACAATTGCTCAACTATGTTCATAGCAGCTTTATCCATAATAGCCAGAAACTGAAACAACCCAGATATATGTCCCTCAACGGAAGAATGGATACAATTATTAGTTTTGCTTGACACTTTAAATCCTCATTTCTAACATGAGTCTACAAATATTAATACAATCTCTCTGACTCTTCAAAATGTCTTAAGAGTAGTAAATAAGGAAGTCTGGAGAGGGGCTGGAGATGGCTCAGAGGTTAAGAGTTTTCCTGCTGCTCTCACTGAGAAACCAGGTTCAGTTATCAGTACCCACATACTGAGGCTCATAATCATCCGAAACTCCAGTTCCAAGGAATCCAAAGCTCTCTTCCAGCCTCTGAAGGCACCAGGGACACACACAGTACACACATATACATATAGGCAGACACTTGTACAAGTAAAGATTTAAGAATAAGTTTCTTAAACACTAAGAATTTTTAGCAGCATGAGATGGCCTGTACTTACAATCTTGCCACTGGAGAACAGAAAGATAAGAGGATCACGAATAAAGCCAACCAGTGCTACAAAGAGAGATTCTAGCCAGTTCTTCAAAGTGTCTGCTCATACTTAGGAAAAGAAACAATTTTCTGGGAATGAAAACAGAACAGCAGAACGATTGAAATGGCAAAAGAAAAAAAAAAGATATGAAACCGATAAAACACAAAGTGCTTCTGCTCTATACTGTTTGTAAATAAACTTTATTATTGTTGACATCAACATAATTTCATAGTTGCATTATGCTCAAAATGACCAGCAAAAACATATATATCCTATAATTCACCATGAATATTTCTTCCACTGCGTTTTGAGCATAATCATGGGATTTCAGTGTCCCTAATGCTGGTATCTAACATTTTATCCCTTGAGATTTTATCTGCTGATGCAGACAGTGGTGAGCATCATTACACAACATTACATATTCCTAGGCTCCTAGCTTGGGTACTCACCACCTCTAATAGGCTATAACTGTAACTGTGTTCCTATACCACAACCACTAAGTTAAGTGTCATTTTGTTGTGCTACTTAAGTAAAATGACAGATCAGTTAAATATGATGCACTTAGCAGAAATTTGGAGAACTTTTTAGTTCATCCATCCAAGTTGATACTTGATGACCATGAACGAGTCTCTGTAACTAACATACTAAGTCCAAGTTTGCAACCAGTTTGGGGATGACTGATAATCAGATATTTTGAGCTAGTCCTATATGGGAGAACTTCACAAATGTGTGGCACTTCACAAGTGAGTCTTTGCTTAAATATCCATTTTTGATTAAGCAATTATGTGTGCATGCATGCATTCATACATGTGCGTGTCTGTATGACTCTCTGTGTATATGCCTGCAGAGGCCAGAAAAGAGTATCAGATGCCCTGGAGCTGGGGGTTATAAGCTGTCGAGAGCCGCCTAATAAGGGTGATGGAAAACTCTAGTTCCATGCAAGAGCAGCAGGCATCCCTAACTGTTCAGCAATCCCTTCAGCTCCTAAGCAATTACAACAAACCAGTTTCAAGGATTTTCTAGTGGGGGATGGGATGGTGGCATCAGGAATCGACTACAAGGCCTCACACATGCTAGCAAACAGTAGCACTGAGCTCCAAGTACCAGTAAATGTCTGCTTTTTAATAGGACCTTTTCTGGTCTCCATTTAATAGTAACAAATTCCTGTCCTACCATTTTATTCCACGCCATTTATTCAAAAATATATTACAATGGTTGCTTAATTGAGGTGACCTATTTCTCCTTCTACTAACACAAAGGCTTGATAAAAAACAAAAAAAAATTTTTTTTTGTAGTCCAGTTCTTTGTACGGTATCTGGCACATGAAAGGACATGCTGAGGACAGACCTTAAAAGACTTAATGAAACTGGACACTAATACAGATGTCTCTGATTCCACAAATATGTTTGTTCCACACATAACATACTGTATTTTCAGAGATGTCCTGAGTTCAATGTATTTCTCACCTATCTATGGTCCTACACACTCCTAAATCACCTAATATGCATTTACTTTATAAGTAAAAACAATTTTGCTTTACTTGATACAGATGCAAGAGAAATGCTGTTAGTAGCTTTCCTCTGAAGAAGAAAATTATGGGGGACAAGGGACGTGGCTCAGCTGGTGAAGGGCTGGCCCGCTACACCAGCAATGTGAGAAGCCGCCACATAGGTTCACACTACTGGATCACACTACTGAGCAAGTGGAGGCGGGAAGATCCCAGGGGTTGAAAACAACGAGCAGCTCACTGAGATCTTGTCTTCCAAGGACGGACATCAACCTCTGACTTCAACACACACCCACACCCATCCCTCCACAATCATATGGGGCATTGGTATCTTAATACTTCAAATCAAAGGATAAAGCTGACATTTACATAGCACTAAAATTCCCAATCATGTTAAAATTCATATATATCCACGACTCCCTTTTCTGTTTTATATATAATACTTCATGTAGGGGTCCAAAGTACTCAGAATATATTCTGAACACAAGAGACCATAAATATTATGTAGCAGTTATTATTAATTTAAACTTGCAGAGGTTTTTGTTTTTGTTTTGTTTTGTTTTATGGGCATTGGTTAAAGGTAGCAAAGTTAGAGATTTGAGGACCACGGCTATGTAAAATATAGGACACAGCTATTAAAATAAAGAAGTGATAGAAAACATAATCATGTTAGGAAGCACTTTACAGAATGCTATTTGCAAAGAACTAATGACCCATGTTGACTTACTGGAGATAATTTAAACATAGTATTCATTTTCCTAAAAAAAAAATCTTCACTTTTTCAACCTTTGTTAATTTCCATTCTGAATATCACCAATACCAAATATGAATCCACTTAACAAATGTTTATAATACAAACACAATTATGTTTTACAAATAAATCAATCAAATAAGAAATGGCTTTTTATAAAAGAATACACTATACTCCTTCAGTGACAATGGCTCAATTTAACAGTGCTGAGAAGCAGAAGGAAAATACAGAGCTTTAAAGCAGGTATGTCACAATCCCATCAGCATCTCAGATGATCACCAGAAGCAGTATGGAGATGGCAAGGCTTTCTCTATCTCTCTTCAGCCTTTAATTCTAGGTATAGGCAGCAGCAGCAAACAACAAGAGTGGAACTAGATTAAGAAAATTTAAGTTACTTTAAAAAAGACAAAAGAAAAGAAAAAAGAAAGGAGCAGGTCTCACTTTGTAGCCTGGCTGGTATGAAACTTCCTATGTGAACCAAGCAGGCCTGACTAAACTCAGGGGCCCACCTACCGTAAGTGCTGGAATTAAAGGCTATGTTGAAACCTTGAACAAAAAACAACAATAAAAAACAAAACAAACAAAAACTATACAGGTTAATGAAAATTAAGACTATAGGGCAAGAAAAGCCACTCAAGGGGATGAAAATTAGAGTTTCAAGGTACAGACTGAAGGGGAATATGATAATTTTATTAATTCTGAATCTATGAGCTTAGAAATCTGGACACCTATCTAGCTTGCAAACTTTTAGGTTTGGCAATAAAAATGAGCTAAAAATAACAGTTAGGAAATTACCTAAATTGAGGTAATTATTTAAAATAATGGAATATTTTAAACTTTAAAATAATGAAATAAATGATGTAATCTTAATTAAAATAAATCAACAAACAATTAAAATAATGGGACTTGAAATAACTGAAGAATAGAAGTAATCAAAAAACCATAAACAGAGGAGAGACTAAACTACAATCAGCAAATTCAACTTATAATAAAGACATCTGTCATGTTTTATTCAGTTAGTAAAGCAAAATATTTTTAAAATAAACATAAAGAACTTGTAAATGAACACCTATCACACACTAAAATTAACCTGAACTAAAATCTAAATGTCTCAATAAACTTCTCTATAATTGAGTAACCATTTGGACAAAATCTCATTGTCCTACAGGAGACCATACAGCTGACGTTAAAGTAAAACTAACTGGGTAACATCCTTGTATGTAACAAACAATGTGAGGCAGATACGGCAAAGGTACAGTGAGCAGGGTCCAGAAGAGCCCTCGTCGCATTTTTATAAATATTTTTCGGGGAAAAAGATTTCAAAGTTTCTCCATTTAATGAAGGCTACTTTTAAAAAAATTACCTACAGGAAATATATATTCTACAATAAATGAGGCTCTGACATTTTAAAACATGTGTATGTTTAACTCAATACAATATAAAAAGTAGCAGCATAAATATATAAAGTAGTTAAAGCTAAATCTGTTTATCCTTTTATTCTATTCATACATTAAAATGTTTTAATACAGAGTAATACTAAAAGCATTATCACAAACTTGTATTATATCTGCACCCCAAATTCAGGGTGTAAATTGTTCAAAGTGTTGCCCTGAGCATTTAAAAACTACACATAAGAAACTGCTAAGGCTTTCTCATAAAAATATTGTTGCTACAAGAACCAAAAGCTAACACGTGCAGCACATTAGGAGACACATGACTTGCAGATTTAAAATATTTTACTAAATTTGGTCAGTTATTGAGCCATACAAGGTAAGAAACAGAATGAATCAAATATATTTCCAAAATCTTAATAGACGTGGCGTAAGTTGTTACTGACTGCACATCCAGTGTAATTACCAACAGTGAGTGGCTATGGAGACATCACCACCCTTTAATTCCAGGGCCAGGCAGTGCAACAAACCCACCTACCTGTGATTTCTGCTCTCACTGTCTTACACGTGTGCATGGGAAAAGTTGGAAACTTTGAAAGCAGAGTTGCATGAAGAGGCTACAGAAAAAGCTCAAAGCTCTAAAGACAAATTTTGTATTGAACCTGTTTAACTTTGATAATCACTAAACCGTACTGATAGAATCAGTCAAAACCAATGTGTTTGGCAACCACATAGTTTAATGAGGTAAAAATCACAATTACAAAAACAACAGTATTTGAAATAAACTCTAATACTGTTAAATTCCTTTTCACTATATACTAAGATATTAAATCCTCCCATTAAATTTTTCATTTTTTATATTTTTTAATTCAATAAAAACATTTCCATCTTTAAATTATAAAATGATATTAAAGAGTGGAAAACTGTCAAATTTCTTTTAGTAGCACTAAAAGAATGATTTCTAAGGGGATGGGGAAGTTTTAAATGGTACATTAAGAGCACCTTAGATTCCAAACCTCTTTCAAACAGACTCCTATAAGCTTAGTCATGCAAATTATGAGGAAAAAGCAAAGCAACTGGAAAATAGTAGTTGTATATGAACGTAATTATAGCAATTTAGCATTAAAATTTAATTACCAGCAGTAGTTAAAATGCTTATGCCTAATCATTAGTACCAGTTAGTGGCATGTAAAAAGACAATGTGAAAACAAAAACTCTGTATGAGTCTTATAAAGAACAAAGCCCTACTGATAGAATCAGCAATCTGGTGGTATGCTAGGAACCAGTCCATATACCCATGTGACACACAGTCTGTTTTAAAAGGAACTGAAAGGTCACTGTCCAAGTCACGGTTTCACTCTATTTTAAAGTGCAGTGAGACATTTCAAAAGAGGAATTGTGAGTTAGCCAACAAGGTCTCCAAGCAGTGTTCTTACGTTAGTACTAAGCACCCTGGTCTTTCACTAAGGGTTGACAAATGAGCCAGCGTGGGACGCTAGAGAGGCCATCGCTACACCTAACTATGAAAGCAAGGCGAGCTCTGCACTGCTGAAAGCTTATGCTTCCTCAGCTTCCCTCTGTCCAGCCCTTTAGGAGGTGCATGGAATAAAAACCCTGCCCTTTAAAAGTCAGACAGCCAACCGATACAATGATCAGGACAGTAAGTCCAAAACAATCACCATAATGATCAAGTCAAAAGAAACCCCTTGTTCAGAAAAGGAAAAGTTCAGCTTACATCCCCTAGAAACCACAGGAGACAACAAACAGTGCCTGTCAAAGACAAGACACTATATATGTGTTAGTGGAAGGAACCAGAGATGGCAAATACAGATTATTAAAAAACAAACTGATAAGAACGTTTTACAAAGCAAAACCTAAGTTTCTATGAAAAAAGTAATTTAGGCATGGCTCAAACATTCACTCAGTACTATCTGAATAAGAATACCTCAACACTGAAAGCAACAAATATCCGAAGATTAAAACATGTTCAAATCCAACTCAGTTTTCTTCCCTTTATTGATTGATAGAGATGTAGAAAGCTAGAGTTGAAGCTAAATTCCCAGATAGGTGAACTTTCGAGAATTAGTAAGGAAACACCATTTCTTCAGAAACTTAAAATTCTTACAACTATGAAATGAATCAAATTTCATAATTATTCTCTCACTAATAAATTTTCTAATTTTGTACTCTGTACAAGTCAAAGCATGCATTTTGTAGAGCCAAAGACTAGCAATAGAGGGCACATTCTCCTTGTTTTCCTTAATGCCTAGAGGACCATCCACAAGTACATAATAAACACAAGAAGTGAATCACACTAAAACACTAACCTCCTTAATAAATAGGTACTAAAGACCTAGTGTGTAAATATGTACATAAAATTATGTTCAGTACTATCTGAAAATCTGAAACATGCTTTATTATAGCTTCATATATTCACAAAACCTACTATGCAATTTATGAGAAATAACAGACACGTCAGTGTGTGATTAGAGCTGAGTTAAAGCAAACCTGGTACAGAACAAACCATACCCCAGGTCTCAGTACTACTGGGCCGTGCAGACGGCAGGAAGCAACCACAAGCAGCCATTCTTTGATGAAACTGATTTTAGCATTCACAATTACGAACTCAGCTACAAGAATTTACTAAGTCAACTTACCAAGGAGAAAAACATTAGTTTCAGGGGAGGAAATAAAAGTATCTACTGTTTAATTCTCAAGCAATCAAAAGAAAAATAAAACAGGCTACAGAAAAATATGCAGTCTAGTGACACAAGTCCTATCAAGGTCAAGGTGGAACTATAGAGTGTGTTCTAGACCAGGGTGAGTAAGCTTTGACAGCCTGTCTCAGAAAGAGAACCAGGAATACAACTCAGTGGTAGAATGAACACTCGGCCTAGCATTCATCAAGCCCTGGTTTCAATTCTTAACACAGCCAAAATTATGCATTGAGATTCAATTCTAGGCATTGATTTGACAAATGAAAATAAGTCTGAATATATACCAAATGATTAATTAACAGACATCTTTAAATTACTGAACTGTTTTTCAAAAATGTCTTCTATTTACTGAGAACATAAAAGTTCTTATAGCTTTAAAAACAAATAAATCATAGGTCTTTAATCATCTAATAGCTTCTAAATGTTTTTCAATGTTCAGCAAACTATAGGAAGCACAGTTTCCCCCCAATTCAACAGTGATTAAGTGTCCACTGTGGCCACACAGTGTTGCCTGCTAGGAATCCAATGGTGAAGAAAACAGGCTAGATTTCTGAACTCATGAAGAAACAAATACAAAATAAAAAGAGCTACTGTAAATTATATGGATTAAAATACTATTCTAGATTTAGGGGCACAAGGCAAGGGTGAAACAAAATCTTTCACAATGGTCCCATCAGTTCTACCTTAAGGAGTTCTTAAATCTATAAAAGAAAATCTCACTGGATTTATAAACCCTGATACCTGTGGTAACTGATCCACAGGAACAGATGACAAGGCATAAACAGCATATTTAAAACATACTCAGACAAGCTTGTATCACAGTCCAGAAAAGAATGAACATCTTCAAAATAGAAACAAGTAAGAACAGGGGCTGGAGGGATGACTCAGGGGTTAAGAGCACTAACTGCTATTCCAGAGGACCCAAGTTTGATACCAGAACCTACATGGCAGCTCACAACTGGCTGCCATTAGAGTTCTAGGACCCCTTTGGGCATTAGACACATACATGGTGTACAGACATATGTGTATCCCACAATAATCATGCATATAAAAACCACAACAAAAGAAATCAGAAGCATTATCTTAAAGAAAAGGAAATAAATAGACCAAGTGTAGTGTTCTATGCAAACAAAGAAAATGGAAACAAAACTAAATCAAGCCTTTAAGGAGGCTAAGTGCTTCCTAGTGGCAGAGTTGAAGCCACTCTTTATTGAACCTTCCTTCCAAATAAACACTAACATTTCTATAGCACTTCTGAATATGCTGGAAACTGTTCTAAGTACTTCACAGGCATTAAGTAATTTATCCCCATAGCAACCCAATATTTAAGAACTATTACCACTGAGCCTTTAATCCCAGCACTTGGGAGGCAGAGGCA
>NC_034598.1:67873726-67910092 GCF_900095145.1 Mus pahari
GGCCAGCCTGGTCTACAGAGTGAGTTCCAAGACAGCCAGGGCTATACAGAGAAACCCTGTCTCGAAACCCCCCCCCCCCAAAAAAAAAAAAAAAACTATTACCACTATGATCATTTAATAGCTGGTAACTAGTAAGACTGAGATTGTAACTCACAAGTCTGGTTCTACTACCTGTGTCTCTAACCAATAGGATATACAAATGACTAAACAGTTGTTGCAGCACAAGGTATAATATCACCCCTGAATAGTGTGGTCTATGAAAACTTCAAATGAATATACCCTTCCTTGACAGGGCAGTTCACTCTAGAAACATATTCTGTACATGCTCACAAATGTGCAAAACAGGCATGAAAACCTGGTAAGTTTCAATACCTTTAAATAGTTAATTTACAGACTATCATAGCTTTTGTCATCTTGATAAAGACCTAAACAAACCTGGGAAGAGAATCTCAATTGAGGAATTACTGCCATCCAAATGCTCTTTAGGTACTGTCCTAGGTAAAAACAAAACAAAACAAAAAAAAAAGTAGTTGAGCAAGACAGTAAGCAGCATTCCTCCAAGGACTTTAGATCTGTTCACATCTCCAGGTTCCTGCCTTGGATTCCCCTTCAACCATGGACTTGTTCTGTAAGGCAAATAAACCCATTCCTCCAAGTTGCTTTTGGTCATAGTGTTTCTCACAACTGACAGAGAATCAAACTAGAACATACCTGTCATCAATGAACTAATTTGTGGAGTAATTTGAAATAAATTCAGAGATATTACCAAGTGAAAATCATAAGTATAAACATGAGTAAAGTTTCTAATCAGTGTTAAAAATAAAACCAAAATAATATATAATATTACATGTAAGTTATGTCTGAAAGAATACCAATATGACGCAGTAGGCTATGGCTAGACCAACTGCAGACCACACAAGGTGGTAGGAACTGTCACAGGAAGGAAGGCTTTATGGTAATATATACAAGAGGGCTAATGACTTCCACCCTGTTTCTGTTTTCTTCAACTTCAAGGTGAAGAAAACAAGTGAGCTACAATGATTTGTCATACACAGAACTATGATGAAAAGCCTGTGTAGTGGTGCATACCCTAGATCCCACAGCTTGGGAGACGCAGGGGAGAAAATTAGGAACTTAAGAGACAGCACCGGCTACACAATGAGTCTCAGGTCAACCTGGGCTATATGAGACTGTCTCAAAAATTCAAAAGATGAACTGGAAAACTATTTACCCTATGTTTTTGCTGATTTATTTCCCTTGAATTATTTGCTTAGAATTTAGTACAATTCTATTCTAAGCCTAACTATATCTGAGAGTTCTTGAGTCTGAAGTCCAAGACCAAGGCCTGGCCAGATTCAGTAACTGGTGAGGACCTGATGTCTCCCTAATACATGACATTTATCTAGCTGTATCTTCATATTCTGGGAGGACAAATAAACCCCTTTAGAACTCTTTATTGTTAAAATTTATCCTATTACAATGTTTATTTAGTATATCTTCTTACTATTATAGGAAATTAGTTTGGTAATAAAGAAATTGGCATGGCTGGGAACATATGCCTGTTATCCTATCATTTGGGAGATGGAAGCAGAAAGATCAGGAACTCAAAGTCATCCTTAGTTACATAACAAGTCTGAAACCAGCCTGGGCCTGTTACAATGAGAAAAAAAAAAAAGTTACAAAGAAAATAACACCTAAAATTTAATTATTTCTTTATTCTTTATTGTCTTTGGCAAAATAAATGCTTTTTTGTTTAAAACAGAATGTGTGGTATACATACTTCTTGATTAAAACATACCAAAATGTTTCTGTAGAAAGATTTTGAAATGTTTCCTAATAGCAATTAATATTTAATGGTAACTACTGTTGCATTTTAGTATCAATCATAGAATTTGGATCAATGCTGAAAAATGGTTACAACACATAAGAACACTTACAAATTAATTCCAAAACATCACTTTCCAGAAACTTATCTGTATCACTATATAGTAAATGACTACTGACAACTCTGAGTCTCTGAATCAGATAATAATGAATTAAAATTTCATAATGTCCTAAAAAATTTCAATGTGTGGGGAGAAAACCTTTGCATACAAATTTTACATACCACTGACTACACAGAAGTTATTTTATCTAACTATAAATTCAATGATTACATAAATTCAAATATAGTTTGCCCAGTTGGGGAGAATTCTCCCACTAAAAGTTTTAACAAATGTACAGGTTTCTTTGTTAGAAAGCGAGCATTATAAAACTTTGCTAAAATAACTAAAGTTCTTAGACAAAACAAAGTTAGTACTAGAAACACAACAGAAGGACTCTTAGGTTCTGCTAAGGTTTGGCTACGGCTGGAGTAGTTCCTCAAGAGTTCCTGTGAGAGACGGAATGCTGCAGCACCTTTTAACAAGGTGTGATGGCTGGAGGAGCTCCTCAGAGAGATTAAGGTAATTCTCCTAACTGGAGATTCAAGAGAGAAACTAGTTCAACTACAAAGAAGGAAGGGAAAAAAGAAAGAACTGTTACCAAGAATTCCAATCTTTTCGGTCCTCAGAATGAACTAGTTAGAGCGTGCTAACATCTCTGGAGGAAGACCAAGGATGTGCACTCTTGGACTTCACTAGGTAATGGTTAAGAGACTGGTATTCCCTCTAAATTGTTCAGTTAGACCTCAGCATTTGTCTTTAACGTCTTCTACAGCTTGAACAAATATCCCTGGGACTGAATGACTGTTTTCTGTAACATTATGAACACCCCGCCCTAAAACACTGACAACAGCGACTTACTTGTATCTGCTTTCTCTACCCTTTTCCCCCTTGTCGTCCTCTACAGTACTATGAACACTCAAAATCAAGGGCTCTTCCTTAGTTGTCACTATACTGATAATGACAACTAGTTGTCACTAGAGTATATTGGACCTTAATCAGACACTGAATAGGAGGAGCCTGCAGGATGCTGCTGCAGCTCTACCAGTAGCTGAGTAAGCTGGCAATCTTTGCTACTTGTAACTCACCATGCTCATAGAAATTCTATTTGTGTATGTCACAGACTTGCTATGAGAGATGGGCTAATTTATAGTTTTTAGTTTAACTGAGAGAGAACAGCTTCCCTTTTCCTAAATGAAACTGTGAACTAATACTAAGAATTTCACAATATTAATTTGCCTTAATGGTATAACTGAGTGATACTAAGAACCACTCAGAGAACTTATTCTTGCTCGCATCTTTTCATATGTCCTCTATTCAGAATGTAGCAGCATCACTACAGAAAGACTCCCAGGCAGCAACTTCATTTTTTAGCATGGTCAATACTGGGCCATCAAAAAGTTCTGTATTTCCTAGGCATGAGACACACAGATACAATATACCCTCCTTTTCTACAACATGACAAAAGAGCCTAAACTGCTACGCAGTTTTATTTTTAAAATCAAATTATATAACCAATGCCATGGACCATTTGTTAATGTTAGTGTTCTAGCATAAAAATACTTCCACAAAAGGAATTCCTTCCCCCAGAAAGACTACTTCTAATGCAGCACATAAGGTTCTTAGTAATTCGGCTACTGTGGTAATAAAGGCAGCCAAGAAGAGAACACTGAAGACAAAGTAAAAGCCAGCCTGCATTTTTTTTTTTTTTTTTTTCCTTTTTGGAGTGGTGCCTTGCATTTTACTGAAAGTCTGAAAGCTGAGTCTTGACCATATAAGGTTCTGGGATTCCCAAGGAAGAAAAAGCAGGGGGTTAAAGGCAAACTTGAAAGCCTTAAAAAATACACGAACAAAGGTACCAAATTACCACAAGAGAGCCCGGATTTTTTATTACGGATTTTCTCACAATCCCAGCAATGTTACTGAAAACAAGCAAACAAACAAAACAAGCTCACAATGAAAGTATAAAGCTGAATACAGACAGATTAGGTTCACTTTCCTCTGTTTACCTAGTATTTACCTTCCATTCTACTTTATAGCTCTTAATTTACCAACCATTTTTTTAAAAAATGGAGCCTAAAGTAACAGTACATAGGTATAGGTGAGGTCCTTGTGCCTAAGCAATGTGAAAATTCTTTGTCAGTTCTACAGTAATCTTCTCCACCCCTCAAATATATTTAAGATCATAAAGTTTCTAACCCTGGAAGAAAGTTATTAGAGGAATTACAGCCTATAAAATCTAAAGGAGATAACCAAGGAATATAAACTGACTTCTGGGGAAAAAAAAAAAAAAAAAACCTTAGAAACCCACATGAAGCTATCTTTCCAGCCGATTTCAGAAGCGCTTTGGGAGAAGTACTCACACAATGAGCGCCTTTCCACTACTCCCTCTCCCCCTCGTCACCCCAGACTAAGCATCCTCCTGCCTCAGCCACACGTGAGCTAGGATCACAGGCATGTACACCCTTCTCAGCAACTGCATTATTTATAACTGCATTGTTATTTTATTATTTATTTCTAACTTACTTACAAATCCACAGGTAACTTAACCTTTCACATATACTAGGACAAAAAGAAGGGATATAAAAGAAGGCCATTTAACAAAACTTAATTTTGTATACAACTCAACAAAGTTAGCTTTAATACACATGAAAGTATCAGATGCAGTTATTCACGCTAATATGAAAGCATAAGCAAGATATGCAGATGAGCTGAACTCTTTTCTTTAATATTGTAATAGTATTTTTTCCCAGAAAAGTTCTTTAAAATACCAAAATCAGCTTTTGTTCCTTTTTGTCCTCTTTTTACTTTATCACACTGCTGTATCATTTGTAACTTTTTAATAATTATTGGCCATCAACCATTTCCTTAGACGGACATACAAAGACAAATTGTAAATGATGTTATAAACAGGAAGGAGGATAAGCCTTCTTTAATATGGCAACTGCCACATTTCTTTGCAGGAGCTCAGAAAACTGGCAACAGCGTAAGCAGTAATGGGGCATCTAGGAAATACAATTTAAAGCTTAAAAAAATAAAATAGCAAAGGTTAAAAAAAGAACTCCTTAAAGGGGGGAGAAAATAGCAGTACGTCAGGTACTGAACACTTAATATTGTCAAATGACTATGAGTTGAAAAAAAATAGCAAATTACTAGAAAGAAGTTAAATAGATATATAAGAGAAGGCAAGAGGGAAGTTGTAATTCACTTTATAAACCATGCTAAAGAACCCCAAATTTAGTCTCCACAACAGATTTTTTTCAACTATGAATAAAACAGGGATCGCTGAAAAAATATCTTTAAAATTGGCTGAAATTATCTTATTTAAATTAATGCTAACATAAACTTAGTACATATGCTTTAAGCAAAATACAAATGAAAATTAACCTTGTCACTTTAACTGTAAAGGGGTCAGCTGGTGATATCATTCTGAGAACCAACCCTCCTCACTACAAACATGACACTTAACTAAAGCCACCCCTGGCCTTTGTCTATCACAGTAAATCTATTCTTCAATATTCCCATACAAAAGCAAATGCAGAGATCTTAAATGGTCATTTATTTGCCCACCTGACCAACTGTGTTCATATATTTTCCTTCCCCAAACCTCAATTAGTAAAACAAACATGTTGAATTGGAAATTAAGAGAAAAAGAGGTCTGAAGAATGCCTCTGAATGTTCATGTTTATGAGTAGGTGGTAGGTGATGTTCTCTTCTGCATTCCACTGGCACCATGCACACAAAACACACACAGAAAAATAAGAATAAATCCCTAAAATAAGCCTATTGCCTTGTTGTCTTGGGTAAATATAAAAACTTGAATTCTGTACAGTGTATGTACACTTGACTCTCATAAGAAACTCCCTGACATTTTCCCAAAGTCACTGTACCAATTTACAACTTCATCTGCAGAGCTCTTCCAGCTCTCCGTACTCACCAACGTCTGACAGCAGTTGGTCACGGTCGCCTTTCTGACTAGGTTATACTCTTCCCGTGGACACAGCAGGTGGGCACTGTGTGTGCTATACCTCTCATGCCTGTGAGCTGTTGCTTAAGTGCAGAACACATTAGCCTTTTCTTCCACCATTTACAGCAGAGAGTTTTGTAAATCAAGCAAACTGTCAGTTGAACTGAAATATTTAGTAAAATGTTTTTACTCTTTCTGAGTAAGCTGGGGGGGGGGTAGGGTTTCCCATAAAAAATATCTATGAACTAAGGCTACAGATGATAAAGGTTTAGCAACTACCTAGTAATTTTATCTTATTCTTTTCTGATCCCTTTCTCCCCAAAACATTCTTATTTTTCACAATGGTGCCATGCCATACCTATCTATCTATCTATATTATAAAGGTATAAGGAAACAGAATATATACTGTACACAAGAATGTCCAGGGTTTTTGTCTGTTTTGGTTACTGATGACTCTAAGTGCTTACCACAATTTGAGTAAACATACACAATTTCAAAAATGCACTGTCAACAGATGGCAGTGTACTTAAATCCTGAATAATAAATAGTCTTACAAGCACAGTTTTCAAAGGCCCAGGCATAATGTTCACAAATATATCTTAGATAATTAGGTCTCCTCTCATGATTCAGAAATGGTTTTCAGAAGGAATTTGCATAACCTCTAATGATTCACCTTAGGGACATGGCTTCTGGGTGAGTATACTCTGAATTTTAACAGAAGGTGAGTATTTCTAAATAATGAGCAAGGCCAGACCAAATAGGCTCAAACATCATAGATATTATATGCCATATACAGGGCTGCCTGCCTACTAGAACTTTCTTAGTCTCTCTACTCATCTGGCTATCTATCTGCACATCTGTACAGATGAGTAGCCAGACTAAGAAGGGATAGAATTGTATGACTGTTACCTACAAAAAAGTCCCTGCCAGAAATCTATACAAAAGAAAATTAAAATGTCTTTTGGTAAAATTACTCCCAACTGGGGACTGGAGAGCTGACTCAGCAGTTAAGAGCACTCATCCTTACTCAGCAAATGTTGTCTAATTCCCAGCAAAAACATGGAGTCTCAAAGATCTGTCTCCAGTTCCAGAGGATCTGAGGCTTCTTCTGGCCTCCGCAAGTACCAGGCATGCACATGATACACATACATACACATAGGAAAAACACTCGTATGTATGTATGTATGTATGTATGTAATATAAAATAAGATATTTTTATATATATGTAAAAAATTTAAGATCTAATTTTAAAGTTTAAAATTTACCTTGATCATTAACATCAGGCCATATCTTTTCCTTAATTTTAGAAGATTTTTTTTTCAACAGTAACATAACTAAAAAATAATATTGAACTTTAGAGCTACCTTCAAAGTTGGGAGCAAGAGGGGGGATTTAGATGTCCAGAGACTTTTAGCCAACACTAACATCAAATTAGGGGCTGGAGAGATGGCTCAGTGGAAAAGAACGCTTGTTCCCTTGCAGAGGACCTGAGTTCAGTCCCCATACTCATGTCAGGTGGGCTCATACCTGACTGGAACTCTAGCCACAGCATATCCAACATCCTCGTGTGGCATCCATAGGCTTACCTGATGTGCTGTGTGTGTGTGTGTGTGTGTGTGTGTGTGTGTGCATGTGCACACGCGAAATTAAAACAAAAATTAAATCATATATTATTTTGTTTAGAGAAGATAAAAAAAGGCATTGATAACTAAAGCACATGCCTGAGAGCAGAAGCACACCTCCTCCGTGATGTACTCCTACTAAGGATACACTTCACCTAATTTTATTACTGCATATAAAAATACTTATTCTTTAAAATACTAGATAGAAGACTAATATAACTTAGAGTTGTATGGCTTGATACAACGTTCACAGCATTTTTAATGGAGTGAACTCCATTATCAACCTAAAAAGAAACCAGACTACTACTGGCCACAGTAAATTTCTGAAAGAACAGAATATTCTTTCATAAAAGCATGTCCAAAGCGCTGGAGAAATGCTCAGAGGTTAAGAGCACTGGCTGTTCTTCCAGAAGACTGGGTCTGATTCCCAGCACCCACATGGCGGCTCACAAGCATCTGTGAATTCAGTTCTTTTAGCATCTGCAGGCACCAGACACTCACTCACGTGCTGCACAGACATACATATAAGCAAAATGCTCATAAATATAAGATAAAAATAAAACAATCTGAATAGCTTTTATAATAGTTACAATACTAACCCCTGGTTGGTTTTTCCAATAAAGGGCTTCCTCTAAACAATATCTCTTCAGAGTAATTAAAAAATTGCCTTTCTTGAAAATTTACTTCTACTTCCAGCAAGTAACAGCTAAAGCTACATAATTAATTATTTCCTATCTTTAAAGAGCATATTACTTGTACTGCTATAAGCATCTTTAATCACTACCTTACCTAAACTAGGCTTTAGTTCCACTTTATTCCAAAATAGGAAAAGAACAGTTAATAATAAAAAAAAACTTATGATTTATTTTATTTTTTTATTTTTTGCTGCAACTCAGAACTGCTTTTCCCTCCTGGATTTTGTTTTTATCTCCCTGTCATCCCCAGTCATGTAAAATGTAGAAGTTCTAAACTTGGAGTCAGATTATCCAAAAAAACAAACAAGCTTTTAGTAATGGAAAAACTGACAGAACATGAGAGCAAACAGAAAAGGAGGTATATAAGCCCATGCCTTGGAAACAAAGTCAAACTGGAGTTTTTGCTAAAGCTCACATATTTCCTGATATAAGCATCTTAAAAGAACATCACAGGACCGTAGAGTGCCAGCATTAAGACCTGTGACTTTTTAGCTTTATGTTGTACTTTAATCATTGTATGTTGTCATTCTTGGGGGTAAAGGAAATGAGAGCAAGGGCTAATGTTATAAAAATTAACTGTGAACCAAGAAGATCCCTATTTCCTACCCAGTGCCACCTAATGTCACAGGTAAGACGCTCTAGAGCAGCAGAGGCCAAGCTGGGCCTTGAATCCCCAGGTTCCTTCAGTAGTCTTTTGAACCAGCTGGCTCTTTCAGTTTCAAGAGATAACGGGCCAACTAGAATCTCTCGGGCCTATCAACTGTCCTATAATTAAGCCCCGGAGATTCCTGAGGCACGACAGTGATAGGATCTGGTTCAAATAGTTGAAAGTCACTCCAGAAAAGTGTTTAATCACTATGTCCAAGTTCACCTCTGAGCTCTGCAACACAGCAGTCACAACTGTACCTCACTTTGTTCACCGCACTAAAGAAACAATCCTTACATAAGCCTAAAAGAAGCTGTTACACATTGAAACGCAGATGCAGATATTCATTTCCACATTCAAGAATCTAAGAACCTGCTATAATCAAAAACTTGACAACCCAAACTAAGACCATCTTCAATGCCATATTCATTAATACAAGAGGGGAAGCATATCTTTTTAAACTATTAAATGTATTTATCATGGGTGCTGTTAAGAAGAAAACTTCATAGGATAGGAAAAGGGCCTATATGAGTTGTCTATGAAGGCTGTGCTCGGAGCTCACTAGTGATCCAGTTTAGTTAAGCATGAGTTCTGGGTTTAAGGAAAGAGTATAGCAAAAAATAAGATGGAAAGCTATTAAGTAAAGGCGAAACCAATGTTAGCCCGTCTCTGCACACATCTGCTTCTCATGTCTGTCAGTGATTTCAACCTACAATTGGCAACTGGGAAATGTAGTTTCACAACATACCAACATCTTTCATCTTATTGTTTAAAACTCACTTCTGCAGGCTTTGGCTAACACAGGGTCAAGAGTGAAAACCAGAGTCTGGATTGACACACAACTATCTAACAAAAACGAACATACCAGCAGCAAGTTATCCAGGTGCTAGCTACCATCTGGTCCTGGCTGAAGTCTGTGACAGACCTGTGGCATGTTAACAACAAAGGCAATGTGAACTTACCCAAGTCCTACTAGTATGAAATCATACTTAGTTGGCAATATTTCTCTCCTTTGAACTTACAAACCTTGTCGAAAAAGGAAGAGGACAGACTAGCAATTTGGCTCAGTGGGTCAAGTCATTTACACCAAAGCTGAAACTCACACTTTGAGAACTCAAAAAATGGAAGAAGAGAACCACTCCCACGAGCTGTCCTCTAATATCCAAAAATACACTATGCACATGCACACCACTCACAGACACACATACACAAACAAACACACAAACACACAGACACACAGACACACAATAAAAATCTTTTTGAAAAGGTCAACAAACTTGTTTGAAAAGAAACTCAATAGGGCATCTAGGAGCCAATACAATTTCCTTCAGAATGATCTAGGACACAATGGATACTTGAGTTTTACCAGTCTTCTACAACAAATGTAATACTGTACATGCAAATGTCATACTATTGCCTTCTTCCTATTCTTGTTCTAATTTATAACTTTTTAAAATTACCTGGCAATTTTATAATACACATACTTAAGTTCACCATTTTTATCTTTTATTGCCCTCTGTCACTCCCTCCTCTTGCTGAAACCCTTCTTCTCTGGAGATCTTCACCCTATTTTTCTATCTTTTTTTAGTGCAACCCATTGGGTTTAATTAGTGGTTACTTGCATGAGCATACATGGGGCTTATCTACTAAAGCAAAGGCAATCTGTCAGGAACTACACCAGAAAGAATGGCAACCCTTTGCCCCATCAACCACTAACTAGTCGTTTAACTTGGAGAGGGGGTGGGGTCTCATAAACCTCTTCAATTTTTAAGTTTCAACATTATTCTTCAACAGTCTGGGTGTGTGGTGTACACAGGTTGGTAGAGAATGTCCTCTTCAATAGTTAATAGCTCTCTGCCTTATTTTTGAGACCCCATTGTTTCTGAGAACCTGGCTGACTAGTAACTCCAGGGATCCCCTTGTCTCTACGTCCCATGCTGGGGCCACAGACACACGCTGCCACACCGAGCCTTTTTTACTGCCTCTTCTGTAGGCTCTAAGGATCGGAACTCAGGACCTGAACTCAACAAGCATTTTCTTTCAGCAGACTCAAAACTGTTTTCCAACAATTCACATTATGCTGAGCTTTAATATCACTTAATAGTTTTTAGAGACCTGTGGTTATTTTCCTAATCAATTCTTAAAATGGATATTCATCACCAAATGCTTCTTATACACATAGTTTGCAAAGTAAAAGCATTCACGTATAAAAACTGCTTTACAGACTTTTTCTTTTGTCTACATCTCTTCCACTAGTATTGTCCAAAATTCTAACATCAAATGATATCTTTTAAAATCCAGTATCCTCTGAAAATTATCTGCCTTTTTAGTAATTAACTTGTCTTTGAACTTTCTGAGTTCATCAGCCAATAGCAACAAAATATACATTAATTCCATCTTAAAAAACAAAAAACAAAAAACCTTCAAAGTTCACCCATCCTGCCTATCAAACTGCCAATCCTTTCCTCATAAAACAGAAGGGTGAAAAATATAATACAGAAATAAGCACGTACCCTTTAACACCAACCCCTTAACAAGCTAGCAAACTGATAGTCACCAACTGTGTCCAAGTTTCTATATTTAACCCTTAAAATATTACCAGAAGTAGCCATTAAGGCATTTTCCCCCTTGTCTGAACAGAATTTTAATTCTTTGCTTGTAAAACTCTCAGAGATGACATAATTGTAAAAATGCCTATTTTGGTCAGTGTTAACAGCTAAAATAATATCCACATTTTGTCCTACACAAATGCTTTGCCTCCACATGGTATAATACAACAATTATTATTATTATTACTACTACTATTATTATTAAATCTTTTTTTTTAAAGTCCAGTCTTTATCCCCTTCCCAGTCCACCCTCTAACTGTTCCTCATCTCATACCTCCCCCTGGCCCCCCCTCCAAGAAGATGTTCCCACCCCACCAGACCTCCCCACTCCCTGGGGCCTCAAGTCTTTTGCGGGTTTGATATGTCTTCTCTCACTGAGAAGAGAGCAGGCAGTCCTCTGCTGTATATGCATTACAGTCTTTTAAGTAGTCCTTTTATACTAAAGTATTTTGAGAAAGGATATTTTACAAATCATCAGTTCATTTCACACATGAGACATAGACACACACAGACACACACACCTACCTCCTAAAGAAGATTAAACATCAAGATAAGTGGAAAAGAAAAAACGTTGTATTAGAATTCAATACATGGCAACTACTTCCTGGTTCACGTAGTGTGGTCACTCCAACCACTCACTACTCTTCCACACTCTGTATGTCACTCCTCCCATCCTTCTGAACATCTGCCCCCAACACCTCCCAGCAATCATAAAATATCCCCAAACTGAAATGTACAAGAAAACTTGAGAGGAGAGGAGAGACAGAGAATTTATTTTAGGCATATGAATTCTTGTGTTTTTTTTTTTTTTCTATAACTTTATATACTGTTTTATTTGGTCATCAAATTTTAGCTCACAGAACAGACTAGTTCAACTCTGTGCTCCGCATCCAAATTCAACATAACATTAGGGACATGGGTGCTGCTTGTCTGTACCAGCACAAAAGCCACACATCCTCTGATCACTTCCAGAGTCAATGCTCCATCAGTCATTTTTGCACAGTGCTCTCTTAGCTAAGCAGTAACAGGGCACAGACCCTTCATTTACAAAGCAAGCCACGTCGGAATGCACAGCACACAAGTCTTTGCGTCTACTCTTTCAGGTTATTCTACTGCTTTTCGTGGTCACCAATCCCTTGTCTTAACGATATCTTTAGGTAATCTGTTTTCTAACCCAACTGCTAGGAAGCTTGCCAGCAGGTCAGTTCTTGTAGACTACTCTGCTTTCGATTGTATCCCCTGCCTCTGGCTTATTCTTTTCTCAGTGCACTGTCCACACTGCAGCAAAGGCGATTTTTTTAAATGAAAAAAAAAAAAAAGTAATTGTCTCATTTATACAGATAAAAATAAAAGTCAACACTTCTGCTCAGCACCAGGTCTCTCTGCATATGCTATTCTCTGAGGTAGTCTCCTAAACAACTCTTTCACCCACCCCAACTTGGGGTTACTTCAAGTCCCTGATTCTAGTGTGGGCTTGCCAGTGTGTGGAAATGCTTCCATAAGACTGTAGAGAACTACCACTTCAGGTCACTAGACTAATGGAGAGACTTAAGACTGCCTGTATGAGCCGGGTGTGGTGGCGCACGCCTTTAATCCCAGTACTTGGGAAGCAGAGGCAGGAAGATTTCTGAGTTCGAGGCCAGCCTGGTCTACACAGAGAAACTCTGTCACAAAAAACCAAAAAAAAAAAAAAAAAAAGACTGCCTGTATGTTTGTTTGTCTGTACCCTCTAGTGGACAGCAAGCTATAAAGGCAACAGTGACCATCTGACCATCTTGCTTGCTATAAAAGGTACACTGAATAATGCCAAGGTTACCATATGGTTTGGGACGGCCAATGTTTCAAGTAGTAAATAAACAATTTCTGCTCTAAAAATCTAAGTTTACTCAGATATAATGCAAATAACATATATATTTGTCTACTGGAGACACTTTATTGCTGAAGAATACTTCTGATTGTAGTAACAAAATAAACCCCTTTATCCATTTACTAGTTGATAAAGATTTGTATTCTACGTTTTGGCTATTATGAGTATCACTGCTCTAAAAATTGACAGGTAGGGTTTTATGTGGACATGCTTTCAACCAAAAGATATACGTAGTGCAGAATTGCTAGGCCATATGCAGAGATGAGATTGTTTCAAGAGTGGGGCTGCTGGGATGGCTCAGCGGGAACCCATGCACACCTGATGACTTGAGTTTGATTCCCTCAAACCACAGTAGGCAAGAGCTGACTGACTCCCCACTACTGTCCTTCATACCAGATCCAGTCTTTGCAAACATTCTTTTTCTCTCTCACACACAAATTAAAAATTTAATAATTAAAAAGTGGCTAAATGGGTTACATTCCTGTCAACAGTGTAACAGGGTTCCGACTTACATTATCTAGGCAGCATGTCCTTCTTTATTACAGCCATCCTAAAGGCTGTGAAATGGGTATCTCACTGTGGTTTTGACTTGCATTTTCCTGAAGCCTAAGCAACTTCTACTTGATTGAACAGATAAGAGTACTGTTGGAATCTGTTTTATTGAAAAAGAAAGAAAGAAAGAAAGAAAGAAAGAAAGAAAGAAAGAAAGAAAGAAAGAAAGAAAGAAAGAAAGAAAGAAAAGAAAAGAAAAGAAAAGAGACGCATTTCTGAGTACTTACTAGTGTCTGGAACTATGCTAGCAGGTTTTATGTCAACTTAACACAAGCTGGTGGCATTTGGGAAGAAGAAGTCTTAACCGAGAAAATGCCTCTATAGGACTGGTCAACAGCCAAGTCTGTAGTACATTTTCTTAATCAATGGTAAGTGTGGGAGGGCCCAAGGCATTGTGGGTGGTGTCACTTCTGGGCAGGTGGTCCTGGGTGCTGTAAGAAAGCCGACTGAGCAAGTGAGAAGCAGCAGTTATTTCTCCCTGGCTTCTGCTTCTGTTACTGCTTCCAGGTTCCTGCCCTGGCTGTCATTGATTTAAAAAAGAAAGAAAGAAAGAAAGAAAGAAAGAAAGAAAGAAAGAAAGAAAGAAAGAAAGAAAGAAAGAAAGAAAGAAAGAAAGAAAGAAAGAAAGAAAGAAAGAAAGAAAGAAAGAAAGAAAGAACAGATTTTCTGAATATAGTTGGAAGTACAGCAATGAATGAAACAAGGAAAAATAGACAAAATAGATTTAGAAACACTCATCCTTAGAAAAGTGGATCAGAAAGAAAATGAATAAGAACTCTGAGAACAAACCAGAGGACGCAGGTTCAAAAGTGGTTAAGTTATAAATTAATAAATTATTTATCACTCAAATAGGTTTATTTTTTATTTTTATTTTGGGCTAAGTCCTTTTTTGAAAAAAAAAAAATCTAACCCTGTATGTTTTCAGTTACTGATTATCATTTGTTAACAAATGCCAATCAAAAGCACACTGGACACTGGATAAAAGATTAGTAAAGTGTCAAACACAAGATGATGGAAATATTTGTTGCATGGAGTTAGAAATTTAAATGGGGGGGGGGGGGGCTGGTGAGATGGCTCAGTGGGTAAGAGCACCTAACTGCTCTTCCGAAGGTCCAGAGTTCAAATCCCAGCAACCACATGGTGGCTCATAAACCATCCGTAACAAGATCTGACAACCTCTTCTGGAGTGTCTGAAGACAGCTACAGTGTACTTACATATAATAAATAAATAAATCTTTTTTTTTTTAAAAAAAGAAATTTAAATGGACAACGACATTATACCAATGCAGATTATGTTAACATTTTTAATAACATGTATTTCAAATTAAATCTTTTAAAAACGATGTACCTCTTTTTAAGTGAATTAATTATTAGTTCCACATGTGGGCCTGGAACCTGCAGAAGTCAGAAGAGGGCACTGAACTCTGGGACTGGAGTTACAGACAGCTGTGCACTGCCATTCAGGTCCTGAGAACTGCACCCTGATGCTCTACAAGAGTAGCCATCTCCTCAGTCCTCTAGAATTAAATCTATGTAAAGAAGTGACTCGGGCATGTGGCTGTGGGTAAAGGCACTTGCCATGCAAATGTGAGGTTTGAGTCAGAATCCCCAGAACTTATATAAAAGCCAGATATGTAACATGAACCTCTGAAATACCAATTCTCTAAGAGGATCTGGCAGGCAGAGACAAGGGAATCCCTGGAAACTCACCAGCCAGGTTAGCTTGGCATGTTAGTGGAAAAGCGAGTTGCCACCTCAAACAAAGTGGAAGGCAAGCACTGACACCCAGAGCTGTCCAATGACTTCTACACCTACCTTTGGGCACACACACCCCAAAAAGAAAAAAGAAAAGTGGGCAAGAAACAATTCTTCTATTCTGTCCCTTCCAACTACTTCTGAGTGAATCCCATGAATTTTACGCATTCACAGAGTAATAAAACCACACAATCTTCCTGTGGGTGACGTATGGAGGATGACCTCACCCATGAATTTACAGATGTGTCAGCAGCAGCCTGGGCAAGGTCAGCTTTCCATAGTCATACGCTAGAGGCGTTACTGAAAACTGTCCTCTATAAACAAGTACAAAAGCAACAAGCATTTTGAGCAAAACATAAAACTTTGATAACATTTTTTTTCTGGAAGCAATTCAACGAATATAAGAACTAAGATGAACAAAGTATAGTATTTTCTTTCATACCGTACAATGAAAAAGTGGAAATGATACTAAATGTTCATCAATTTAGAAAAAATAAATTCAGATCCATATAGCCAATAAAGGTAAGCTGTGTATTAATGCTGATTAACAAAGACGTGCACTTTTTAAAATAGGTTATATACCAAAAACCTAAGGATGATCCCACTTAGAGATAATCACATACTCGTATTAACCTGAGTTTACTAGACCAGTTTGAAGAGGAGGAATGTTTAGCACTAAACATCTATTTTTTTTCTATGCTGTTTTAATTACCTAAATGTTTCTATTAGCAATAATATGCATATGTAACAACAAGTGCAGATGTAAACCATGTTCATCATAAAAAGGAGAGGGAGAGAGAGAGAGGCTGAGACAGGAGGACCAGGTTTTATCTCAAGGCCAGCCTGGACTTCATGAAACCTTGTTTCAAATGCAAATTAAAACAAAACAAAACAAAACAAAACAGTAGGCACTGAAATCTCAATGATGGCTTATATCTCATGTCTAAGATCAATGCAGTGAGCTTAGACATTTTAATGTGAAAAATGATGGCTGAAAAGTTTAAGTTGCAATAGGCATTTTTAAAGGAAAAGACAGAAGCTACATTTTTGTTTAGACTTCCCAATGTACTTTGGAAGGATACAGAAACATGTCATCTGTTCAAAAATGATAAGAAAATATAGCATCCAAATCTGGGTATACAAGCATCAAAACTTTGTTTAGGAACAAAAACATATATACACAAATATTCAAACTGTCAGGTGTAATACTGACTTGTTGCATGGAAAACCTAGGACACAGATAAGAGAGTATAGTAGTTTCAATATAAATTCTGAAACAATCTACATCCAGTGGGGGGAAAATGTGCTAAGAGTTAACTAAACTCTGAGGGCCTCTTTATGATCCTGAGCTAATTTAAAATAAGCTTTGTAGTCTGCACCACAAGACAGAACGCATGCCTGGCTTCACTAACAGGTCCAGGAATCCATGGATGGATATCAGGTCACAGGCCACAGGGAAGAACCCAATATTATTACCCTGCTAAATGGAAATAGAATTAAACACCTCCCTAAGTTCTTATCTCTTCAACTCTTTGTTTTGCCATGATGGCAATCAATCTAGAAACCCACTAGTCAAGTTCGGGGATAAGAGTCTATGGTAGGACATCTGTATCGGACTTCCTCCTCCCAAGGCTCAGTCAGAAGAGAGAAAGCAGTGCTTTCATGACCTGATAGGACGATTGCCCACAAGAACTCACGGAAGCTAGAGAGGGGTCACCAGGTCCCACTTCTAGCTAAGAGCTGGCGACAACTGATAGCTGCTTGAGGAGAAAGGATGAGGTTGTTTGTCTGTCTGTTGTTAGGGATGAGGCCCCATACCTACATGCATACTGGCAGCACTAAGTGGGCTGGGTGGATTTAAAAAACAAAATACATGAACTTGGAAGGGGACAGGGACAGCAGGATGAGAGAAGCAGGGAGGAGGGTGGGGGTGCATTTGATGAAAGCACCTTATGCACATGTATAAAATTCTCAAGCAATAACAATTTTTAAATAAGTTTTGTAGAAAATATGTAGCTACTGATACCATTATTATCACAATCTAATTCACAACTTCAAATGATCAACATTTTACAATGTAACTTTCACGAATATGCTTCAATACAGAGGATATGCATAAAAACGTTCTAGAACCGATGCTCCACGAGTTCAATAAATGTTTCGAAGCACAGATATTCCCCTCTAAAACAATTTTGAAGGATATATGTGTGTGCGTATGTATGTAATTTCAACATAAAGGTGATTTGTAAATGTGTATGTAAACATGTGTATTAGTTTGTGAAGAAATACTTTCCTACATGGCTACCAAACTTTAAGAAGGCATAAATTCACACCTCATCAAATTCAATCTCCTTCTGCAGAAAGTTAACGGTTTGTGAAATCTTAAATTCTTTTAGGAGACCATGTTAAACCAAAGAGCAATCAGGTCAATATGAAGTAATATTCAAGCTAAAGCTTTCTATTAGGTAAGACTCTGTCCACGGACTCTCGCTTTCTCGAGCACACAACACATGTAAATAGATTAAAAAGGTGACAGCTGAGAGAGAAATGCTTTCACTGCTTTGCATGGTTTCTAGTGAATGTCATTTCAGAAATGCCTATATGACACATGACAACGTGGAATGTCTCCACCCATGAAAGAACATTTGAGTCAGGCAGGCACTGAGGGCAGAAATACAGAAGGGAAGCCTGCCTTTTTATGGTTAGCCAGCTCAACAATGAAAAGATAAGCACCCAAAATACTAGTGAGGTCAGAAAATTCTGGCATATGAGGATCCACAATGAAAACATTCAGAAAAGACTCTGTAATTAGAATCACTACAATGTATGTATTACTTTTATTGCTATGCTACCAAGAAATCCTTTCCTAAATGAATACAAAAGATTTGTTAAGGTATTCATTTTTAAAATAGATTACATAAACTTGACAAAATTCTACTTGTATTAGTAGTCAGTGATATATTCCACTCTTAAAGTAAATCTAAAATACAGATATTGCACTGAAATAATGAATACTTAAACATAAGCTGTTGATATATGCTTTTCTGATACTTTTTTTTTTTTTTTGAGACAAGAGCTCATACTGTAGCTCCAACTGTCATGGAACTCACTATGTAGACCAGGCTAGCCTCAAACTCACAGAGCTGGGCCTGCCTCTGCTTCCCAAGTGCTGGGATTAAAGGTGTATGCCACTATACCTTGCCTCTGATACATTTTTAATGCTGTAAATCTTGATATAGTTGTCAACACAACTTACCAGTTCATTTTCTATGAATTCTACTGTTAAAATTACAATATTCAGGTTTTTTTTTTTTTAAATTAAGACACTGTACCTACTGAAATAAAATTCAGACAAAGAAAAATTAAGAGAAAGAATCAATTCCGGAAACTATGTTAAGGAATTTTCTATTTTGTCTGAAGATAAGAAATACTTCTAATAGCAGGTAGTCTATAAATGCTAAACATATGGTTTAGAATATGCAAAGAATCAGTGTTCTTCAGTGGTCAAAACTGTTCACACTTTGTGCTTCAAGCAGTGCCTTAATAAAAATAATCTGGGAAATACTTTCCAGAGGATAACAACAAGCACAAAGACTTATGAAAACATGTAAACATGGAACCAATGGTTCCCAATGTCTTTCACCAACCAACCCCGAATCCCTTTAGATAAGCTTCTTCTTGTTTCCTATTATGTATCCAAGAGACGCAGTGCCTAAACTCTGATACAGAATGCCGCCATCTGTACTCTACCATGCCCTATTAAAAGCAGGACACAGAGCAGTTATGGGATCTGTTCATCCTTAGCTGCAACTGTACCTTCACCAAAGCACAAAGAGCATCTGTTGTCATTTTTGCTAATTTTATAGATTGGCATGGGAATCTCAACTGCCCTTTATTTTGATGCTACATCCTTCTGTTGTTAAAATCTCCCATTACTTTATGAAATGCTACCAGATGATCAAACTACTTGTTTTAAATTTGCTGATGGAGCAAAACAAAAATACAGATTTTGTTCTTTTAGTGACTGAGATAAATATGTTCATATAAATAAGAGAATCAATTATGAGCAATAAGTAAATCACATTTTGCATTTTATCAAAATGACAAAAAATCCTTTCATCTTTTTCAAATTAAGACCAGAATTGTAACTCAGCTACACTTTGTAATTCGTGGAATGAATATACAGCTTAATATTCTTATTAATAAGAGGCTCCCAACTAGAGTCAAGAATGATCAACAACTTACAAGCTTATTTTATCAGCTCAGAAAACACTTTAGATAACATTATTAGTATTATGTGTAATATCCCATGCTCTGATTACAAATATCAATGATTATTGTACACAAAACAAGTTGAATTAATTATGCTGCACAGTGCTGACAAGTTGAGATTATTTTTTCTTTTGACACAGGACCTCACTATGTAGTCCTGAAACTCAGAGATCCACCTGCCTCTGCCTCTCAGAGGGCTAAGGTTAAAGACAGGCCTGCATCCATGCCCAGCTGAGATTGTCTTCTTTAACATTTCAAATATGAGCTTCCTATAGTTTATAGCCAAGCACCGAATGTGCACTTAGGTATAAAAATCACTGTAAATAAATGCATAGCAAATGTAGTGATATAAACTGTCCCTAGTAGAAAAATGAAAAGGAAAACTAAATTCTATAGTCTGAAAAAAAGGAGTATTTTTGTAGTAATTTCCTTTGTAAATAATACAAAACAAAATCAAGTATGCTTTATTTAATGGTCAGAAAAAAAAAAATCTTACCACTTCCTAAAATTTAGGATAATTTTGAATTCTAGAATAATTTAAACATATTACTATTGGATTTTAATTATCATAAAAAGATCAAGTATTAGTTAAAAATAGATTAAGAAAAAAATCTGTTCATGTTTTTTCATTTAGCTGATTTACAGGGAAAATCCTCAAATAGTAATCATCAATACAATCACTGAAATATTTAAAAATGCTTTTCTTCTTCAGACTTAAGTTAGGGTACCAGGCATAGCTGCATGCCTTTACTCGCAGCATTCAGGAGGCAGAAGCAGGAGAATCTCTGAGTTTGAGGCCAGTCTTATCTACATGGTGAGCTCCAGGGCAGCTAGGACTACATAAGAGGCTGTGGGCTGGGGTGGGCTGGGGACCGAAGCTAAAGCTTGGGCTCTGCACGCAGATTGCTTTAGAACTGCCATTCACTGTGATCATGGAAAGCGATACTTTCAGAAGAAAGGTATAAGAAAAGATGGCTATGTTTAAACAGACTCCAAAGTAAGGAAAGCCGCACCTTTAGGACGTGCCAGGAAGTAACACTCTATAGTAGGAACAAAATGTTTGTCCTTATGCCTAGTAAAGGTTTCTAAAAGACGTTCCTTCGGAATTCTTTAGATTTTGAAACATGTTTTCTCTTACTGACCAGAGCATGGGGACACGGTAGGAGAGGGATGGCCCCACATTTCCTCTGGGCTACCCAGTGCTGCTTCTACCTGTGACTAAGAAAATGCTCAGTCACAGCTTGCAATCACACTGAAGCTAAAGCTCATGAAAGACAGCCTCGGTTATGACACTTCAAAGTCAGACCACAGAAGTGCTGCCAGGCTGCACAGGGCCAGCGCGCGCAGGGAAGCCGGTCTATCTAAGCACAGCAGTGCAGGCAGGCCCTCTGCTCTGCAGAGCAGCACACCCCATATATGGCTACACTGCCCATTTACTGTGCAAAGGAAGGGACCAGTGTGGCCTTAGAGATTTGTTTAATAAATTTAAAAATGGACTCTGGGTGATTTCAATAAAAAGTTCTATGAGCCATTAGCATGAAGTATCACAGCTTTTCTAAAGGAAAGGTATACAGAAAAACAATTTCATGTAAATTTTTAACACTAATTTTAATACTTTTATAACTAATCGAATAGGTACTTCTAAAACTGTAACATCTCATGACAAAAATAAAAGAGGTAGAAGTTAAAAACTGAAAATGCATTCAGTTTAAAACAGACTGTTCATATATAGCACTTGAATTATTCTGCAACAAGGAACTTGAAATCAACTGCTTCTGATGTCTCTAATGCTTTGCTTCTTAAGGAAAAACTACACTATACTATTCCTACATTTCATAAAGAGGCTTTCAATGGGTCCCTTACAAGATTACACAACTGGTATTTAAGAGCACAATGATTTAATATTAAGCTTATCTGCAAGTCTGTCTAGCTGGAAATGGGGTGGGGGTATTACTGTAAAATTACAAAAGAACACTGACCATTTAACCTTTGATTTCACTACATAATCTACCTCGGGTTCTTATGAAGTTGTTAACTGAATGCATTTTCTACCACTTAACCAAAACTGGAAGCTGATTTAGGGCTCTTTAATAGAAGGGGATGCTACTTAGATATACTTTACCAATTAAAAGAAATGTACCTAACATCTACTTCCAAGTTTTTCATTTGTTTCATAAAAAGACAGGTTCTATAATATTGGACCAGTATTCTAAATATCTGGACATGCAGGCTTCAAATATGTATACAAGTAACCATGAAACTTATTTATGAAAAGGAAATAAAACAATTCAATAAAAATGTTAGTTAGTCAGGACACCCTGGAAACATAAATATATGGAAGGATGGTCCTGATTCTTCTAGTTTGGGAAAGTGAGCTTCTAGACACTATTAGTCAGAAGTGTTTTTAAACAACGCCGGCCAGTGCATGAGTACACTGAGTTCTGAGAAGCCCAGAGGAGCACATGTGTCTCTGCTACCTCAGCTATACAGGTTCAAAGCGGTTGGCAGTTGGATGGAACCTTACAGGAAACTGAGCTGGTGAAGAAAGCAAGGGTATTTTAGTGGTGGGAAAGAAACGACTGAAAGCATAGAAATAGAAAAGTAAAGGTCTAGATCCAACGTCTAATTCCACAGCTATGAAGCATAAGCTAATGACAGTAAGTTTTAAACTTACACTGAGGAGAGGCACAACACAGGAGTGCTAAGATTTTTCTAAAATCCATATGCATCCCAGACTGAAACATACATGCATGCATACATGCACATAGAAAGATGGAAAGACAAATTGTTAGTATAATGCCAGGATAAAAATATAACTGCTTGGAACAGGTTGATAAAGTAGCAAAGAAAATACAAAGGTAGTCCTGAAGAAAAGCCAGGTGACTGAGTGGACATATATCCACAGGGACAGTAAATGAAGGAACCAAAATGTTTAACTTCATCTTGACATTGACGACATTATTAGCAGAATAGAGGCGTCAATGAAAAGATAGTGCTCAGTATCTCAACTGAGTTTGAGTTAGCTTAAAACTAAAGCTGAATATTACAATTACATAGAAAGGATTCTATTCATTCTCAAGACAGGAAAAACAGTTAACAAATAGACAATAAAACAGATTATAAAACTCAGTTACAATTACAAAAAAAAAAAAATTCTGATCAGAAAAGATTCCTTAAAGAAATGTTTTGTGAAAACAAAGTAGCTGTTAACCTATAGCCAAAGGGACTACATCTGCATGTACATGACTACTTAAAGATATATACCTTTAGCTAAAGATTATATTATATCATTATAATACATTTTAAAATGGTAAGTTGGTTGCTGTAGAAGAATGGGAATTGAATTGAAAACCATTGGCACGGAGGAAAAAGTTAAGACTGTAAGGTTGAAATAAAAAAGCTAACCTCCAAATTGCCACTCTTGCATTTTAGGCATGCCAGTAAGGACCAGCCAAAGGCATTCTATCCATAACCCTATAAATCTTGACAGTGTTTACAAAGCATGCTAAAATACAGGCATAATCACATGCTATAAGTAAAACTCTTCAGGTGAATAACTGTCAACTAGCAAACCTGAAACTGTCCTCCAGACCTTAGGTTAAGAAAAGTCAGAGCGCGGTATGGCGTCCTACACCTGGAAGAGGAAAAGTAAGTAGTTTGGAGACCAAGACCCACGTCTGCTCTCTCCCACACGGATGGCATTTCTATGTGGGAGGGATGAAGAGCGGAAGCTGGGAAGTAGTTTCACAGCTTTCAGTGGGCGCTCATTCAACCAACCAACAACCCTTTAAGTACAGACCACCTGCATTTCAAATGTAAGGAAAATAGCAGGGTGCTAAGTGGGATGTGAAGGACCAAAGCTTTTGTCCTGTGAACCAGAGGCTATTCTACCCCGACAAAAGGTGAGTGAATATGTAAATAGACTAAAGAAAAATTAGACGAGTAAAATATTTTTGATATTTTATGATCTTTTAACAGTATTAAAATATTTAAGGACCAGTCACCATATCAGTCTTTTTACTGTCACTAAAGAGACTTCCGAAAAGCTTAAGATCCCACGAGAGGAGGAGGGTGCTCATTTCTCACAAACCTACCAACTGGTGTGTCCCTAATTTGCTCGAAGCGAAGTCCTTGTCATAGTAGAGAACAAGTATGAGAAAATACAGAAAACACAATAAACATTTCAATGTTGCCTTTGTTTGCTTGGTTTGTTTTTTGTTTTCCCAAGACAGGGTTTCTCTGTATAGACCTGGCTACTGGAACTCACTCTGTAGACCCAGCTGGCCTCGAACTCAGAAATCCGCCTGCCTCTTGCCTCCTGAGTGCTGGGATTAAAGGCGTGCATGCCACCACCGCCCTGCTCAATGCTGCTTTTTAAAAATCACTTATTTAACATACACTGGTGTTTTGCCTGCATGTATGTTTTTGAATGTATTGGATCCTCTGCAAGTGGAGTTACAGACAGTTGTGAGCTGCCATGTGAGTGCTGGGAATTGAACTCACGACCTCTGCAAGGGCAGCCACTGCTCTTGACCACTGAGTCATCTCTCCAGCCCCACAATGCTTCATCGTTTAAGGACTTTGGCTTCATTGATTTAAGGAACGTGCTCTACATCAACTGCAAATAAAAAGGCTTTATACAAATGGTATAAACTTAGAAACATCTCCTTACATGCTTGTCAACTCAAACAAAATATGCAGTCATAGAGACTATACCTACACTCACTAAACCACTGAATTCAGTTAAACAAGAAGTTATCATTAAGTCTGGCTTCTTTAAATAAGTAAAAACTGATAAACACAAGCCTTTAAAAGTCAATTTCTTGTCTTTTCAACTATCTAAACTAGTATTGCAACATTAAGAAAAATGTTAGACATTGTCTTCTTCCTCCAAGCCAGTACAATTCTCCACAGGGAAGAAACTTTACATTTCTACTTAGTTTGAGAAAACATACTGATATAAACCACTATCCAATTATTGGCATACAGTTAAGTGTGTCTCAGAACCAATTTCTCACTTAAACTTGCCAAGGACATGTGAAAAAATACTTGAAGATTATTTTCAATGTTATATGATCAAAATTTTTAATGCTGAAGTTGATTTCCTTCTCAAAACCATGTTTCCAGATCTAGAGTTATAATGTGCCTTAAGCTGTAAGCAAATGAACTTTGCATTACATTAGAGAACCACCCTATATTTTCCCTCGGTGCCATTCTAAATTCCAGATCTGTCCTGCAGATTGTCAGGCACTTCAACCCTTCCAGTCAGCTTTGTAAACAAAGGCTACGCCAAGCTTGATATGTGAATTTGATTAAATAAAACTTTAAATGGTCATCACTTATTAAAGCAGGAAGCAATAAAAGGAAAATGCCTCCATACCATGTCTTTTTAAAAGGTATAAAGTTAACAGGCACAAAATAATAAAGTTTAGGTACAAAGTGCAAAGCCTTAGGTTTCAACCTCTGCTTTTAACCACACTATTCTTCAAAATAGAGCTATGCTCTCCCACACAACCAAGAGGAGTCTGAGGGCAGTGGGGAAAGTCTTTTTCACTGTATATTTCCTAGTAATTCCAAGTTTCTTAATATGAAAATAGAAAGAATCTATGTCATGGCACTTATTACCAGCACTTAAAGCTTGCTTTTCAGGCAGAACTCTAAGGGTTCTGTTGCTTTTGGCTTGTTAAAGGCAAAGCAACATTATCTCTGGATTGCCAATAGTTTCTCCTTATTTGGCTAACATTGAGAGATCCCAATCGGACTACTATAAAACTTTAACATGCACAAAGCATCCATTTTGAGAAAAGATTGTGATTAGCTTTGGTTTTTTTTTTTTTCTCTCCCCCTCCCCACCACGACCCAAAAATTAAAATAATAATAATAATAATAATAATAATAATAATAATAAAGTTTGGCAACTATCTTTGAGGAGTGCACAGTGTTTATTCCCGTCTTTCCTAGCCCCAGTGTACACTCCAGGAGCCAGGACTCAGGGATCTGTGACTGCGACCAACTTCGAGTACAGGAACCCATAGACTCCAGTTCCGAGGTGGGCAAGCCCACTCGGGAAGGCTTCCCTTATTAGATACACTACCAATCCCCTCTCTTTCAGCCACTCCGGATTAGCTAATTACACCCCGTTTTCCCCTCCCCAGTGACCAAGAGCAATAAAGGAGAAAACAGGAAATCGTTCGCTCAGGGCACCCGGCTTGAAGGGCTCGGGATCACTAATATCATCATCCTCATCTGTAATCAAGTCCTTACAAAGTACACCAACACCACTGCCCACCTCCAGGCCAGAGGGGTCCATCTGCCCCAAGAGTCCCTGTGAGTGGATCTTTCAACAACCCTACACCCTCCACCCGCCACGGTCTATCACTGACACCGGGCCTCGGCACAGCCCATCACACTCGGGCTCGGCTTGACCCAGACTACCAGACACAGACACATGTCCACAAATGGCCCTGGGGGGGGGTCCCCCCAAGAGGACCACAGTCCATTCTGCCCCGCGATCAGGAAGATCAGCCGGCTCCCCCCCAAACTGCACAGGCTGCGGGCGAGCGGCTCTGGAAAGGGGGGCCCGGAGCCCCGGCGTCCCAGCCAGCCTCCCCGGACGGAGCCGCCCCCTCACCCGCAAGCAGGGAG
The DNA here is from genome assembly GCF_900095145.1 of Mus pahari. Classification (NCBI taxonomy): domain Eukaryota; kingdom Metazoa; phylum Chordata; class Mammalia; order Rodentia; family Muridae; genus Mus; species Mus pahari. The sequence continues at coordinate 67,900,279 of NC_034598.1, forward strand.
TCTCCCGCCACCCTCCCCGGGCCTCAGCCCCGGCCGCCGGGCGCGAGCACGCCAGCGGGGGGAACCCCCGGGGTCCGGCGGACCCACAGACCTGGTGCAGGGCGGTGAGTCCGTCCACATTGGCGTAATTGATGTCGGCGCCGCGGTGCAGCAGCTTGAGGACCTCGTCCGTGTCGCCGCTGGAGCAGGCGGCGAGGAAGACGGCGCCATCGTCGAACTTCACCTTGGTCTTCTGGCGCTTCACCACGGGCGGCTCGAGGTCCGTCTCGGAGCCGATCCAGCGCTTGAGCTGCTCGTTCCGCTTCTGCTTCGCGTCCGCCATCTTCATCCCCTCTCCTGCCGCCGGCTCCTCTTATCGCGAGCTGGGGGTTGGTGGGGGGGGGGAAGGGGGCGGCGGCGGTTAGGGAGAAGGGAGAACCACTATGAAAAGGGGAATGTTCTGGCGCCAGGCTGGGTCCTCTGTTTGCCCTCGCGGGCGTCCTCCGGTGGGTCCCGCGGTGCTGGCGCTAAGGGGGCGGGCGGCGCGGGTGGCGGCGGCGGCGGAGGCGAGGGGACGCCGCCGGGGCGGGGATGGGGGGGTGGGAGTGTGCGACCGCGTCGGCGACCGAGAGCCGGGGCCCGGAGCGGAGCGGAGCCGCGAGCCGGGGAGGAGACGCTCGAGACTTCCAGTATCCCACAGAGCACTGGGGCGAGCCCGGCCGAGCGGGCCTCTCTTCCTACCACAGACGCCCTCCCGCCCCCGGCACGGCCGCCCGCCCGCCCGCCCGTCAGCCCGTCCGTCAGCCCGTCAGCCGCGGCCCCGGCTGGCTCAGCGTAACTTCGCGAGATCGCGGCCGGGGAGGCGCCCCTGCGGCCCAGTGCGCATGCGCGCTCCCGCCTCGCCCTCAGCCTCGGCCTCGGCCTGGGCCCGGCCCAGGAAGAGCTCGGCGGCCGAGCGCTGGCGAGGGGCCGCTACCGGAGGGAAACGGGTGTGGCTCTGGCTGGCCCGGGGCTGGGCCGCTCCTGGAAGGGAGGGGAGGAGACCGGGAAGGAAGGTTGTCCTGTCCGACGGGACCGAGAGCTCTGGAGGCTGCCGGGGTCGGGCGGCGAGGCGGGTCCGGGCTGACCTGCCTGCCTCCTCCGGGGCTCGGCGGGCCGCGCGAGGCGTCTGCCCGGGGCGGAGGGTTTTCCTATTGGCTGCGTGATTTGAATGGAGAGGACACGGGTCGTGCATTAGGTGCTTGGGGTGGGGGGAGATGCTCTTCCCGAGGAACTCGCGGGGAACCCGGGCGATCCTGATGAGAGCGTTTTAAAAGTGGGGTCGGAGTCGTCTCCACCGCCCCCGGTGGCGGTGACCGAGGTGATCGCAGGCTGGCAGGGGATGGTGACCCTGCGGTCCTTGCGGTGGCTTCCTGCTAACACCCACTGCAGAAATGTCTTTTCCTCTTAGGCTTGCTCGGTATTGTTGTTTTGGTTTCCCTGTCTCTGAAGCCTGGTTTGATTTCTTCTTCCTTCATCGCTTTTCGGCCTGTGTGGCACTGCCCACGAGGGCCAGTTCAGCCTTGTTAACTGCTCCTGACCTTTTAAGGGATTTACGGTTCCAGCTCCATTGCTTTCTATGGAGTAAAGACCCGGCTGCGTCTAGAATTCAAAAGGAATGTGGACGGAGGCAGTTACTTCGACTGATATTTATCCAATACATGTCTAAAAAGTCGTGACTTCCTAGGCTCTGAAAATACAGTAAATACGATTTATTTGAGCCCATTTCTTAAGTTCTTGGGCTGCAAAGGACATTATTATAAGGAGATTTTAACGTTGCCTTTTCTAAACACTCTTCCCTTCCCGTACACTTTAGATCTATAATGTCATAAAACCCTACCACTGGTCCTTTTTGGGAATCCTGTACACTGTGAGCCCCCCCCCCCCCAAAGAAAACAGTTGCCTTGCCCTAACCGCCTCCCAGTGCTGGGGATACAGCAGTGAATATTTATTTTCTTACTCTTCAGCATGTTGTCTTTCTGGTAGATTGTATTAGAATAACTGAGTAAAATCTGCTGGGGAAACCACCGTATAGAACTGAATATTCTGAATTTCAGTATTAGGAATAGTAATAGAATCCAAGCTAGGATAAAAATACTTCCTTTGAAACACAAAACGAGTGTACCACACATGAAATACATCGTTATGTCTTCATAAAATGTGTTGAGGTTCATACCATAGACCCCTGCACAACAAGGAGAGCAATGGTGTTGGGTACTGAACTTTCTTTTCTTTCCTTTTCTTTCTTTTTCTTTTTTCCCCAGATATGGTTTCTCCGTGTAGACCTGGCTGTCCTGGAACCCACTTTGTAGACTTCGAACTCAGAAATTCTCCTGCCTCTGCTTCTGCCTCCTGAGAAATGGAATTAAATCCATGTGCCACCACCATGAGGGGCTGGGTCATGAATTTTCTTAATGTGAAACTATAAAATCCCTATGCACAGAATACAGCCCTCCCAAGAAAAGAAAAGAATTGAGTATACCCTTATCAGCTCTCCTATCTACCTAGAGAAAACCGACTTTTCCTTGTTTTCGAAGAGCATTCTGGTCTATTTGCTCTTAAAAGTGCTCTTGAAGCCGGGAGGTGGTGGTGAACGCCTTTAATCCCAGCACTTGGGAGGCAGAGGCAGGCGGATTTCTAAGTTCGAGGCCAGCCTGGTCTACAAGGGGAGTTCCAGGATAGCCAGGGCTATACAGAGAAACACTGTCTCAAAAAAAAAAAAATGGTCTTGAAATACACATTCATTGGAATCTCACGTTTTCATTTGGGCAAGAGGACTTCAGTGGGAGATATGCCATTTCTAACCCAAGCACTTCTTTCAGGACATAATAATAATACAAAAACAAAACATTAGGTTCATTAATAAAACATAATTAAGTCCAGTTCCCAAAAGCTATCAATTAAAAAAAAAAATAGAAACCTCAAACCTTGGGCTGTTAGCTTGTTCAAACTTCATTTGAATTTAGCTTTTTATTCTCCATAACTGTTAAGGTCAGACAGCTCTTCCTGTTGCCACCTGTACCAGCTCTGTCTTTTTAGAATATATATATATATATATATATATATATATATATATATATATATATATATATATATATATATATATATATATACATATATATATATATATACATGTAGAAAGCAACCATTTCATATTATGTTAATTACCGAGTGATTGGTCTAAACCAAAGTTGAAGAAATAGAAATATGTTCATTTCCTAAAGACTTGTATGTAAGTTAGAGTGCGGGGATTTCAGTTCCTTTAAGACAGAAGGACTCTTAAGGTGGAAGCACATGTGTTTCAGAACCTGAATAAATGTTTACAGTGAGCTAGTGTAAAATATTTAGTCCCAGTGAAAGAGTTGGCCAGAGCCAACAGTGAACCAGCTGACCTTGCTTTGGACTGCACTTAAACTCATCTGTAGCTCTGGGTCGTGCCATCTCAAATCTTTTGCCTCTGAACAAGGTCAGTCTCCTCAGCCAGAGACTCCTTGTACTCCTCTAGGATGATTAGCTTTCTTCTCACTTTCCAGGTCAAGGTTTTCTTCAAGACAGGGTGTCTCTGTGTAGCCCTGGCTGTCCTGGAACTCACTCTGTAGACCAAGCTGGCCTTGAACTCAGAAATCCACCTGCCTCTGCCTCCCAAGTCCTGGGATTAAAGGCGTGTGCCACCACCTCAGGTGAAGGTTTATGCCACATCAGGCTTTATCCCAAAGGCCTAACCTTAGCACACTACACATAGTCACTTCATTTCCGTGAACCAACTACACCCGGTTCCCCACACCTAGAAGCACCAGAAGGACCTGGCAGCTATGCAGAATGTACGTACATTCCTGAGGAGACAGGGACAGCCTGGCTCATGGCCAGGGCTAGAAAGCAGGTAGCCCTTGATATCAGTAATTAATGGTCTCTTCGTGCTCTTACCATTTCTTTCCTGATCCAAGAGCCAGAAGTACTACTAATGGTTTATTTAATCTTTTTAGAACTTACATAGAATTATTTTAAAGGAAACATGCTGCTCTGGTAGGTAGAAAACATTTCCTGCAGTCATAAATGAAAGAAGACCATGAAAAACTATTATTCTAATGAGGTCACCTGTCAAGAATTTGAGCTCCAACAGTCGATACTTCCTCTTAATTTATAAATAAAAAATTATTAAGGATTGGGTATGCTAGCAGAAAGCTAAGATTTGTCTAATTAGAGTAATTAGAAAGACTAAAGGATCTTGAAGAGAGTAACTTTATTCTTATGAATTCAGTTACTTAATGGTGCATCTTGTGAAAATTACTTCCTATACCACCTATCTGCCTGCCCAGTACCTTGGAAAACTGGCTTCAACTACCATTCATAACAGTGATGATTAGAGGGTTACAGGAAGGACTTCATAGCATACATACCTGCTCATTTCAGAGTATTGGGGCAGCCACTGGATGAAAAAGTTATCTGAAAGTACTTACATGCTCTGGGAGAAAAGCTAACACATTTCACAACTAACGGTTGGTTTTGAGACAGGGTTTCACTGTGTAGCTCTGTCTATCTTGGGACTCACTCTGTAGACCAGCCTGGCCTCTAATCCACAGAGATCGACCTGCCTGTGCCTCCCAAGTGCTAGGATGAGGCTTGTGAACCTCTATGCCTGACTTGAGCTGATCTAACTAAATCCCAGGAAAGGCTTCTAAGTTCCCCAGGGTAAGATCAGAACTGCAATAATCCAAACGCAGCAGCATCTGCTTTAAGGAGACTTACTAGTCTCAGTTACGGTAGGTGTGACTAACACCACTACTTCTGTCGTTCGAGATTAAGGGTACAGCATGGGGAGAAGGGAAAGGTTCGGGGGTTTTGTTTTCTCGAGTTTGCTCCCTTCCCTTACTCAAACATAACAACTCTGCTTCCTTGCCTCTGGGCACTTTTGTGGGGAGAATGCAGAAGTGGCTTTCAAAACTATTTCCTTCTTAGCTTGATGTGGCCACCTCCAAATTTCCATTTAATAACAATTTGAGGCCATTAATCTGGTTGCAATTAGCATATGAGATGGTTAGAAACCTATTGAAAAGACATTTGTGTGCTATTAGATTTCAATCAAAATAACATTTTCTAAATTTGTTTTCCTTGCCTTACAAAATATTATGGGTTGTTATTTTTAGTTAGGATGGAGAAAAAGAAAAAATAAACAAGCAGAGGGATTTTATCAAAGCCATCTTTGGTGGTTGTCATGATGGGGGCAAGTTTTCATGGAGAATAAAATTTCTTGTGTAGACCAGTTAAAATGAGAGAGAAGTCTGGGTCTCTTGAACTGTAAAGATTTGGTTCATACCTGGAGGTACCTCCTGATTGTTACAGGCTCAAAGCAGATTCAGAGAGACTGGGATCTAAAAGCCTGAGACTCGCAGACACGAGAGAGAGAGAGAGAGAGAGAGAGAGAGAGAGAGAGAGAGAGAAACACTTTGGTGGGTTAGGGTCAGCCCATTGTAATTGACTCATTGTCTTTAATTCTAGGTTCCTGAATTCAGGAATGAATAAAATAAAGTACTCTGCCACCCATAAGCTTACATTCAAGGAATCCAAAGCAATGTCCCATGCACTACAGAGCCACCAGTAAGAAGCTAACACTGCAGAAGAGAACAAGAGAAAATGAACCACTTTCCAGACAGCCACCAACTGGAGCAATTTTCACTTTATTGTGGCCACAGGCTGAGAAGCAAATCAGAGTATACAGGACTAGCTCTACAGGAAGGCTTTGGGAAGGTAATGCTAACGAACTAATCATTGGAGTAGAGATTGTCTAAGCACAAACATGATGGTATATGTGAGGGGAGGGGGCATGGCTCACACATAAAAGCATTAAAAGGACAGTCAGTGTCAGCACACACAGCAATAAGAAAGTTGTCCCAGGATCCAAAGCAGAGTAGCCTGGTGTGTGTGTGTGTGTGTGTGTGTGTGTGTGTGTGTGTGTAGACAGCCCTGGGTAGAATGTAGAGAAAACATTTATTTATGGAACTCTTTTCTTTCACATTAAGCATGCTTACAGTGACTCATGCTTGCTATTAGTAAAATTAATCATTGACATAAGCTGAGAATATGATATTTGTTAATAAGGCTTAAAGTATGACCCCTCTCATTCTAAAAGAAAACGCTCAAAGACTGAAAAATCATCAATTATGCTTGTATACTTGAATGGGTGTTGCTTTTTTCTGTGTGGAAGTCTGGCATGGTAACTGACGTTCCCACAGAAAGCTAATGGATGATAGCTGTGTCTCCTTCTCCCCCTCCCCCTCTCCTCCTCCTCCTCCTCCTCCTCTTTGCTCTTTTCTCCATTCTGATAAAATCTTGGAACATTAGAAATGTCCTGTTGGATTGTCTCATTTGTGCTACAGCCAAATGCTTTGCATGGACTCAGTGACTCAAAGGTTCTTGCAAACTTACAGAGTACATTTATTTCTCTCATGCCATCATAATTTAAAGATAATGAATAACCGAGAACTTGGAACACCCTGTTAAGGCATGATGGTGACTTATGATTAGAAATTATTTGTCATAACTATTTGAGGACTCTGGGCTGTCACCTAAGCTGGGAGAGATGGCAAAGTATGCCTGTAATTCTAGCACTTGGGGGGCTGAGGCAGGAAGACCATAAATTCAAGGGCAGCAAGGATTGTACCTAGGAAGAGTACCTATCACAAAATCACAGCAAGAAATAGTATTATTGTAGGCTGAAGGTGTAGCTGAGCGGTATAACACTTGCTTAGACTGTCAGGATCTGGGCTTAATCTCCCATCAGTAAAAATAAATAAATAAATAAATAAATAAATAAATAAATAAATAACAGTATCTTATGACATGGGGTTGGGGGAGAGTGGGGGATAGATAGAAATTAATTTCTATTACACATGTACACCCATGCACACACTACACATACACACTGCAATGCATAGTAGACATCTGCTTTTTGTTTCTCTAAATTCCACCTGTCTGGCATCACTTCTCCTTTCTATTAATAGCATATATGTCCACTTGCACAGAATCTGGTGATAGTCCTCAAGGTTCTTTGGCCAGCGTGTACATGAGCTAAAAGGGGTTCTCCATTGCAAATAAAGACACCAATTCTGCCTGTTTGTATCCATTTTCTGCTATCTTCTAAAACATGACCTCAGAGGTAAGGGCTTAACAGTAGACAAAATTTAAACTCATAGTTTCCCTGTGCCAGGAGTACAGGATACATCATCAGTACCCTCTGTTCCGCATCATAGGAGGCTGAAATCAGGATGCTGGCCAGTGCATTCTCTCTGGAGCTTTGTTCCAAGCCCACTGGCTGTTGGATTTTTGTTTCCTGTAGAACTGCAGCCCTATTTTCTTGCTGGCTATCAGCCGCAAACTGTTCCCAAGGCCTTGCTGTATGGCCTTCTCCATTAGACAGCTAACGAAATGATATTTATCCTCCCAGACCAGCAGAAAAATCTCTGGGAAGGATCCAGTCTCAATTTTTAAGAGCTTTTCCTCATAAATTCAAGTCCATTTGAGAGGACCCCCCTTCCCCCCTTTTAGTACACTGAAACTTTATCAGTTAATCTTATTTTTGGCGACAGTAGAGGTGTTACACACAGCCTCATGCATTCTAGACACATGGAATAGCACAGTTTCCTCCTCGCCCCAGTCATGCTGAGCCACTTTGAAGTGTCCAGTTGAGCTGCAGTGCAGCAAGTGCAGTAATGATGCATCCATTGCCAGCATCTGGTCACAGACATCGCTCACCTTGCAATGTGGGAATTCAGTGCATTGAATAAAATGCTATTCCCATTCCCTCCAGTACTGAGCAACCATAACTCTTGGTCTCTGTGAGATTAACTACTGAGTACTTGATAAATAGAATAACATAGTATCTGTCCTTTTTGAGCAGTTAATTTCCCATAGCCTAATGTCTCCAATTGTCTCGATATTATAGTATGTGCCAGAATTTCTTCCTGCCTATGGATATGGATATGGATGAACCAAGTTTGACTTTATTCTTTTACCCACTAATAATTGTTAGATTGCTTCTACATTTAAGCCACTGTTATAAATACTTGTGAGTATAAATATCTATTTGAGTCTCTGATCTCACTTCTTTGGTATATACACACAGGAGTGGGATTTCTGGATCATATGACTATTCCAGCTTTAATTTGTAAAAGGTCACCATACTATTTTCTGCTCAAAACCATTTTACACTCCCACCATTCAAAATATTTTACTTTTTTTTTTTTTAGTTCTCAAGATAGGACCCAGGGCTTCATGCGTGCTTGACAAGTTCTGTACAGCTGAGTACATCCTCGGCCTAAGAAAACATTTCTTAATAACTGAGAATCAGCAGGTTTGGAACATTAATTGTATCAACCAAAATTCTTTTCTTTGTGAGCTTACTCTGGGGTTGGAATCCTTTAATTTCACAGTCCCTACTATCCTCAGGGGGAGAGGATCATGTGTGGTACATACACCAGAAATAAGAGTTTTAGGCATCAACTTTGAATTCTATTTACTGTACTTTTCTTTTATAGGCAAAAATATTTATGTAAAGGATAATGACTGGCTTCAGAGTTAGTGGGAAGGCTGCTAATTAGCCAACCATACTCAGTAGAAACAATGTGGGGAAGATAATATCACACATATCACCTCGTGTGAAAACTCAGGAGTGGCATTGCTGGTACCACTGTCGATGCTGCCCAAGGTAGAAAACAACAACAAACCGAAAACAGCAACGACAAAATCCCACTGTAACCAGCCCCAACTCTAGAGCCCTGAAGCTTTCTGACCTTCTAGTCTTCACCTTTAAGCAAAGCCTTCATCTTGTCTCTATGCTGTTCCGTGTGACCAATAGGTACAATGAATATAATAATCTGTTACTTCCAAGATGAAGAAACAAAAACCACTGACCTCAGTCTTGGATCTCTATCACTCTGGTGAATCACTGTCCCTGGGAGTATTCTGCTGGCTCACTTGAAGGCACTTAGGCAGCTTTATAGAGAAGCCCACAATGATGAGACACTAAAGCCTCTAAGTGTGTGAGCCTCCTTAAAAGCAGATTATCTAGCCCCAATTAAACCTTCAGGTAAATGATTACAGCTCAGACTGGTAAACGTGTTTCTTTTTGTCTGTCTGTCTGTCTCTCTGTCTGTCTGTCTGTCTCTAGGAGTTTTCAAGATGAACACAGGGTAAAGTTTTGTCATAGCAAATCTGTCACTACTTGGTCATCTGCAGATTGTTGTTTCCACTGTAGCAGATGAAGCTTGCTAGCCTTTCCATTGTGGCTACCAACAGCAAACAAGAGCTAGTTTACCTTTTTTTTTTCCAACCTTTTCTCCAATCTAAAGTCCTCAGCATGAATTACAGTTCAAGACCAAGTGAAGAAAGAATCCCTGGCCCAGTTGAGCATCAATAATGAGTGCCATTATTCTTCCAAAACCCCTGAAACCATGGACATTTCCCCCAAATGTCAGGCTACAAAGCAAACAAATTACATTCCTCTATCTAAAGCAACTGGATTGACTCTCTTTTTAGCATCAAAATCAGTTTCTACCTTGGGGTCTCTACTGCTTGATTTTTTTTTACCCTCCCTTCACCCACATACACTGTTTTGGGAGCTACCAATTCTTCCAATATATTCAGTTTTGCTAATGTCCAGAGGCAGTTTCTATGATGGGAGCAAAAGACATCTAGTAAGGTCTAAATGTCCAATAGATTTTTTTCCCCTTAGTTTTGTTTATAGCCAGATACACTGAATTTTTGCATCAAAGCCTCTCTCTCTCTCTCTCTCTCTCTCTCT